>NC_041380.1:316649119-316891068 GCF_002162155.2 Triticum dicoccoides | reverse complement strand
TCTCCCTCTCCCCTCCCTCCTCTCGATCCCATCTGGATCGGGGAGGGGCCCGACCCTGACGTCGACCGGATCGCCCGTCGCCGCCGCCCGAAGCCACCTCGCCAGCGCCGCCTCCCCACCGGACAGCCGCATCCTCTTCTCCTCTCCATCGCCCCCTCGTCACCGGGCCGCCACTGCTCCGCCGTCGCCCAACGCCACCTCGACTTCGTCTCCTCCCCACGACGCGTCGCCGCCGATCCTCGCCGCCCGGAGCTGCGCTTCCGCCTTAGCCATCTCGCCGGACTGCCTCCTCCGCGTGTGTCGTCCCCGTCCCCCACCTCGAGCACCACTGCCTCGTGCCCTGCGCCCCGCTGTGAGCTCCGGCCTTCCTCCCTCTCTCCCCTTATTCTCCGTCACCGGCGCCGTTCATTCGCGCGTGCACGACCGTAGCCCGCCCTACTGCCGCCTCTGCTCACTCCCGCCGCCATGAGCTTGCTCCGGTCGAGCTCCGGCCTCGTCCCGCAGCCCTTGCTTTGGCTCCGCCGCGCCCGCTCGCTGCCAGGCCTGCGGTCGCCGTCCCAGCTCGCGCCGACCGTCGTCGGCCCCGCGGCCAACTCCGGCGCCCCGCCGCGCCACGGCGGTCGTCGCCCGCGCACCCGGGTTCGCCCTATCGGGCGCGCGCCCGCACCCGTTACGCTCCAGTGCCCGCGCCCGCTAGCCAGCACCCACTAAGGCCCTGGGCCACTGGACAACAGGGCCCACGCCCTTTAGAACAAAAAAAGGAATTAAAATAATAATAATAATAATAAATTAAAATAAAAATAAATATATTAAATAAATAAATAACAACTAAAATAATTAAAATATTAATTAATTAATTAATTAATTAATTAATTAAGTTAATTAATCCTGATTAGATTAACCTAATCACTAATTAAATTAACTAATCTGTAATTAAACTAAACAGAGAATGACAGGTGGGTCCCACTGGACCCACACGTCAGGTTGACCAGGTCAATGGTCAACGTTGACTGCTGACATCACCCTGATGTCATGCTGACGTCAGCATTTACTATTCTGGATAATGTTGGATTAAATAATTAATTAAATTCTAGAAATTAATAAAATCTTTAGAAAATCATATCTTTTAATCCGTAACTCGGATTAAAATATTTTCAACATGAAAGTTGCTCAGAACAACGAGAGGAATCCGGATACTCAGCCCGTTCGTCCGCCACGCGTCCCTAGCATAGAGAACTTGCAACATTTCACCTCCGGTTCATCTGTCCGAAAACACGAAACACTGGGGGTACTTTCCCGGATGTTTCCCCCCTTCACCGGTATCACCTCATACCGCGTTAGAACACGTCTACCTCTGCTTGTTGACCTGTTATGCACTTGCTTGCTATGTATTTACTGTTTCTGCCCCCCTCTTCTCTCCGGTAGCCCCCGTGACGATGCTGATGCCCCTGTGGACGACTACGTCACCGACGACCCCTCTCTCTTGCCAGAGCAACCAGGCAAGCCCCCCCCTTGATCACCAGATATCGCCTATTCTCCTCTATACTGCTTGCATTAGAGTAGTGTAGCATGTTACTGCTTTCCGTTAATCCTATTCTGATGCATAGCCTGTCATTGCTGCTACAGTCATTGATACCTTACCCGCAATCCTAAATGCTTAGTATAGGATGCTAGTGTTCCATCAGTGGCCCTACACTCTTGTCCGTCTGCCATGCTATACTACTGGGCTGTGATCACTTCGGGAGGTGATCACGGGCATATACTATATACTTTACACTGTTACATTACTTGTGATACTGTTCGGAGTTGGGGGCTGAAGGGGCAGGTGGCTCCATCCCGGTAGAGGTGGGCCTGGGTTCCCGACGGCCCCCGACTGTTACTTTGTGGCGGAGCGACAGGGCAGGTTGAGACCACCTAGGAGACAGGTGGGCCTGGCCCTGTTCGGCGTTCGCGGATACTTAACATGCTTAACGAGATCTTGGTATTTGATCTGAGTTGGCTACGAGCCTATACGCACTAACCATCTACGCGGGAGTAGTTATGGGTATCCCGACGTCGTGGTATCAGCCGAAGCACTTCAGACGTCAGCGACGGAGCGGCGCGCGCCGAATTGGACTGGAACGCCACTAGGCTAGGTCTGCTTTCGGCCGCCCACGCAACGTGCAGGTGTGCTCAGGGCGATGGGCCCAGACCCCTGCGCGCTTAGGTTTAGACCGGCGTGCTGACCTCTCTGTTTTGCCTAGGTGGGGCTGCGACGTGTTGATCTTCCGAGGCCGGGCATGACCCAGGAAAGTGTGTCCGGCCAAATGGGATCGAGCGTGTTGGGGAATGTGGTGCACCCCTGCAGGGAAGTTAATCTATTCGAATAGCCGTGATCTTCGGTAACAGGACGACTTGGAGTTGTACCTTGACCTTATGACAACTAGAACCGGATACTTAATAAAACACACCCTTCCAAGTTCCACAGACAACCCGGTGATCGCTTTTCTACAGGGCGACGAGGAGAGGATCGCCGGGTAGGTTTATGCTATGCGATGCTACTTGGAGATGCTACTTGGAGATGCTACTTGGAGGACTACAATCTACTCTCTTCTATATGCTGCAAGACGGAGGCTGCCAGAAGCGTAGTCTTCGACAGGATTAGCTATCCCCCTCTTATTCTGGCATTCTGCAGTTCAGTCCACCGATATGGCCTCCTTACACATATACCCATGCATATGTAGTGTAGCTCCTTGCTTGCGAGTACTTTGGATGAGTACTCACGGTTGCTTTTCTCCCTCTTTTCCCCTTTCCCTTCTACCTGGTTGTCGCAACCAGATGCTGGAGGCCTGGAGCCAGACGCCACCGTCGACGACCCCTACTACACCGGAGGTGCCTACTACTACGTGCAGCCCGCTGACGATGACCAGGAGTAGTTAGGAGGATCCCAGGCAGGAGGCCTGCGCCTCTTTCGATCTGTATCCCAGTTTGTGCTAGCCTTCTTAAGGCAAACTTGTTTAACTTATGTCTGTACTCAGATATTGTTGCTTCCGCTGACTCGTCTATGATCAAGCACTTGTATTCAAGCCCTCGAGGCCCCTGGCTTGTATTATGATGCTTGTATGACTTATTTTATTTGTAGAGTTGTGTTGTGATATCTTCCCGTGAGTCCCTGATCTTGATCGTACACATTTGCGTGCATGATTAGTGTACGATTGAATCGGGGGCGTCACATGCTTATTGTTGGGGACATTCATATCGTCGTTGAGGTAACTTAGTGATTTAAGAAAGTTCTTTGCTTTCATGCTAATCGAAAGTGGTTATTAATAAGACCTGATCAACCTTATTAATGGATCATTTTTGAGAGGTATGAAGTTGATGAATTTAGTAAGCACTACCTTCTGTCCCTACATTTTGTTTTCTGTTTTTATTAGTTAAATAAAATAAAATGCCATGTTTTGTCTGTTTTCTAAATTTCCCGTGCAATAAAAAATGATCCAAAAATAAAAGTTCTCAGAATGCTATGAAAATTTAATATGATTTTTTTCTGAATATTTCTGAATTTCTGGTGCAAATAATATCATAGGGATGTGCACCAGGTGGGCACAACCCACCTGGGTGCGCCAGGACCCCCAGGCGCGCCCTGGTGGGTTGTGGTCCCCACGTGGGCCGCCTCACTTATCTCTTTACACCACATCATCGCCTACCTCCAGAAAAAATTCCCCATAGCTCTCTCTCCCGTGTTCTTGCTCTCAAGCCTGCGGATTTTGATCTCTTTGCTCGAAGCTCCGTTTCCGAAACTATTTCCGAGGATTGTTGCTTGGTATATGACTCCACCGTTTGTCCAATTAGTTTTTGTTTTAGTGGTTTATATTTTGAATAATTAGCTACTCTTGGTGCTATTGTAGATGAGCTTGCATGTTGAATTCTTAGAGTTTTAAGTAGTTTGAATGCTTGCTATTGCCTCTATGTATCCCTATGAGTAGTTGGTATCATTTTTGTGAAGTTTTGTTTTAGAAAATTTTGTGGGCTAATAAATTTCAGAATTTTGGTTCATAGGAAAACCATGAATATCTTTAGGAAGTTTGGTTCCAAGAAGAACTCCAAGGGTGTTATTGGGGAGTCATCTGACAGTGATCTCCATCCTCGGAGGTTGGCAGAAGTACATGTAGGGGAACGTAGTATTTCAAAAATTTCCTACGATCACACAAATTCTATCTAGGAGAAGCATAGCAACGAGCGCGGAGAGTGTGTCCACGTACCCTCGTAGACCGAAAGCGGAAGTGTTTAGTAACGCGGTTGATGTAGTCGAACGTCTTCGCGATCCAACCGATCCAAGTACCGAACGTACGGCACCTCTGTGTTCAGCACATGTTCAGCGCGATGACGTCCCTCGAGCTCTTGATCTAGTTGAGGACGAGGGAGAGTTTCGTTAGCACAACGGCGTGGAGACGGTGATGATGAAGTTACCACCGCAGGGCTTCGCCTAAGCACTACGACGATATGACTGAGGTGTTAACTGTGGAGGGGGGCACCGCACACGGCTAGAAACAATTGATGTGACTCTAAGGGTGCCCTCCCCACGTATATAAAGGACGGAGAGGGAGGGAGGCAGCCTAGCGCACGCCCAAGTAGGAGGAATCCTACTTGGGCCCCTAGTCCAATTCGCCCCCCTACCATATTTGGACAAGGGGGGAAGGAAGGAGGTGGGAGGGGAAGGAAGTAGGAGTCCTACTTCATACTTTCCTTTTCCTCCTCTCCTTTCCCTTTCTCCCCACGTGGCTGGCCCTATAAGGGGCGCACCAACCCCTTGTGGGCTGGTGTGTTCCCTTACTTGGCCCATTAAGCCCATATCTTTGTCGGGGGTTGCCGGAACCCCTTTCAGTGACCCGGTATCACCCGGAACACTTCATGTGTCCAAATACCATCGTCCTATATATGAATCTTTACCTCTCGACCATTTCGAGACTCCTCGTCATGTCTGTGATCTCATATGGGACTCCAAACAAACTTCGGTCATCAAATCACATAACTCATAATACAAATCGTCAACGAACGTTAAGCGTGCGGACCCTACGGGTTCAAGAAATATGTAGACATGACCGAGACACATCTCCGCTCAATGACCAATAGAGGAACCTGGATGCTCATATTGGCTCCTACATATTCCACGAAGATCTTTATCGGTCAAGCCGCAAAACAACATACGTTGGTCCCTTTGTCATCGGTATGTTACTTGCCCGAGATTCGATCGTCGGCATCATCATACCTAGTTCAATCTCATTACCGGCAAGTCTATTTACTCGTTCCGTAATGCATCATCCCGTGACTAACTCATTAGTCACATTGCTTCCAAGGCTTATAGTGATGTGCATTTCTGATAGGGACGAGAGATACCTCTTCGATACACGGAGTGACAAATCCTAATCTCGATCTATGCCAACCCAATAAACACCTTTGGAGACATCTGTAGAGCATCTTTATAATCACCCAGTTACGTTGTGACGTTTGATAGCACACAAGGTGTTCCTCCGGTATTCGGGAGTTGCATAATATCATAGTCAGAGGAACATGTATAAGTCATGATGAAAGCAATAGCAATAAAACTAAACGATCATTATGCTAAGATAACGGATGGGTCTTGTCCATCACATCATTCTCTAATGATCTGATCTCGTTCATCAAATGACAACACATGTCTATGGTCAGGAAACATAACCATCTTTGATTAACGAGCTAGTCAAGTAGAGGCATACTAGGGACACTCTATTTTGTCTATGTATTCACACATGTACTAAGTTTCCGGTTAATACAATTCTAGCATGAATAATAAACATTTATCATGATATAAGGAAATATAAATAACAACTTTATTATTGCCTCTAGGGCATATTTCCTTCTGTCTCCCACTTGCACTAGAGTCAATAATCTAGTTCACATCACCATGTGATTTAACACCAATAGGTCACATCACCATGTGATTAGTTCACAACGCCATGTGACTAATACCCAAAGGGTTTTACTAGAGTCAATAATCTAGTACACATCGCTATGTGATTAACACCCAAAGAGTACTAAGGTGTGATCATGTTTTTCTTGTGAGAGAAGCTTAGTCAATGGGTCTGTCACATTCAGAGCCGTATGTATTTTGCAAATTTTCTATGTCTACAATGCTCTGCATGGAGCTACTCTAGCTAATTGCTCCCATTTTCAATATGTATCCAGATTGAGACTCACAGTCATTCGGATCGGTGTAAAAGCTTGCATCAGCGTAACTCTTTATGATGAACTCTTTATCACCTCCATAGCCGAGAAATATCTCCTTAGTCTTCTAAGGATAATTTTGACCGCTGTCAAGTGATCCACTCCTGGATCAATATCGTACCCCCTTGCCAAACTCATGGCAAGGTACACAATAGGTTTGGTACACAGCATAGCATACTTTATAGAACCTATGGCTGAGGCATATGGAATGACTTTCATTCTCTTTCTATTTTCTGTCGTGGTCGTATTTTGAGTCTTCCTCAACTTTACACCTTGCAATATAGGCAAGAGCTCCTTCTTTGATTGTTCCATTTTGAACTACTTCAAAAATCTTGTCAAGGTATGTACTCATTGATAAGTATTATCAAGCGTCTTGATCTACAATATGTAAGTAGCTTCACCGAGGTCTTTCTTTGAAAAACTCCTTTCAAACACTCCTTTGTGCTTTCCAGAAAATTCTACATCATTTCTGATCAACAATATGGCATTCACATATACTTATCAGAAAGGCTGTAGTGATCCCACTCACTTTCTTGTAAATACAAGCTTCACCGCAAGTCTGTATAAAACTATATGCTTTTTATCAACTTATCAAAGCATATATTCCAACTCCGAGATGCTTGCACCAATCCATAGATGGATCGCTGGAGCTTGCACATTTTGTTAGCACCTTTAGGATTAACAAAACCTTCTGGTTGTATCATATATAACTCTTATTTAATAAATCCATTAAGGAATGCAGTTTTGATATCCATTTGTCAAATTTCATAAAATGTGGCAATTGCTAACATGATTCGGATAGACTTTAAGCATCGATACAAGTGAGAAAATCTCATCGTAGTCAACATCTTGAATTTGTCAAAAACCCTTTTCGACAAGTCGAGCTTTGTAGATAGTAACACTACTATCAGTATCTGTCTTACTCCTGAAGATCCATTTATTCTCAATGGCTTGCCGATCATCGGGCAAGTCCATCAAAGTCCACACTTTCTTCTCATACATGGATTCTGTCGGTGTCAAAACTGGCGGATCTCGGGTAAGGGGTCCTAAACTGTGTGTCTAAGGCGGATGGTAACAGGAGGCGGGGTACATGCTGTTTACCCAGGTTCGGGCCCTCTTGATGGAGGTAATACCCTACTTCCTGCTTGATTGATCTTGATGATATGAGTATTACAAGAGTTGATCTACCACGAGATCGTAGAGGCTAAACCCAAGAAGCTAGCCTATGGTATGATTGTTGTTGTCCTACGGACTAAACCCTCCAGTTGATATAGACATCGGAGGGGGCTAGGGTTACACAAAGTCGGTTACAAAGGAGGAGATCTACATATCTGTATTGCCAAGCTTGCCTTCCACGCCAAGGAAAGTCCCATCCAGACACGGGACGAAGTCTTCAATCTTGTGTCTTCATAGTCCAACAGTCCGGCCAAAGGATATAGTCCGGCTGTCCGGAGATCCCCTAATCCAGGACTCCCTCAGTAGCCCCTGAACCAGGCTTCAATGATGATGAGTCCGACGCGCACATTTGTCTTCGGCATTGCAAGGCGGTTTCTTCCTCCGAATACTCCATTGAGGATTTTGAACACAACGATAGTGTCCGGCTCTGCAAAACAAGTTCCACATACCACCATAGAGCGAATAATATTTCCACAAATCTAATCTGCTGGCACGTTTAGAAACATGACATCATGTCATGGCCCGGTCATTATTCGAACCATTTTTCTCAACCATCACTACACATATTGCGAGGCGGTTTTCTTGACACGTCTTGTCAAAGCAGAGATCGTGTCCGCCTTATTACGGGATTCTCATCAATATGGACGTGGGTAACCCACTCATGCCCGTTGGTATGACTCCTCGATTTTAGGCACGTCCCAAACAGCCACGAGGAGGACGCTTGATATTCATCCTCTTTATAAAGAGGCTAAGGAATGTCCCTTTTTCCCCTCTCGTACTTGATCGAATCCCTCCCCCACCTCGAGTTCCAACACCCAGGCTCAGGTCAAGCGCTTCGGACCTTCAACCATGTCCGGATCCAACCATCAAGGTCGGTGGATGCCTTCCTTTGTCATAGAGGAAGACATCAAGAAGCTAAGAGAGGCCAGGTATTTGACCGGCGAATTATGGCACAGGCTGCCCACCCAAGGGCAGGTCATTCCCGCTCCCGAACCCGGCGAGATCGTCGTATTTATATCTCACTTCCTCTGAGGGATAGGCCTCGCTCTGGATCCCTTTGTTAGGGGGCTCATGTTCTATTATGGGCTAGATTTCCATGACCTGGCCCCGGATTCCCTCCTTCACATCTCGTCGTTCATCGTCGTATGTGGGGCCTTCCTCCGCATTACCCCACACTTCGGCCTGTGGCTCAAGACTTTCGATGTGAAGCCGAAGATGATCGAGGGGCGACACACAGAGTGCGGAGGCGCCGTAATAAGCAAAAGAGTTGATGCCCCATGGCTAGGGGGTTCCTCCCTGGAGGTGTCCAGCTTATGGCAATGGGAGTGGTTTCATATCACAGCTCCTCGGAGTAACAAGTGGGTGGCCGCCCCTTCCTTTTGCTCGGGCCCCCACCCCAACTGACGTCATGGATTAACAAGAGGCTAGACTAGGGGCCAGCAAATGATGTGCCGATATTACAGAGTCGCATCCGAGATCTCCTCGAGAGATATGTCAGCCTGGTTATGGTAATGCAAGTCATGCTAGTTCGTCGAGTCCTGCCCTGCAAACGTTGACCCCTCCGTCTGTGGGAATTCAACCTGGAAGGACCATGAACTATCCAGCATTTCCTCGGCATGACGCCCGAAGAGATGTACAAACTATTCTTCGGACCGCAAATAAAGTGTCCGGACACCACCAAGGATGCGGGTCTGAACTGCAATCGCCCAGATACCCAAGTAAGTAATCCCGTGGCCGAACATGCTATATTTTTATTTATCACATCATCATTCTAAAAAGTCACTCTTTGACCAGGATTGGGTAATAAAGGCGAAGATGATCAGGTGTTCAGCCCCCCTTCCCGAAGGCTCAGCCAATCCAGTACTGGCCAGAATGCTCGAGCTGGCGCCTTCCTAGGCACCCTTAGGGGAAGATAAAGGGGGAATGAAGAGGCTGAAAGCGGGCCTCACTCATTATTCATCCAAACCGAGAGAATTAGCACCTCCGCGAAGGAGGGTAATAAAGAAGAATCAAAAATTCCCTCTCCCCAAGGAAGGAAGAGGACCACCTCTGAAGACCCGGAAACAAGGGTTTCCAAACGGGGGAAGAAATCTTCGCCAGAGGGTCCTGCCTCGGAGGGTACTCTTGCCGCACAGTGCCCACGAGGGGATCAGCCCTCTACCAAGCTGTAAGTAAACAAAAAGTACTTAATAGTAAAAATATCCTACATTACTTCTGAAGACAATAACCAAAGTATATATCTTGTAGTTCGGATCATAGCCCTTCTCGACAGAGTTCGTCTTTGGGGGATCTTCTTCTGGAGATGATGGAGAGCGAAACACCTCCCCCTGCCACCCCGCCTCATGAGGCGGGCGACCCTGAAGTGTCATCTCGGAGGGTTTCTCCTGATCTGCCCAGGACAGAGGGTAATCCTTTGGTCATCCGAAGTCCTCGGTATTCTGCTCCTAAAGGGAGCAGCAGGAAGAGTCTGGAACCATCCGGTGTGCGATCAGACGCATAGAATAATCTTCTGGAGCAATCGGCCATCTCATAGGCACATCGTACGCTAATGGGCACGGTGATTGAGAGGATTTCATCCGCCGAAAGCGGGTTGCATGAAGCCTTTATGAGTCTGCTGAAAGGTTTTGAGGTACGTGAAATAGTGTATGTTTTTGACAGTACCGCACACGTTAGGTGTGCCCTATGCAGATAATAGCCCCTGAGACTCTGGTTGCTGTCGAGAGCGGCGGCAAACAGAGGATCATAGTCCCAGGTAATAATCAGACTGCCTTCATGTGCAGGTGGCTGAAGGTCTGGTGGCTAGCCGGACTGGTGAGTTTGTCGAGCTGAAGCGGCAATTTGATGCGGCAGATGCCGACATCGTGCTTGTCAACAAGCGGCTTGACGAGGTGCAGGGTATGTGATTTCTCCGATGATCAACACATGGTAAGAGGAGCATGATGCTAGTATCTTTAATATGTTGTGACTGCAGATGGAGCTGCCGCCATGGAGACCCTTCGGGCGGAACTTGCCCAAGCCAAGGAACAAGCCAGGAATAGTGATGCAGCCGCTCTAAAGGCGGTCGAGCTGAGGGCGAACAGGCTGCTCATTGCCAAGGCAAGGAAAAAATGGCCAAGATGGCCGTTGAGTTGAACGATGTTGCCGACCGTTACCAGCTTCTTGAAGAAGAAAACTGAGCGAAGGCGACGGACATGGAGAAGGCCATGGTAGCAACCAAGGAATCCCACTCTAAAATCAGAGCGGTGAAGGAGGAGCTGTGTCAGGCTGGGGATATCGCGGCTGGGAAGCCCTTTTTGTTGCGGACGAAGTTCGAAGATCCGAAGTATGCCCCTCTTGATCAACTGTGGAGTTCTGCAGACGCGTACGTGGATTTGGCGGCAAGTGCTGCTGATGCGGCCAAGTACTTCAAGGATCAAAAAGATTGTGAAGTGGAAAAGCTGTTCTGGTCACAGTTCCATGTTCTAGTGCGTCCGCTGCTGTTGAATGAGCGTATGGCTGAGTGGGCCGAGCTCCATAGATTGTCCGGACTTGCCATGAGATCTGTTGTGGATCATCTGTGGATGGAAGGGTCGAGGCCGAATAGTTATTTTAATTTAGTTCAACAATTCCTTGGCGTTGTGTCGCGCATCGTTGGTATGAAGAGGCCGGCGTGCATAGAGGGTGCGCGGATGGCACTTGCATGTGTCAAAACATACTGGGCAGAGATGGAGGCCACCGCAATTGCAACCCAGAGTTCGGCCATGGGCCGAGTATCTGCCGAGCACTACTTTGAAGAAGTCCTTGAAGGCGCTCGTTCAATAGAGGCTCAGTGTTCGAAGAATATAATGTTCTAGTGACATGTATTCCCATTGTAAAAACAATGTGTTAGTGAATTATAAAGGCTGTGTTTATACTTTTGCCTGAAAGTATTATGATGCCTCCTGTGCGGCCGTTTATGTATATGTGTATATAACCTGAAAGTTTGTAGTCGTCGGCTTCAGCCCCCACGCATATAATGTGGGGGTGTTTGCAAAAAACGCGTATTCACACTTGATCCAACATCTTGGTCCATTAAGGAGATGTTAGCGCAGCGAACGAGGCAATCGGACTATATTGCTTTAACACTTTCACTTAGCCATAGGAGTTTGACGGTGGGATGATACGTCTCCAACGTATCTATAATTTTTGATTGCTCCATGCTATATTATCTACTGTTTTGGACTATATTGGGCTTTATTTCCCACTTTTATATTATTTTTGGGACTAACCTATTAACCGGAGGCCCAGCCTAGAATTGTTGTTTTTTTGCCTATTTCAGTGTTTCTGAGAAACAGAATATCAAACGGAGTCCAAACGGAATAAAATCTTCGGAAACGTGATTTTCTCATCAGATAAGACCCAGGAGACTTGGACCCTCCATCAAGAAAGCCACGAGGTGGTCACGAGGGTAGGCCCTCCCTAGGGCACGCCCCCTGCCTCGTGGGACCCTCGGAGCTCCACCGACGTACTTCTTCCTCCTATATATATCCATGTACCCCCAAACGATCGGGGACAGAGCCAAAAACCTAGTTCCACCACTGCAACTTTCTGTATCCACGAGATCCCATCTTGGGGCTTGTTCCGCAGCTCCGCCGAAGGGGGCATCAATCACGGAGGGCTTCTACATCATCATCCAAGCCTCTCCGATGAAGTGTGAGTAGTTTACTTCAGACCTACAGGTCCATAGCTAGTAGCTAGATGGCTTCTTCTCTCTTTTTGGATCTCAATACAATGTTCTCCCCCTCTCTTGTGGAGATCTATTTGATGTAATCTTCTTTTTGCGGTGTGTTTGTTGAGACCGATGAATTGTGGGTTTATGATCCAGTTTATCTATGAATAATATTTGAATCTTCTCTGAATTCTTTTATGTATGATTGGTTACCTTTGCAAGTCTCTTCGAATTATCAGTTTGGTTTAGCCTACTAGATTGGTTTTTCTTGCCATGGGAGAAGTGCTTAGCTTTGGGTTCGATCTTGTGGTGTCCTTTCCCAATGACAGAAGGGGCAGCAAGGCACGTATTGTATCGTTGCCATCGAGGATAACAAGATGGGGTTTTTATCATATTGCATGAAACTATCCCTCTACATCATGTCATCTTGCTTAAGGCGTTACTCTATTTTTAACTTAATACTCTAGATGGATGCTGGAGAGCGGTCGATGAGTGGAGTAATATTAGTAGATGCAGAATCGTTTCGGTCTACTTGTCTCGGACGTGATGCCTATATGCATGATCATACCTAGATATTCTCATAACTATGCTCAATTCTATCAATTGCTCAACAGTAATTTGTTCACCCACCGTAGAATACTTATGCTCTTGAGAGAAGCCACTAGTGAAACCAATGGCCCCCGGGTCTCTTTCTTATCATGTCAATCTCCATCACTTTATTATTGCTTTGATTTTACTTTTTACTTTGCATCTTTATACCAAAAATACCAAAAATATTATTTATCATATCTCTATCAGATCTCACTTTCGTAAGTGATCGTGAAGGGATTGACAACCCCTAAGCGCGTTGGTTGCATTGAGCTATTGTTTTGTGTAGGTACAACCGTACAAGGGACTTGAAGCGTAGCCTCCTACTGGATTGATACCTTGATTCTCAAAAACTGAGGGAAATACTTATGCTACTTTGCTGCATCATCCTCTCCTCTTCGGGGAAATCCAACGCAGTGCTCAAGAGGTAGCATGGGACTACTATATAGCCCCTGGTACTTCCACGCTCGTCCGAATACGGGGCGCGTATGTACGTGACCGGGAAACGGCCCTTCGTTAATGCGAAGGAATCGCGAAGATTCCACCAAGTCATCGAGTGGTTGACCAGTCTCACGCTTTATCATGACAGTCAGTTTTCGACTTTCTTTACTGAGGTGCTCATCAGGATTAACCAGGGCACAATCGTTGTAGTTCTCCCGGTGCTACTTTAGTCGATATAGCAGAACATAAGGTAGCAAAACACGCGAGCCGGGCAAACCCAACATTTGACCAAAGACATGATTCGGAGCTGATGCATATAAGGCCAAACTCGCGACGCCGAACACTCCCTAAGGTATTTGGTCTTTATAACATATGTCGGGCTGAATAATGCCCTTTATAGTAAACCCCGAGTGTCCAGGTACGTGCAATATTCTGACGTGGCCAAATGCCAATAACGCCAGCATCCTTCTCAGTTGTATTGAGTATCCGGAGGATGTGAAGAACAAGAGACAGTAAAAAAGGTTTATGCAGGGTCTTAATCTAAAAAGAAACCTTTGAGCAGGTCCCTGCTGCACTCTGTGCCTGTGTCTCCGTTGTGCCGTGTCCTGGACGGGTGTAGCACGATTGTCATTTGTGAAAGAGAAGAACTTCGGTGAAAGTTGTCGTGCCAAAAAATTGGTTATTCTCCATAAACCATTACAATAGAAGATAAGTTAAGTTGAGCCGAACTAGCCCTATTACACGCGGGAAGCCCCTGGTACCGTCTATGAGGGTTTAACCAACAAACCAGTCTCGGATATATCTAGTGATGCGCCGGACTCATCTAACCGTGTCCGCGGTCTTGACGACCTGTCATTTATTCTGGTTGGTGAGGCCGTCTAGTGCTCGGCTGTTAAAGCCGCCACACGTCCTTCCGCGCATAGAGAACTCTCAATACTTCCGCTAATTATGGTGATGATGCCACGTGGACCGGGCATCTTAAGCTTGAGAGAAGCATAATACGGTACTGCATTAAAACAAGCGAAAGCCGCTCTTCCGAGTAGTGCTTGGTAGCCGCTTCGGAATGGAGCGATGTCGAAGGTTAAATTTTCGCTTCGGAAGTTGCCAGGCAAACCGAATACAACCTCTAGTAATAGAGAGCCCGTGGAGCAGGCCTCTGGGCCTGGTATTACTCCCTTGAAGGTAGTATTACCGTGGCTGATTTTTGTCGAGTCTATCCCCATTTTGCGGATTGTGTCCTAATATATCAGCTTTAGACCACTGCCGCCGTCCATAAGGACTCGTGTGAGATTGTATCCGTTTATTATTGGGTCTAACACCAAGGCGGCCAATCCTTCATGTCGAATGCTTGTCGGGTGATCCCTGTGATCAAAAGTGATTGGGCAGGCCGACCAGGGGTTGAGCTTGGGGGTGACGGGCTCTATGGCGCATATGTCTCGGAGTGCATGTTTGCTTCTCCTCTTCGTCACGTGGATCATTTTTACTGTTTTAACCTTTGGTGGGAATTTTTTCTGTCCTCCAGTGCTTTGTTGGTGAGGTTCGTCCTCATCTTCGCTTGGTGTCTCCCTCCCCTTGTGTTCGGCGTTTAGCTTACCGGCCTGCTTGAAGACCCAGCATTCTCTGTGGGTATGATTTGTAGGTTTGTCGGGGGTTCCATGAATCTGACATAGTTTGTCTAGAATCTTATTTAGGCTGGGCGGTCCATCTTTGCTGCCTTTGAAAGGCTGTTTCCGCTGACCTGGTTGAGAGCCCCTGAATTTGGTGTTTACCGCTGTATTATCTAGGCTGTCTTCTTCATTCCGACGCTTGCTTTTACTGCGTCGTGGTTTTCCATTGCCATCCCTGACTTCAGATGTGCTTGGGTCGCTGGTGCTACTGCGAGCTAACCAGCTATCTTCGCCCGCGCAGAAGCGGGTCATGAGGCTTGTCAGGGCTGGCATTGTTCTCAGTTTTTCTTGGCCGAGGTGTCTGGCGAGCCATTCATCTCGGGCGCTGTATTTGAAAGCTGCTAAGGCTTCGGCGTCCTGGTAGTCGATGATTTGGTTCTTCTTAGTGAGAAACTTGTTCCAAAGATTTTTGGGCTGACTCTCCGGGCTGTTGAATTATATGACTTAAATCGTCTGCATCCGGAGGTCGGACATAGGTCCCTTGAAAATTAGCCCGAAAAGCATCCTCGAGCTCCTCCCAACTTCCAATTGAGTTTTCGGGGAGGCTTTTTAGCCAGTGCCGAGCTGGTCCTTTAAGCTTGAGGGGCAGGTATTTGATGGTGTGGAGATCGTCTCCGTGAGCCATATGGATATGGAGGATAAAGTCCTCTATCCAGACCCCAGGGTCGGTGGTCCCGTTGTACGCCTCTATGTTAACTGGTTTGAATCCTTTTAGAAATTCATGGTCCAGCACCTCATCGGTGAAACATAGGGGGTGTGCGGCACCCCTGTATTTGGATGTATCATGGTGTTCAGACGGTTGTAGTATTCGGTTTTGATTTTGTGCCGGAGCGCGCTTCCTAGATCCATAGATAGATCTAGTCATACTGGATTTTTGGCGCAAGTCTTCACGTAGATCGTGTGTTGACTTATGTGCGGCTTTGTTAGCTGTTCTATCGCGGCCACAAGGTGGTTGATCCGGCCGGTTGGCCGTTTTAGCTTTTGGCTGTGTGGGCTCTAAGGCCTCATCGTCGAATTCGGGCAGTAGCTTGCGCTTTGGATAGCTCTTTGTGTGGTAACTGCCACCGTACTTTTCTTCGTTGCCGAGCACTTTGTTCCATCTGTTGCTGAGCGTATTTTGTGCGGCCTTAAGCCTTTGCTTCTACTTCTTCAGACTCCTCGCTATGGCAATAAGCCTTCTGCGGAGGTTCTCTTGTTCCAAGTGCCTTTCCGGGACGATGTGTGCATCTTTGTCCGGACTGTTTTCCTCCCAGGAGGGAGTTTGTTGAGCTTTATCCTCGGCGTCACTGTGTTCGTACATCGGATCCGTACTATGTTCACTGTTTGCGGTTTCATCGTGCTCTGCCGCTGGGTCAATGTGGTCATCGTTTGATCTGGAGTCGACTGGAGTGTTATTTTCTCTTGCGCTGTTATTGCTGTTTTTGCCGAGGCGGGATTTGGAGCAACGTCTATGCCGACGCTTTGTTTGCTTCCCAAGGGAGCTATTCTTCGCTTCATCCTGCCACTCTTCTTCATTGTCTTCTTTGGGTGTATCCACCATGTATATGTCATGTGATGAGGTGGCGGTCCAACGCCCTGTGGGCGGTGGTTCCTGTTCGTCTCCTGCATCGTCGTCCATACCGTCGATGTCTTCGGAGTCGAAGTCGAGCATGTCGTTAACTCGTCGACAATGGCTACTAAGTGGGTGGTGGGTGGGGAGCGAATTTCTTCATCGTCCGCATCCCATTCTGGTCGGACATAATTCGACCAATGTTCTCCTGACAAGGAGAGGGACCTTAATGAATTAAGCACGTCACCGAAAGGTGAGTGCTGAAAGATATCCGCGGAGGTGAACTCCATGATCGGCGCCCAATCGGATTCGATAGGCACGGACGCAGGCGGCTCGGAGTCCGTGGCCGGAGATGAATTCAATGGTTCGGCAACACGGCTCTCGTAAGGGGTGAAGTCAGTATCCGGCTCTACCGCCACTGAGAGTGAGGCCTCCATGGTGGGGTCTATCTGCCCATCCTCGGATGGCGCAATTTGCTCCGGATCGAAGGCCGGAGTAGCTACAGGTGTGATCTCCCAAACACCGTCTGACGGTAGAGCTAAATCATGCTCGTCGTGACTGTGTGGCGCACCTGACATGGGCTCGAATCCGTCGAAGATCAAGTCTCCGCGGATGTCGAAAGTGTAGTTTAAGTTTCCGAACCTGACCTGATGACCAGGGGCGTAGCTCTCGGTCTGCTCCAGATGGCCAAGTGAGTTGGCCCGCAGTGCGAAGCCGCCAAATACGAAGATCTTTCCGGGGAGGAAAACCTCACCCTGGACCGCATCGCTACCGATGATCGAAGGAGCCATCAAGCCTTACGGTGACGGCATAGTGGAATTCTCAATGAAAGCACCGGTGTCGGTGTCAAAAACGGCGGATCTTTGGTAGGGGGTCCTGAACTGTGCATCTAAGGCGGATGGTAACAGGAGGCAGGGGACACGATGTTTACCCAGGTTCGGGGCCTCTTGATGGAGGTAATACCCTACTTCCTGCTTGATTGATCTTGATGATATGAGTATTACAAGAGTTGATCTACTACAAGATCGTAGAAGCTAAACCCTAGAAGCTAGCCTATGGTATGATTGTTGTTGTCCTACGGACTAAACCCTCCGGTTTATATAGACACCGGAGGGGGCTAGGGTTACACAAAGTCGGTTACAAAGGAGGAGAAGTACATATTGCCAAGCTTGCCTTCCACGCCAAGGAAAGTCCCATCCGAACACGGGACGAAGTCTTTAATCTTGTGTCTTCATAGTCCAACAGTTCGGCCAAAGGATATAGCCCGGCTATCCGGAGACCCCCTAATCCAGGACTCCCTCAGATTCTATCTTAGATTTCATGGCCTCAAGCCATCTGTCGGAATCTGGGCTCATCATCGCTTCCTCATAGTTCATAGGTTCATCATGATCTAGCAACTTGACTTCCAGAACAGGATTACTGTACCACTCTGGTGCGGATCGTACTCTGGTTGATTTACGAGGTTCAGTAGTAACTTGATCTAAAGTTTCATGATCATCATCATTAACTTCCTCACTAATTGGTGTAGGCATCACTGGAACTGATTTCAGTGATGAGCTACTTTCCAATTCGAGAAAAGGTACAATTACTTCATCAAGTTCTACTTTCCTCCCACTCACTTCTTTCGAGAGAAACTCCTTCTGTAGAAAGGACCCACTCTTAGCAACAAAGATCTTGCCTTCGGATCTGTGATAAAAGGTGTACCCAACAATTTATTTTGGGTATCCTATGAAGACACACTTCTCCAATTTGGGTTTCAGCTTATCAGGCTGAAACTTTTTCATATAATCATCACAACCCCAAACTTTAAGAAACGACAGCTTAGCTTTCTTGCTAAACCACAATTCATACGGTGTCGTCTCAACGGATTTTTAGACGGTGCCCTATTTAATGTGAATGCAGCTGTCTCTAATGCATAACCCCAAAATGATAGTGGTAAATCAGTAAGAGCCATCATAGATCACACCATATCTAATAAAGTACGGTTACGACGTTCGGACACACCATTACGCTGTGGTGTTCCAGGTGGCGTGAGTTGTGAAACTATTCCACTTTGTTTCAAATAAAGGCCAAACTCATAACTCACATATTCGCCTTCACGATCAGATCGTAGAAACTTTATTTTCTTGTTACGATGATTCTGAACTTCACTCTGAAATTCTTTGAACTTTTCAAATGTTTCAGACTTGTGTTTCATTAAGTAGATATACCCATATCTGCTCAAATCATCTGTGAAGGTCAGAAAATAACGATACCCACCGCGAGCCTCAATACTCATCAGACCGCATACATTGGTATGTATTATTTCCAATAAGTCAGTGGATCACTCCATTGTTCCGGAGAATGGAGTCTTAGTCATCTCACCCATGAGGCATGGTTCGCAAGCATCAAGTGATTCATAATCAAGTGATTCCAAAAGCCCACGAGCATGGAGTTTCTTCATGCGCTTTACACCAATATGACCTAAATGGCAGTGCCACAAATAAGTTGCACTATGATTATTAACCTTGCATCTTTTGGCTTCAATATTATGAATATGTGAATCACTACAATCGAGATTCAATAAACCATTCACCTTCGGTGTATGACCAAAGAAGGTTTTATTCATGTAAACAGAATGACAATTATTTTTTGACTTAAATGAATAATCCTATTGCAATAAACATGATCCAATCATATTATGGTCAACGCAAACACCAAATAACATTTATTTTAGGTTCAACACTAATCCCGAAGGTAAAGGGAGTGTGCGATGGTGATCTTATCAACCTTGGAATCACTTCCAACACACAACGTCACCTTGCCCTCAACTAGTCTCTGTTCATTTTATAACTCATGTTTCAAGTCACTAATAATAGCAACTGAATCAGTATCAAATACCCAGGGGCTACTATGAATACTAGTAAAGTACACATCAATAACATGTATATCCTATATACTTTTGTTCACTTTGCCATCCTTCTTATCCGCCAAGTATTTGGGGCAGTTACGCTTCCAGTGACCATTTCCTTTGTAGTAGAAGTGATACGTCTCCAACGTACCTATAATTTTTTATTGTTCCATGCTATTATATTATCTGTTTTGGATGTTTAATGGGATTTAATATACCTTTTATATTATTTTTGGGACTAACATATTAACCGAAGGCCCAGTGTAAATTGTTGTTTTTTGCCTATTTCAGTGTTTCTTAGAAAAGGAATACCAAATGGAATCCAAACAGAATGAAACCTTTGGGAGAGTTATTTTTGGAACAAACATGATCCAGGAGACTTGGAGTGGACGTCAAGAAACAAGCGAGGAGGCCACGAGGCAGGAGGGTGCGCCCCAGGGGGGTGGGTGCGCTCCCACCCTCGTGGGCCCCTTGCAGCTCCACCGACCTACTTCTTCCTCCTATATATACCCATATACCCTGAAAACATCCAAGAGCACCACGAAACCCTATTTCCACCACCGCAACCTTTTGTACCCGTGAGATCCCATCTTGGGGCCTTTTCCGGTGCTCCGTCGGAGGGGGAATAGATCACGGAGGGCTTCTACATCAACACCATAGCCTCTCCGATGATGTGTGAGTAGTTTACCACAGACCTTAGGGTCCATAGTTATTAGCTAGATGGCTTCTTCTCTCTCTTTGGATCTCAATACAAAGTTCTCCTCGATTCTCTTGGAGATATATTCGATGTAAAATCTTTTTGCGGTGTGTTTGTCGAGATCCGATGAATTGTGGGTTTATGATCAAGATTATCTATGAAAAATATTTGATTCTTCTCTGAATTCTTTTAAGCATGATTTAATATATTTGCAAGTCTCTTCGAATTATCAGTTTGGTTTGGCCTACTAGATTGACCTTTCTTGCAATGGGAGAAGTGCTTAGCTTTGGGTTCAATCTTGCGGTGTCCTTTCCTAGTGACAGTAGGGGCAGCAAGGCACGTATTGTATTGTTGCCATCGAGGATAAAAAGATGTGGTTTATATCATATTGCTTGAGTTTATCCCTCTACATCATGACATCTTGCCTAATGCGTTACTTTGTTCTTATGAACTTAATACTCTAGATGCATGCTAGATAGAAGTCAATGTGTGGAGTAATAGTAGTAGATGCAGAATCATTTCGGTCTACTTGTCGCGGACGTGATGCATATATACATGATCATGCCTAGATATTCTCATAACTATGCGCTTTTCTATCAATTGCTCGACAGTAATTTGTTCACCCACCGTAGAATTTGTTATCTTGAGAGAAGGCACTAGTGAAACCTATGGCCCCGGGGTCTATCTTCCGTCATATTATTTTCCTATCTACTTTCTATTTCTATCATTGTTTATTTTGCAATCTTTATTTTCCAATCTATACAATAAAAATACCAAAAATAATAATCTTATTATCTCTATCAGATCTCCCTTTCGTAAGTGACCGTGAAGGGATTGACAACCCCTTTATCGTGTTGGTTGTGAGGTTCTTGTTTGTTTGTGCAGGTACGAGGGACTTGCGTGTAATATCCTAGTGGATTGATACCTTGGTTCTCAAAAACTGAGGGAAATACTTATGCTACTTTGTTGCATCACCCTTTCCTCTTCAAGGGAAAACGAACGCATGCTCAAGAGGTAGCAAGAAGGATTTCTGGCGCCGTTGCCTGGGAGGTTGCACCAAGTCAAGTAAAGATTTGAGCTCCCGTCAACGAACCATTTCTGGCGCCGTTGCCGGGGAGATCTACGCACAATTCAAGACATACCAAGTACCCATCACAAACTCTTATCCCTCACATTACATTATTTTCCATTTGGCTCTCGTTTTCCTCTCCCCCACTTCACCCTTGCCATTTTATTCGCCCTCTTTTCCATTCGCCCTCTTTTCCGTTCGCCTCTTTTTGCTTGCTTCTTGTGTGCTTGTGTGTTGGATTGTTTGTCACGATGGCTCAATACAATACTAAATTGTGTGACTTTTCCAATACCAACAATAATGATTTTATTAGCACTCCGATTGCTCCTCTTACCGATGCTGAATGTTGTGAAATCAATACTGCTTTGGTGAATCTTGTCATGAAAGATCTGTTTTCTGGCCTTCCTAGTGAAGATGCCGCTACCCATCTAAACAACTTTGTTGATTTGTGTGATATGCAAAAGAAGAGATGTGGATAATGATATTGTTAAATTGAAGCTATTTCCGTTTTCACTTAGAGATCGTGCTAAAACTTGGTTTTCCTCTTTCCCTAAAATAGTATTGATTCATGGAATAAGTGCAAAGATGCTTTTATCTCTAAGTATTTTCCTCCCGCTAAGATCATCTCTCTTAGAAACGATATTATGAATTTTAAGCAACTTGATCATGAGCATGTTGCACATGCTTGGGAGAGGATGAAATTAATGATACGTAATTGCCCTACACATGGATTAAACTTATGGATGATCATACAAAATTTGTATGCTGGATTGAATTTTGCTTCTAGAAATATTTTAGATTCGGCCGCGGGAGGCACTTTTATGGAAATAACTTTAGTAGAAGCTACTAAACTCCTAGATAATATTATAGTTAATTACTCTCAATGGCACACCGAAAGATCTACTAGTAAAAAGGTTCATGCGATAGAAGAGATTAATGTTTTGAGTGGAAAGATGGATGAACTTATGAAATTGTTTGCTAATAAGAGTGTTTCTTCTGATCCTAATGATATGCCTTTGTCTACTTGGATTGAGAATAATAATGAATCTATGGATGTGAATTGTGTTGGTAGGAACAATTTTGGTAACAACGCGTATAGAGGAAATTTTAATCCTAGTCCGTTTCCTAGTAATTCCTCTAATAATTATGGTAATTCCTACAACAACTCTTATGGAAATTTAATAAGATGCCCTCTAATTTTGGGACTAGTGTTAAAGAATTTATGATTTCGCAAAAGAATTTCAATGCTTTGCCTGAAGAAAAATTGCCTAAGATTGATGAGTTGGCTAGGAACATGGATAGAATTTCTCTTGATGTTGATTCTTTGAAACTTAGATCTATTCCCCCTAAGCATGATATCAATGAGTCTCACAAATCTATGAGAATTTCCATTGACGAGTAAAAAAGAACCGCTAGGATGCGTGCTAAAAAAGATTGCTTTATAAAAGCGTGTTCTTCTAGTTTTCACGATAACAAGGATGAAGATCTAAAAGTGATTGATGTGTCTCCTATTAAATATTTGTTTTGAAATATGAATCTTGATAATTATGGGACTATAGATGAGTCAACTTTAGCTAAAAGCCGTCCCAATGATTCAGAGTTTTTATATCTTGATGCAAAAATTGGTAAAAGTGGGATTGAAGAGGTCAAAACTTTACATAGCAATGAACCCACTATTTTGGATTTCAAGAATTTAATTATGATAATTTCTCTTTGATAGATTGTATTTCTTTGGTGCAATCTGTGCTAAATTCTCTTCATGCTTATGATCAAAATAAAGCTTTTACCAAACATACCGTTGATGCTTTAATGCAATCTTATGAAGAAAAGCTTGAATTAGAAGTCGCTATACTGTAGCGACCAGACCTCAAATGGTCCAATCTCTGTGCTCAGGTGTCATCCCTGGATTAGTAATGCTGACACCACACAGTACTTGAAGGATTTATAATAGAGAGCAATCACACACTTATTACATCGAGTGTCTCAAAAGAGAACTTATTACAATAAATATGGCTTAAGGCCATCTAATAACGATAACAGCGGAAGGCTTGGATGATAAGTGAGTCCATCAACTCCAACGGCATTACTGAGTATAGAACCACGGCCTAAAAGCACCTTAATCATCGTCTGAAAAGTCTGCAACATTAACATTGCAGCCCAAAACGGGTCAGCACATGGAATATGCTGGCAAAGTAACACATAGAGAGTAATGGAATGAAATAGGCTATTCTATATGCATATTTGGCTGGTGGAAAGCTCTATGGTTACAGTTTTGCGTAAAGCCAATTTTTCCCTACTGCAAAGGAATAAATTTTATTTAACTATCATGGTAGTTGTTAAACATTGAGAATGGTTGACAGCATTCTCAATCCCAATTAAGCATCATCATTAAACATAACCCAACAAAATTAATTTTAGAGTAACATGATGAGATTCACATGATAATCCAGGTACTAGCTACTCAAGTTGTCCATAATCGGGGACACGGCTAACCATGATTAGTTTATACACTCTGCAGAGGTTTGCGCACTTTTCCCCACAAGACTCAATCGCCTCTGTTTGGTTTCTCGCACTTCATGGTGTTTGAGAAACGGATGACCGAGACATAGTCTTTCAGAAGCGCTAGCACCTTATGATCGGGTAGACCGTTACACCTACTTTCCCCTACATACGCTAGTCTACCACTGTAAGAGTTCGCACAACTTAATCAACTATGCTAGTGCCATAGTAGCTTGTGGCTGCACACGGAAGTTTCTAGCATGAATAATCTCATGATCCCTTTGAGCCTGGGTGGCGGTCCAAAAGAAAAACAGGCAATCGCTAAAATACCCAGGTGCCTCAATCCACCCAGATGTGTAATTTAAGTTGTCACCTTAGAAAAATCATTAATTTAACAATCTCACATCTGTCATGGATACACTCACCCAATCCACGTCTACTAGCATAGCATGGCATAATAAGCAAATGTAGAAGTAACTCCCAAAGGTTTGATAATAAACAGGTAATAGGTACTACCTCAACTACTTCCCAAACCCACAATTTAATTAGATCCTAATCATGCAATGTGTGAGGATTGATCTAATGCAATAAAAACTGGGTAATAGGAAGTATGATCAAAGTGTTACTTGCCTTGCTGATGATCCGCAAAACCTAGTGATTCGAAGTAGCAAGTGGCGCACTCCGAGTACTCTATCGCAAACAAACAAGCATACAATAAGTACTCAACTAGTGCACAGGTAAAACTCAAATAAAAGATCTAACCAAAAAGTTCAACTTAAGAACTTCGGTCGGCAAAAGAAATCAAATCGAACGAAGCAACGAAAGACAAACGGCAAAAGAAACGGGCTTCGTTTACTATTCTGGACCTAGGGCAATTTTTACTGTGGCAAAAACTTGTTTGAGTTGGTTAAACGGAAAGAGGGTTTCGAGATGAACCTCCAGGCGCTTGAATCGCCTGATTCCGATAAACGAGCGAAAAGTTAGACTAAAACGAAAATCGGATCAGGAGTCGCGATCTGAAAAACACGGATTTAATCCGAGAAAAAGAAAAACGATGAACGTTCGTTAAAACGAACGAACGCTCGCTAATTAAACAAACCGGAAAAACCAATCTATTTAAACAGACCGAAACTAAAAAAAATCGAACAAAACCGACGGAAAACCGATCGGTTTTCAAAAAAACCGGCGGCAAAAGAAAAAAAACTACCTCCGGCGGCGGTGGCGGCAGATCCGGCGGCGGCGGCGGCGGCCTAGGGTTAGGGTTCGGGGCGGCGACGACTTGGGCTGGCCTCGGGCCTCTGGGTGCTATATAAAGGGCCCGGCCAGGCGGAGTCCTGGCCGGTTACGGCCCAAGGTCGGTTCGGACTCTTTTTTTTAATAATTATGCTCAGAAAAGAAAAGAAAAGGAATACTAAACGGACTCCAAAAATCCCGAAATAAATTTTCCCCGCCTTCTAAAATCATGCCGCACAGGATGGACATTTATTTGGGGCCTAAATGCAATTTTGAAAAACACGCATTTTCCCTAGTTCAAATAAAATAGCAAATGAATCCAAATAAAAATCTTATTTGATTTTTTAATTAAATCCTGAGTATTTCTTTATTTTGGGAAAGTCATTTTATTCCCTCTCTCATATTTTTGTAATAGAAATAATTGAAGATAAAATAAATAAAATCAAATGATCATATTTTCAAAATTTGAGAGAACTCAAATATGAAAATAACGAAATCCCCAACTCTCTTCAAGGGTCATTGAGTTGCGTAGAATTTTCTAGGATCAACCAAAATGCAAATAAAATATGATATGCAATGATGATCTATTGTATAACATTCCAAATTGAAAATTTGGGATGTTACAAACCTACCCCCCTTAAGATGAATCTCGCCCTCGAGATTCGGGTTGGCTAGAAAATAGGTGAGGGTGGTCCTTCAGCAATTCCTCCTCTCGTTCCCAGGTGGCTTCATCCTCCGAGTGGTGGCTCCACTGAACCTTGCAAAATTTGATAACCTTGCTGCGGGTGACTCGACTGGCATACTCTAGAATCTTAACTGGTTTCTCCTCATAGGTCAAATCACTGTCCAACTGAATCGCTTCCAGTGGCACTGTATCTCAGCGGTATATCAGCCATCTCTGCATGGCACTTCTTCACCTGGGAAACGTGGAACACGTCGTGAACTCCTGACAATCCTTCGGGCAACTCCAACTTGTAGGCTACTTCTCCCATACGCTCCAAAACTTTGTATGGGCCTACAAAATGTGGCGGTAACTTTCCCTTAACTCCAAAGCGCTTAACTCCTCGAAGTGGAGATACTCAAAGATAAACTCGGTCTCCGACTTCGTAAACTGTCGCCTTGCGTTTAGAATCTGCATAACTCTTCTGCCTGGATTGAGCTACCTTGAGCCTATCGTGAATCAATTTCACTTTCTATTTAGACTCCTTTATCAGATCCGGTCCAAACAACTGGCTTGATAATGGGGTCCTTCACCTCCTTCCGTACAAGGATTCGAAAGGGGCCATCTTCAAACTGGATTGATAACTGTTGTTGTAAGAGAACTCTGCATATGGCAAATTCTCGTCCCAACTAGATCCGTAATCTAGCGCGCAAGCTCTCAGCATATCCACCAAAATCTGATTGACTCTCTCGGTCTGTCCATCTGTCTGCGGGTGGAACGATGTACTAAACTCCAGTCTGGTACCCAAGGTTTCATGCAACTGATTCCAGAACTTTGAGGTAAATTAGGTTCCTCTATCTGATACTATGCTCTTTGGAACTCCATGCAGACATATGATTCTGGTCATGTATATCTTTTCCAACTTTGCACTGGTATAGGTAGTCTTCACTGGAATGAAATGAGCTACCTTTGTCAAACGATCGACTACAACCCATAGTGAGTCATAGCCTGAACGAGTTCTGGGTAAACCTGTAATAAAATCCATGCCTAACTTATCCCACTTTCATTCGGGTATCGGCAATGGCTGTAGCAATCCGGCTGGCTTCTGATGCTCTGCCTTTACTCTCTGACATACATCACAAACTGCTACATACTCCGCAATATCCTTCTTCATTCCGGCCCACCAGAAGGTGTCCTTCAAATCCAAATACATTTTGGTATTTCCTGGGTGAATCGAATATGGTGAATCATGGGCCTCTTGTAAAATTAACTTCCTGATCTCTGAATCATTTGGTACATAAACATGGTCTTCAAACCATAAGGTATCGTGCTTATCCTCACAAAATCCTTTAGCTTCTCCTTTTCTCATTTTCTCCTTAATAGAAGCAATCTCCTTGTCAGTCTTTTGAGCTTCTCTGATCTTATCCATCAAAGTAGACGGAATCTCCAATGCTGCTACATAGCCTCTTGGAACTATTTCCATACATAGCTCATGAAGATTTTTGGCTAACTCCCTTGGTAAATCTCCCGTCATTAGTGTGTTGACATGGCTCTTATGGCTCAACGCGTCAGCTACTACATTAGCCTTTCCGGGGTGATAATGCAATTTCATATCATAATCCTTGATGAGCTCCAACCATCTCCTTTGCCTGAGATTCAACTCCTTCTGCATGAAAATATACTTCAAACTCTTGTGATCCATGTACACCTCACAATGGTTTCCAATGAGAAAATGTCTCCAAGTTTTTAACGCATGCACTACGGCTGCTAACTCCAAATCATGCGTAGCATAATTTAACTCATGCGGCTTAAGCTGTCGTGAGGCATAGGAAACCACTCTTCCTTCCTGCATAAGCACTACTCTAAGTCCTCGACGTGAAGCGTCGCAATACACCTCATAATCCTTGGTCTGATCTGGCAAAATCAATACTGGTGAGGTAACCAAACGTTTGTTCAACTCCCGGAAACTAGACTCACATTCCTCAGTCCATATGAACTTGGTATCCTTCTTCAACAACTCCGTCATAGGCTTTGCAATCTTCGAGAAATTTTCAATAAATCTCCGGTAGTATCCTGCGAGTCCAAGAAAACACCGGATCTCTCCAACTGTTGTTGGCGCTTCCCAATTTGTCACAGTATCAACCTTAGTGGGATCTACTGCTATACCTTCTCTGGATATAACATGTCTGAGAAGTCCAACTTCTTTCAACCAAAACTCATATTTGCTAAACTTGGCATATAACTGGTGTTCTTTGAGCTTACCAAGTACCAAACGCAAATGCTCCTTATGCTCCTCCTCATTCTTCGAGTAAACAAGGATATCATCAATGAACACTACGATGAACTTATCCAAAAACTCCATAAACACTTTGTTCATCATGTTCATAAAATATGCAGGTGCGTTAGTCAGACCAAACGACATAACGGTATACTCGTACAGCCCATACCTGGTGGTAAAAGCCGTCTTAGGTATATCCTGTTCTCGAATCTTCAACTGGTGGTATCCTGATCGTAGATCGATCTTGGAAAATACCTTAGCTCCTTGCAATCGATCAAAAAGATCATTGATCATCGGTAGTGGGTATTTGTTCTTGATGGTTACTTCATTTAATCCTTGATAATCAACAACCATCCTTAATGATCCATCTTTATTCTCCACTAAAAGTACTGGCGATCCCCAAGGTGAAGAACTTGGGTGAATATATCCTTTATCCAGTAACTCCTTAATCTGCTTCTTAATCTCCACCAAATCCTTTGCGGGCATCCTATATGGTCTCTTTGATATTGGCCATGTGCCTGGCAAAAGCTCAATCAAAAACTCAATATCTCTATCCAGTGGCATGCCTGGCAACTCTTCTGGAAATACATCAGGGAAATCCTTCACTACTGGTACTTCCTCCTGCACAACTCCTGTTAGACAATTTACTTGAGTCTTTTTCGGCACATGCCGGGATACATACTTGATCCTTCTCCCTTCTGGGGTGGTAAGCAAGATCGACTTACTGGCGCAATCGATGTTTCCTCCATACATCGACAGCCAATCCATACCCAGAATTACATCCAATCCTTGTGATTCCAAAATGATCAAATCCGAGGGAAACACATGCCTGCCTATACTCAATGGCACTTGAAAACATCCTTGGCTAGCCATATACTCCGCTCCTGGTGAGCTTACTAACATAGGTGTTCTAAGAACTTTGGTGGGTAGACTATAATTATCCACAAATCCCCTTGATATGTATGAATGCGATGCACCAGTATCGAAAAGGACGAGTGCAGTAAATGACTTAACCAAAAACTTACCGATTACTGCATCCGGATGCTCTTCAACCTCTTCCACGTTAACGTGGTTCACCTGTCCCCTGTTGAAAGGGTTCAGCTTCTTCCCAGAGCTTCCATTGCCATTTCCATTCTGGGATTCAGGACATTCATTGGCATAATGTCCGGTCTTCTGGCACTTGAAACAAGTGACTTGGCTCAGGTCTCTCTTGGCTGGGGTTGATGGGTTGGTGCGGTTCTGGCCGTTGCTTCCTCCATTCCCATTACCATTCTTGGTGCCATTGTGATTGTGCGAGCTACCTCCTCCATCGGTATGCTGAAAATGTCCTCCCGGACTAGGGATAAAATGTGGCTTCTGCTGAGCTCCAGAATTGTACTTCCCTTGTCCATACTTCCTCTTGCGATTCTCAATCTGCTGCTGCTTCCCTTCAATCATGAGAGCACGATCTACCAGCTCCTGGTAGTTGTTGAAGGTTGCTACCATCAACTGCATGCTCAACTCATCATTCAGTCCTTCCAGAAACTTCTCCTGCTTAGCTGCATCTGTAGCAACGTCATCTGGGGAATAACATGCTAATTTACTAAAGTCCTCCGCATACTAGCCAACTGCCCGTCCTCCTTAGCGCAAGTTGCGAAACACTCGCTTCTTCATGGCCATAGCTCCTGCTGAAACATGGGCAGTATGAAAAGCCTGCTGAAACTGGTCCCATGTGACAGTATCGACAGGGAAAGTGGCTGTGAAATTCTCCCACCATGATGCTGCAGGTCCATCAAGCTGATGTGTGGCAAACTTCACTTTTTCCGCATCTGTGCATCCTGCGGTAGTCAACTCCCTTACTGTCTTGCGGAGCCAGTCATCTGCTACTATCGGCTCGATGCTACTAGAAAACACCGGCGGATTCAGCCTAAGAAAACGGGCTAAGTGATCAACATGTGGTGGTGGTGGTGGGTTGTTGTTGTTGTTCCCCTGATTCTGATTCTGAACTAGCAACTGCATTAATGTGTTCTGCTGCTGGATTAACTGAGTGAGCTCCGGTGGGAAGGTAAATCCGGGGTCACGTCTCGGAGGCATCTGAGGGTTTAGAAAAGATGAGATTTAAGAATAGAGAGGGGTCTAGAGAGAAAACACTACCCATATGCACATGAGGCAAAAGCAAACAATTCACTTCATTCAAACAATCAACAAGGGCATACAATCAATCTAACTATCGCAAAAGTGCTCGGACTATTATATTTACATGGTGGACTACTACTACTGATGGGGTGGTCTACTAGAAATATTCTTCGGTTGCAGACTCCATGATATCTGCTCCAGCTTCATCAACAAAGTCATCATCCCTATCATTTGGATCCGAGTCGGTGTCGCCAATGATGATGTAGTCTTCCGGGCGAATCTCCTTGGGTTCTTCATCTTCTTCTACTGGTGTAGGGCCTCCCATAAATATTCCAATCTTCTTGATCAAATCGTCATTCTTCTCCACTAATACTTCGATTTCCTCTTCATAATCTTCACGTGTTGCCTTGAGTTCTTCCTCCAGTTCCTTGATTCATGTCTTTGCCTTCTTCGGATCTATCATGTCGACGCACATCTGGTTCTCCTGACATCGAATGTGTTGGTTTAACTCCTGGATAAAAGCTGCAACTGATCTATCCTTCCTGGTGTTGATCATCTCCCAGTGCTCATCTCGGCGTCCACAAATCTGGTAGATAGTATCCTTGATATCATTGCGGTAAACTTCTCCAATGCGTCCCATGGCGATGTGGGCTGCCATGCTCTTTCCTAGACTCCAGTTTGGTCCATCAAAAGAAAACTCTATGGGCTCAGTGACTGGCATGAACGTCCTTCTTGGAACTTGAACTTGAATCATCCAGCGCTCCTCTTTAGGTAGAGTGGCGTTGTAGGTTCCGGTGAAGCTTGGTACTCCTATGTTCAGGTATCTAGTGACTTCCTTCAAGTGACGTCCAAAGGGTGTATCTTCATCCGGTTGGGTGAACTTGTTCCTTGCATCCGCCATCCTAAAAGAGAAGGAAAAGATGAGAAGTCGGAAAGAGAAGAGAGTGAGTAGTGATCTAGGTCTTTTAGCTTAGTGGTCGTGTCCTACAGTCAGCGTGTGCTCTTATACTATCTTGTAGCGACCAGACTCAGACGGTCCAATCTCTGTGCTCAGGTGTCATCCCTGGATCAGTAATGCTGACACCACACAGTACTTGGAGGATTTATAACAGAGTAGCAATCACACACTTATTACATCGAGTGTCTCAAAAGAGAACTTATTACAATAAATATGGCTTAAGGCCATCTAACAACGATAACAGCGAAAGTCTTGGAAGATAAGTGAGTCCATCAACTCCAACGGCATTACTGAGTATAGAACCACGACCTAAAAGCACCTTAATCATCGTCTAAGAAGTCTACAACATTAACGTTGCAGCCCAAAACGGGTCAGCACATGGAATATGCTGGCAAAGTAACACATAGAGAGTAATGGAATGAAATAGGCTATTCTATATGCATATTTGGCTGGTGGAAAGCTCTATGGTTACAGTTTTGCGTAAAGCCAATTTTTCCCTACTGCAAAGGAATAAATTTTATTTAACTATCATGGTAGTTGTTAAACATTGAGAATGGTTGACAGCATTCTCAATCCCAATTAAGCATCATCATTAAACATAACCCAACAAAATTAATTTTAGAGTAACATGATGAGATTCACATGATAATCCAGGTACTAAATACTCAAGTTGTCCATAACCGGGGACACAGCTAACCATGATTAGTTTATACACTCTGCAGAGGTTTGCGCACTTTTCCCCACAAGACTCAATCGCCTTCGTTTGGTTTCTCGCACTACATGGTGTTTGAGAAACGGATGACCAAGACATAGTCTTTTAGAAGCGCTAGCACCTTACGATCGGGTAGACCGTTACACCTACTTTCCCCTAGATCTGCTAGTCTACCACTGTAAGAGTTCGCACAACTTAATCAACTTTGCTAGAGCCCATAGTAGCTTGTGGCTGCACATGGAAGTTTCTAGCATGAATAATCTCATGATCTCTTTGAGCCTGGGTGGCGGTCCAAAAGAAAAACAGGCAATCGCTGGAATACCCAGGTGCCTCAATCCACCCAGATGTGTATTTAAGTTGCCACCTTAGATAAACCATTAATTTAACAATCTCACATCTGTCATGGATACACTCACCCAATCCACGTCTACTAGCATAGCATGGCATAATAAGCAAACGTAGAAGTAACTCCCAAAGGTTTGATAATAAACAGGTAATAGGTACTACCTCAACTACTTCCCAAACCCACAATTTAATTAGATCCTAATCATGCAATGTGTGAGGATTGATCTAATGCAATAAAAACTGGGTAATAGGAAGTATGATCAAAGTGTTACTTGCCTTGCTGATGATCCGCAAAACCTAGCGATTTGAAGTAGCAAGCGACGCACTCGGGTACTCTATCGCAAACAAACAAGCATACAATAAGTACTCAACTAGTGCACAGGTAAAACTCAAATAAAATATCTAACCAGAAAGTTCAACTTAAGAACTCCGGTTGGCAAAAGAAATCAAATCGAACGAAGCAACGAAAGACAAACAGCAAAAGAAACAGGCTTCGTTTACTATTCTGGACCTAGGGCAATTTTTACTATGGCAAAAACTTGTTTGAGTTGGTTAAACGGAAAGAGGGTTTCGTGACGAAACTCCAGGAGCTTGAATCGCCTGATTCTGATAAACGAGCGAAAAGTTAGACTAAAACGAAAATCGGATCAGGAATAGCGATCTAAAAAATCGCGGATTTAATCCGAGAAAAAGAAAAACGACGAACGTTCGTTAGAACGAACGAACGGGCGAACGCTCGCTAATTAAATAAACTGGAAAAACCGATCTATTTAAACAAACTGAAACTAAAAAAATCAAACAAAACCGACGGAAAACCGATCGGTTTTAAAAAAACGGCGTCGAAAGAAAAAAAAACTACCTCCGGCGGCGGCGGCGGCGGGGCGGCGGCCTAGGGTTAGGGTTCAGGGCGGCGGCGGGGCGGCGGCCTAGGGTTAGGGTTTGGGGCGGCGGCGACTTGGGCTGGCCTCGGGCCTCGGGGCGCACTATAAAGGGCCCGGCCAGGCGGAGTCCTGGCCGTTTACGGCCCAAGGTCGGTTCTGACTCTTTAAAAAAAATTACGCTCAGAAAAAAACAAAAGGAATACTAAACGGACTCCAAAAATCCCGAAATAAATTTTACCCGGCTTCTAAAATCAAGCCGCACAGGATGAACATTTATTTGGGGCCTAAATGCAATTTTGAAAAACGCGCATTTTTCCCTAATTCAAATAAAATAGTAAATAAATCCAAATAAAAATCTTATTTGATTTTTTTTATTAAATCCTCAATATTTCTTTATTTTGGGAAAGTCATTTTATTCCCTCTCTCATATTTTTGTAATAGAAATAATTGAACATAAAATAAATAAAATCAAATGATCCTATTTTCAAAATTTGAGAGGACTCAAATATGAAAATAATGAAATCCCCAACTCTCTTCAAGGGTCATTGAGTTGCGTAGAATTTTCTAGGATCAACCAAAATTCAAATAAAATATGATATGCAATGATGATCTATTGTATAACATTCCAAATTGAAAATTTGGGATGTTACATATACCTAGAAAACTTTATGATGAGTGGGAACCTACTATTAATATTAAAATTAAAGATCATGAAAGATATGCTTTATGTGATTTGGGTGCTAGTGTTTCCACGATTCCAAAAACTTTGTGTGGTGTGTTAGGTTTCCGTGAATTTGATGATTGTTCTTTAAATTTGCATCTTGCGGATTCCACCATTACGAAACCTATGGTAAGGATTAATGATGTTATTATTGTTGCAAATAGGAATTATCTGCCTGTATATTTCATTGTTCTTGATATAGATTGCAATCCTACATGTCCTATTATTGTTGGTAGACCTTTCCTTAGAACGATTGGTGCAATTATTGATATGAAGGAAGGAAATATTAGATTCCATTCCGTTAAGGAAAGGCATGGAACACTTTCCTAGAAACAAAATCAAATTACCTTATGAATCTATTATGAGAGCCACTTATGGATTGCCTAACAAAGATGGCAATACCTAGATCTATCCTTGCTTTTTATGCCTAGCTAGGGGCGTTAAACGATAGCGCTTGTTGGGAGGCAACCCAATTTTATTTTTATTCCTTGCTTTTTGCTTCTGTTTAGATGTGGTTTTATGTTTTTAATTAGTGTTTGTGCCAAGTAGAACCTTTGAGAAGACTTGGGGGAAGTCTTTGCGATCTTGCTGTAAAAAACAGAAACTTTAGCGCTCACGAGATTTGCTGCCATTTTTTACTGAGAGTGCGATTAGGTTGATTCTTTTTGCAGATGATTAATAGACAAATTACTCACGTCCACCAATTTATTTCAGAATTTTTGGGGTTACATAAGTATTCTAAACCTACATATTACTACATACTTTTCTGTTTTTGACAGATTCTGTTTTTCGTGTGTTGTTCGCTTATTTTGATGAATCTATGGCTAGTATCGGGGGGTATGAACCATAGAGAAGTTGTAATACAGTAGGTTTAACACCAATATAAATAAAGAATGAGTTCATTACAGTACCTTGAAGTGGTGGTTTGTTTTCTTATACTAACGGAGCTCATGAGATTTTCTGTTGAGTTTTGTGTTGTGAAGTTTTCAAGTTTTTGGTAAAGATTTGATGGATTTTGGAATAAGGAGTGGCAAGAGCCTAAGATTGGGGATGACCAAGGCACCCCAAGGTAAAATTCAAGGACAACCAAAAGCCTAAGCTTGGGGATGCCCCGGAAGGCATCCCCTCTTTCGTCTTTGTCCATCGGTAACTTTACTTGATGCTATATTTTTATTCACCACATGATATGTGTTTTGCTTGGAGCATCTTGTATGATTTGAGTCTTTGCTTTTTAGTTTACCACAATCATCCTTGATGTACACACCTTTTGGAGAGACACACATGAATCCGAATTTATTAGAATAATCTATGTGCTTCACTTATATCTTTTGAGCTAGATAATTTTGCTCTAGTGCTTCACTTATATCTTTAAGAGCACTGTGGTGGTTTTATTTTATAGAAATTATTGATCTCTCATGCTTCACTTATATTATTTTTAGAGTCTTTTAGAACAGCATGGTAATTTTCTTTGGCAATAAAATTAGTCCTAATATGATAGGCATCCAAGATGGGTATAATAAAAACTTTCATAAAAGGTGCATTGAATACTATGAGAAGTTTGATAGTTGATGATTGTTTTGAGATATGAAGATGGTGATATTAGAGTCATGCTAGTTGAGTAGTTGTGAATTTGAGAAATACTTGTTCTAAAGTTTGTGATTCCCGTAGCATGCACGTATGGTGAACTGTTATGTGATGAAGTCGGAGCATGATTTATTTATTGATTGTCTTCCTTATGACTGGCGGTCGGGGACGAGCGATGGTCTTTTCCTACCAATCTATCCCCCTAGTAGCATGCGCATAGTACTTTGTTTCGATAACTAATATATTTTTGCAATAAGTATGTGAGTTCTTTATGACTAATGTTGAGTCCATGGATTATACGCACTCTCACCCTTCCACCATTGCTAGCCTCTCTAGTACCGCGCAACTTTCGCCGGTACCATACACCCACCATATACCTTCCTCAAAACAGCCACCATACCTACCTATTATGGCATTTCCATAGCCATTACTAGATATATTTCCATGCAACTTACCACCATTCCGTTGGTTATGACACGTTACATCATTGTCATATTGCTTTGCATGATCTTGTAGTTGACATCGTATTTGTGGCAAAGCCACCTTTGTGATTCTTTCATACATGTCACTCTTGATTCATTGCATATCCCGGTACACCGCCGGAGGCATTCACATAGAGTCATATTTCGTTCTAGTATCGAGTTGTAATTTTTGAGTTGTAAGTAAATAAAAGTGTGATGATCATCATTATTGGAGCATTGTCCCAAGTGAGGAAAGGATGATGGAGACTATGATTCCCCCACAAGTCGGGATGAGGCCCCAGACGAAAAATTAAAAAAGGGAGAAAAAAGAGGCCATAAAAAAGAGAAAGGGCCCAAATAAAAAAAATAAAAAAAATGAGAGAAAAAGAGAGAAGGGACAATGTTACTATCCTTTTACCACACTTGTGCTTCAAAGTAGCACCATGATCTTCATGATAGAGAGTCTCTTGTATTCTCACTTTCATATACTATTGGGAATTTTACATTATAGAACTTGGCTTGTATATTCCAATGATGGGCTTCCTCAAAATGCCCTAGGTCTTCATGAGTAAGCGAGTTGGATGCACATCCAATTAGTTTCTTTTGTTGAGCTTTCATACACTTATAGCACTAGTGCATCCGTTGCATGGCAATCCCTACTCACTCACATTGATATCTATTGATGGGCATCTCCATAGCCCGTTGATACACCTAGTTGATGTGAGACTCTCTCCTCCTTTTTGTCTTCTCCACAACCAACATTCTATTCCACCTATAGTGCTATATCCATGGCTCACGCTCATGTATTGCGTGAAGATTGAAAAATTTTGAGGACGTCAAAAGTATGAAACAATTTCTTGGCTTGTCATCGGGGTTGTGCATGATTAAATACTTTGTCTGATGAAGATAGAGCATAGCCAGACTATATGATTTTGTAGGGATAACTTTCTTTGGCCATGTTATTTTGAGAAGACACGATTGCTTTGTTAGTATGCTTGAAGTATTATTATTTCTATGTCAATATTAAAGTTTTGTCTTGAATCTTTCGGATCTGAACATTCATGCCACAATAAAGAAAAATACATTGAGAATTATGCTAGGTAGCATTCCACATCAAAAATTATGTTTTTATCATTTACCTACTCGAGGATGAGCTGGACTTAATCTTGGGGATGCTTGATACGTCTCCAACATATCTATAATTTTTTATTGTTCCATGCTATTATATTATCTGTTTTGGATGTTTAATGGGCTTTAATATACATTTCTATATTATTTTTGGGACTAACCTATTAACCGAAGGCTGAATGCAAATTCTTGTTTTTTGCCTATCTTAGTGTTTCGCATAAAAGGAATACCAAACGGCATCCAAATGGAATGAAGCCTTCGAGAGAGTTATTTTTGGAACAAACGTGATCCAGGAGACTTGGAGTGGATGTCAAGAAACAAGCGAGGAGGCCACGAGGCAGGAGGGCGCCCCCCCCACCCTCGTGGGCCCCTCGCAGCTCCACCAACCTACTTCTTCCTCCTATATATACCCATATACCCTGAAAACATAAGCACCACAAAACCCTATTTCCGCCGCAAATACGTTATGTACCCATGAGATCCCATGTTGGGGCCTTTTTTGGCGCTCCGCCGAAGGGGGAATCGATCGCGGAGGGCTTCTACATCAACACCATAGCCTCTCCAATGATGTGTGAGAAGTTTACCACAGACCTTCGGGTCCATAGTTATTAGCTAGATGGCTTCTTCTCTCTTTTTGGATCTCAATACAAAGTTCTCCTCGATTCTCTTGGAGATCTATTCGATGTAATTCTTTTTGCGATGTGTTTGTCGAGATCCGATGAATTGTGGGTTTATGATCAAGATTATCGACGAACAATATTTGATTCTTCTCTGAATTCTTTTATGCATGATTTAATATCTTTGCAAGTCTCTTTGAATTATCAGTTTTGTTTGGCCTACTAGATTGATCTTTCTTGCAATGGGAGAAGTGCTTAGCTTTGGGTTCAATCTTGCGGTGTCCTTTCCCAGTGCCAGCAGGGGCAGCAAGGCACTTATTGTATTGTTGCCATCGAGGATAAAAATATGGGGTTTACATCATATTGCTTGAGTTTATCCCTCTGTTGGGGAACGTAGCATAAATTCAAAATTTTCCTACGTGTCACCAAGATCTATCTATGGAGTCATCTAGCAATGAGGGAGGAGTGGATCTACATACCCTTGTAGATCGCGCGCGGAAGCGTTCAAGAGAACGGGGTTGATGGAGTCGTACTCGTCGTGATCCAAATCACCGATGATCCTAGCGCCGAACGGACGGCACCTCTGCGTTCAACACACGTACGGAGCATCGACGTCTCCTCCTTCTTGATCTAGCAAGGGGGAAGGAGAGGTTGATGGAGATCCAGCAGCACGACGGCGTGGTGGTGGAAGTAGCGGGATTCCAACAGGGCTTCGCCAAGCGCTGCAGGAGGAGGGAGATGTGTCATGGGAGGGAGAGGGAGGCGCCAGGGCTTAGGTATTGCTGCCCTCCCTTCCCCCACTATATATAGGGACAAGGGAGAGGGGGGGTGCAGCCTTGTCCCTTCCTCCAAGGAAGGGTGCGGCCAGGGAGGAGTCCATCCTCCCCAAGGCACCTCGGAGGTGCCTTCCCCCTTTAGGACTCTTCCTTTCCCTTGATTCTTGGCGCATGGGCCTCTTGGGGCTGGTGCCCTTGGCCCATATAGGCCAAGGCGCACACCCCTACAGCCCATGTGCCCCCCCCGGGGCAGGTGGACCCCTTTGGTGGACCCCCGGGACCCTCCCGGTGGTCCCGGTACGTTACCGATAAAACCCGAAACTTTTCCGGTGACCAAAACAGGACTTCCCATATATAAATCTTTACCTCCGGACCATTCCGGAACTCCTCGTGATGTCAGGGATCTCATCCGGGACTCCGAACAACTTTCAGGTTACCGCATACTAATATCTCTATAACCCTAGCGTCACCGAACCTTAAGTGTGTAGACCCTACGGGTTCGGGAGACATGCAGACATGACCGAGATGACTCTCGGGTCAATAACCAATAGCGGGATCTGGATACCCATGTTGGCTCCCACATGTTCCACGATGATCTCATCGGATGAACCACGATGTCAAGGACTTAATCAATCCCGTATACAATTCCCTTTGTCTAGTGGTATGATACTTGCCCGAGATTCGATCGTCGGTATCCCGATAGCTTGTTCAATCTCATTACCGGCAAGTCTCTTTACTCGTTTCATAACACATCATCCCGTGATCAACTCCTTGATCACATTGTGCACATTATGATGATGCCCTACCAAGTGGGCCCAGAGATACCTCTTCGTTTACACGGAGTGACAAATCCCAGTCTCGATTCGTGCCAACCCAACAGACACTTTCGGAGATACTTGTAGTGTACCTTTATAGCCACCAAGTTACGTTGTGACGTTTGGCACACCCAAAGCACTCCTACGGTATCCGGGAGTTGCACAATCTCATGGTCTAAGGAAATGATACTTGACATTAGAAAAGCTTTAGCATACGAACTACATGATCTTGTGCTAGGCTTAGGATTGGGTCTTTGTCCATCACATCATTCTCCTAATGATGTGATCCCGTTATCAATGACATCCAATGTCCATGGTCAGGAAACCGTAACCGTCTATTGATCAACGAGCTAGTCAACTAGAGGCTTACTAGGGACATGGTGTTGTCTATGTATCCACACATATATCTGAGTTTCCTATCACTACAATTATAGCATGGATAATAAACGATTATCATGAACAAGGAAATATAATAATAACTAATTTATTATTGCCTCTAGGGCATATTTCCAACAGTCTCCCACTTGCACTAGAGTCAATAATCCAGTTCACATCGATATGTGATTAACACTCAAGGTCACATCCCCATGTGACTAATACCCAAAGAGTTTACTAGAGTCAATAATCTAGTTCACATAACCATGTGATTAACACTCGATGAGTTCTGGGTTTGAACATGTTATGCTTGTGAGAGATGTTATAGTCAACGGGTCTGAATCTTTCAGATCCGTATGTACTTCACAAATCTCTATGTCATCTTGTAGATGCAGCTACTACGCTATATTTGGAGCCATTTCAAATAACTGTTCTACTTGGAGCTATTCTAAATTGTTGCTCCATTATACGTATCCGGTATCTCTACTCAGAGCTATCCGGATAGGTGTTAAGCTTGCATCGACCTAACTCTTTACGTCGAACTCTTTATCACCTCCATAACCGAGAAACATATCCTTATTCCTCTAAGGATAATTTAGACCGCTATCTGGTGATCTACTCCTAGATTACCTTTGTACCCTCTTGCCAGATATGTGGCAAGGCACACATCAGGTGCGGTACTCAGCATGGCATACCGCATAGAGCCTATGACAAAAGCGTAGGGGACGACCTTCGTCCTTCCTGTTTCTTCTGCCGTGGTTGAGCTTTAAGTCTTAACTTCATACCTTACAACTCAGGCAAGAACTCCTTCTTTGACTGATCCATCTTGAACACCTTCAAGATCATGTCAAGGTATGTGCTCATTTGAAAGTACCATTAAGAATTTTGATCTATCCTTATAGATCTTGATGCTCAATGTTCAAGTAGCTTAATCCAGGCTTTCCATTGACAATCACTTTCCAAATAACCCTATATGATTTCCAAAAATTCTACGTCATTTCTGATCAACAATATGTCAACAACATATATTCATCAGAAATTCTATAGTGCTCCCACTCACTTCTTTGGAAATACAAGTTTTTCATAAACTTTGTATACACCCAAAACTTTGATCATCTTATCAAAGCATACATTCCAACTCCGAGATGCTTACTCCAGTCCTTAGAAGGATTGCTGGAGCTTTGCATACTTATTAGCATCTTTCAGGATTAACAAAACCTTCCGGTTGTATCACATACAACCTTTCCTCAAAAATCGTCGGGGAAACAATGGTTTTTGGCATCCTATCTGCAAGATTTCACAAATAATGCAGTAATTGCTAATATAATTCCAACAGACTCTTAGCATAGCTACGAGTGAGAAAGTCTCATCGCAGTCAACTCCTTGAACTTGTCGGAAAACATCTTAACGACAAGTCGAGCTTTCTTAATGGTGATACCTACCATCATTGTCCGTCTTCCTTTTAAAACCCATATGTACCTAACAGCCTTACGACCATCAAGTAGTTCTCCCAAAGTCTACACCTTGTTTTCATATATGGATCCTCTCTCGGATTATATGGCCTCGAGCCATTTTGGAATCCAGGCCCACCATCGCTTCTCCATAGCTCGTAGGTTCATTGTTGTCTAGCAACATGACTTCCAAGACAGGATTACGTACCACTCTGAAGTAGTACGCATCCTTGTCATCCCACGAGGTTTGGTAGTGACTTGATCTGAAGTTTCATGATCACTATCATAAGCTTCCACTTCAATTGATGTAGGTGCCACAAGAACAACTCCTGTGCCCTGCCACACACTAGTTGAAGAGACGGTTCAATAACCTCATCAAGTCTCCACCATCCTCCCACTCAATTCTTTCGAGAGAAACTTTTCCTCGAGAAAGGACCCGATTCTAGAAACAATACCTTATTGCTTTCAGATCTAAGACAGGAGGTATACCCAACTGTTTTGGGTGTCCTATGAAGATGCATTTATCCGCTTTGGGTTCGAGCTTATCAGCCTGAAACTTTTTCACATAAGTGTCGCAACCCCAAACTTCTAAGAAATGACAGCTTAGGTTTCTCTAAACCATAGTTCATATGGTGTCATCTCATCGGAATTATGTGGTGCCCTATTTAAAGTGAATGTGGTTGTCTTTAATGCCTAACCCATAAACTATCGTGGTAATTCGATAAGAGACATCATGGTATGCATCATATCCAATAGGGTGCAGTTATGATGTTCGGACACACCATCACACTATGGTGTTCCGGGCTGTATTAGTTGTGAAACAATTTCCACAATGTCTTAATTTTGTGCCAAACTCGTAATTCAGATATTCATCTCTATGATCATATCATAGATATTTTATCCTCTTGTCACGACGATCTTTCAACTTCACCCTGAAATTACTTGAACCTTTCAATAATTCAGACTCGTGATTCATCAAGTAAATATACTCAACATCTACTCAAATCATCTGTGAAGTAAGAACATAACGATATCCACTACATGCCTCAGCACTCATTGGATTGCACACATCAAAATGTATTACTTCCAACAAGTAGCTTTCTAGTTCCATTTTACTGAAAACGAGGCTTTCAGTCATCTTGCCCATGTGGTATGATTTGCATGTCTCAAGTGATTCAAAATCAAGTGAGTCCAAACGGTCCATTTGCATGGAGTTTCTTCATGCATATACACCAATAGACATGGTTCGCATGTCTCAAACCTTTCAAAACAAGTGAGCCCAAAGATCCATCAACATGGAGCTTCTTCATGCGTTTTATACCGATATGACTTACATGGCAGTGCCACAAGTAGGTGGTACTATCATTACTATCATTTGGCATGAACATGTGTATCACTACGATCGAGATTCAATAAACCATTCATTTCAGGTGTAAGACCATTGAAGGTATTATTCAAATAAACAGAGTAACCATTATTCTCTTTAAATGAATAACCGTATTGCGATAGACATAATCCAATCATGTGTATGCTCAACGCAAACACCAATCTCGATGGTAGAGGGAGCGTGCGATGCTTGATCATATCAACATTGGAAACACTTCCAACACATATCGTCAGCTCACCTTTAGCTAGTCTCCGTTTATTCCGTAGTTTTTATTTCGAGTTACTAACACTTAGCAACCAAACCGGTATCTAATACCCTGGTGCTACTAGGAGTACTAGTAAAGTACACATTAACATAATACATCCAATATACTTCTATCGACCTTGCCAGCCTTCTTATCTACCAAGTATCTAGGGTAATTCTGCTCCAGTGGCTGTTCCCTTTATTACAGAAGCACTTAGTCTCGGGTTTGGGTTCAACCTTGGGTTTCTTCACTAGAGCAGCAGCTGATTTGCCGTTTCATGAAGCATCCCTTTTGCCCTTGCCCTTCTTGAAACTAGTGGTTTCACCAACCATCAACAATTGATGCTCCTTCTTGATCTCTACTTTTGTGGTGTCAAACATCGCGAATATCTCAAGGATCATCATATATGTCCCTGATATATTATAGTTCATCACGAAGCTCAAGCAGCTTGGTGGTAATGACTTCGGAGAACCATCACTATTTCATCTGGAAGATCAACTCCCACTCGATTCAAGCGATTGTTGTACTCAGACAATCTGAGCACAAGTTCAACAATTGAGCTATTCTCCCTTAGTTTGCAGGCTAAGAAAATCGTTGGAGGTCTTATACCTCTTGACGTGGGCACGAGCCTGAAATCCCAATTTCAGCCCTCGAAACATCTCATATGTTTCGCGACGTTTCAAAACGTCTTCGGTGCCTCAACTCTAAGCCGTTTAACTGAACTATCACGTAGTTATCAAAATGTGTATGTCAGATGTTCGCAACATCCATAGACAACGTTCGAGGTTCAGCACACTGAGCGGTGCATTAAGGACATAAGCCTTCTATGAAGCAATGAGGACAAACCTCAGTTTACGGACCTAGTCCGCATAATTATGTCGGTGTAGTGAAAACCAGGGCTACACTAACCGCCGGGCATGGACCACGACTGTATGCAATTACGCTAAAGAGGATCCATCTTCGCCAACAAGCACTACATCGGCAAGCAAGACTCAAGCTACCTTCCCGGCAAGGAGCATCCTGCCCTGCTAGGGAGGACAGATACAAGACCCCGGCAAGAGGAGCTTGCCGGGAAGGCCCACCAAGGCACTCCAAAGGAACTTGCCGCGACGTGCCACGCGCTCCGGCAAGGCAACAAGGCCCCGGCAAGAGGAGCTTGCCGGGAAGACCAACCAAGGTACCTCGAGGCCCGGTGAGCGACAAGCTTCTGGACTCGACAAGACGACGACCCCGACAAGGTACTCACCGGGGGCCTGCTGCCACTCTGTACCCGCGCTCCAGCGCACCTGCCCGCGTGTCGCCATGAGGCTTCCTCAGTGGCGCGTGGTGGGAGCCTGTGCAGCCAGGGGTACGCGGTGGCAAGCGGAGATGAAGAGAAGGCCATCGTGGCAAACGGTGGCGCTCCTAACGGTCACTTTTTGCACTGTTTAGGCAACTCAGACAGGCATTCAATGACTTTGTCCCCTGCCGTCAGAGTTAGGTAGGGTGCACTGTGTCCACAGTAGCGGTAGCTGCACCTACCGCATCCTTTTCCATTTTTACCCTTCTAGTCTACGTTGCCACCTGTCGGTGACCCCTTGAAAGTATAAAAGGAGGCCCAAGCGCAACGTAGGAGAGGGGAAGGTGGGGTTCGGCTCATTCGAAACACCAGAAACACTCCCACGCTCAGTCTGATAGCGTCCATCGCTCCTGAGCAAGGATTCAATACAATCTAACAAGCAGCAGTAGGGTTTTACGCATCCGTGCGGCCCGAAGCTGGGTAAAACTCCTCGCGTGTACTGCCTCGATCCGCTCTTTGTGCGACCTCCGCCCCCCTCCGAACCGAAAGGGGCCCTGTCCCCATAGGTGTTGGTGGATCAGCTTCCCCGAGAAATTACTACTATCAACTTTCAACTAAATTTTCTCTAGGAACATATCTAAACAGTAGAACAGAAACGTGAGCCACGACATAATTTGCGAAGACCTTTTGACTATGTTCAGGATAATTAAGTTCATCTTGTGAACTCCCACTCAGATAGACATCCCTCTAGTCATCTAAGTGATTACATGATCCGAGTCAACTAGGTCGTGTCCGATCATCACGTGAGACGGACTAGTCATCATCGGTGAACATCTTCATGTTGATCGTATCTACCATACGACTCATGCTCGACCTTTCGGTCTCTTGTGTTCTGAGGCCATGTCTGTACATGCTAGGCTCGTCAAGTCAACCTAAGTGTTTCGCGTGTGTAAATCTGTCTTACACCCGTTGTATGTGAACGTTAGAATCTAACACCCGATCATCACGTGGTGCTTCGAAACAACGAACTGTCGCAACGGTGCACAGTTAGGGGGAACACTTTCTTGAAATTAATATGAGGGATCATCTTATTTACTACCGTCGTTCTAAGTAAACAAGATGCATAAACATGATAAACATCACATGCAATCAAATAGTGACATGATATGGCCATCATCACTTTGCTCCTCTTGATCTCCATCTTCGGGGCTCCATGATCATCATCGTCACCGGCATGACACCATGATCTCCATCATCATGATCTCTATCATCGTGTCTTCATGAAGTTGTCTCGTCAACTATTACTTCTACTACTACAGCTAACGGTTAGCAATAAAGTAAAGTAATTACATGACGTTTATGTTGACACGCAGGTCATAAATAAATTAAGACAACTCCTATGGCTCCTGCCGGTTGTCATACTCATCGACATGCAAGTCGTGATTCCTATTACAAGAACATGATCAATCTCATACATCACATATATCATTCATCACATCCTTTTGGCCATATCACATCACATAGCATACCCTGCAAAAACAAGTTAGATGTCCTCTAATTGCTGTTTGCATGTTTTACGTGGCTGCTATGGGTTTCTAGCAAGAACGTTTCTTACCTACGCAAAAACCACAACGTGATATGCCAATTGCTATTTACCCTTCATAAGGACCCTTTTCATCGACTCCGATCCGACTAAAGTGGGAGAGACAGACACCCGCTAGCCACCTTATGCAACTAGTGCATGTCAGTCGGTGGAACCAGTCTCACGTAAGAGTACGTGTAAGGTCGGTCCGGGCCGCTTCATCCCACAATGCCACCGAATCAAGATTGGACTAGTAACGGTAAGCATATTGAACAAAATCAACGCCCACAACTACTTTGTGTTCTACTCGTGCATAGAAACTACGCATAGACCTTGCTCATGATGCCACTGTTGGGGAACGTAGCATAAATTCAAAATTTTCCTACGTGTCACCAAGATCTATCTATGGAGTCATCTAGCAACGAAGGAGGAGTGGATCTACATACCCTTGTAGATCGCGCGCGGAAGCGTTCAAGAGAACGGGGTTGATGGAGTCGTACTCGTCGTGATCCAAATCACCGATGATCCTAGCGCCAAACGGACGGCACCTCCGCATTCAACACACGTACGGAGCAGCGACGTCTCCTCCTTCTTGATCCAGCAAGGGGGAAGGAGAGGTTGATGGAGATCCAGCAGCACGACGGCGTGGTGGTGGAAGTAGCGGGATTCCAACAGGGCTTCGCCAAGCGATGCGGGAGGAGGGAGATGTGTCATGGGAGGGAGAGGGAGGCGCCAGGGCTTAGGTATTGCTGCCCTCCCTTCCCCCACTATATATAGGGCCAAGGGAGAGGGGGGCGCAGCCTTGGCCCTTCCTCCAAGGAAGGGTGCGGCCAGGGAGGAGTCCATCCTCCCCAAGGCACCTCGGAGGTGCCTTCCCCCTTTAGGACTCTTCCTTTCCCTTGATTCTTAGCGCATGGGCCTCTTGGGGCTGGTGCCCTTGGCCCATATAGGCCAAGGCGCACACCCCTACAGCCCATGTGCCCCCCCCGGGGCAGGTGGACCCCTTTGGTGGACCCCCGGGACCCTCCCGGTGGTCCCGGTACGTTACCGATAAAACCCGAAACTTTTCCGGTGACCAAAATAGGACTTCCCATATATAAATCTTTACCTCCGGACCATTCCGGAACTCCTCGTGATGTCCGGGATCTCATTCGGGACTCCGAACAACTTTCGGGTTACCGCATACTAATATCTCTATAACCCTAGCGTCACCGAACCTTAAGTGTGTAGACCCTACGGGTTCGGGAGACATGCAGACATGACCGAGATGACTCTCCGGTCAATAACCAACATCGGGATATGGATACCCATGTTGGCTCCCACATGTTCCACGATGATCTCATCGGATGAACCACGATGTCAAGGACTTAATCAATCCCGTATACAATTCCCTTTGTCTAGCGGTATGATACTTGCCCGAGATTCGATCGTCGGTATCCCGATACCTTGTTCAATATCGTTACCGGCAAGTCTCTTTACTCGTTTCGTAACACATCATCCCGTGATCAAATCCTTGATCACATTGTGCACATTATGATGATGTCCTACCGAGTGGGCCCAGAGATACCTCTCCGTTTACACGGAGTGACAAATCCCAGTCTCGATTCGTGCCAACCCAACAGACACTTTCGAAGATACCTGTAGTGTACCTTTACAGCCACCCAGTTACGTTGTGACGTTTGGCACACCCAAAGCACTCCTACGGTATCCGGGAGTTGCACAATCTCATGGTCTAAGGAAATTATACTTGACATTAGAAAAGCTTTAGCATACGAACTACATGATCTTGTGCTAGGCTTAGGATTGGGTCTTTGTCCATCACATCATTCTCCTAATGATGTGATCCCATTATCAATGACATCCAATGTCCATGGTCAGGAAACCGTAACCATCTATTGATCAACGAGCTAGTCGACTAGAGGCTTACTAGGGACATGGTGTTGTCTATGTATCCACACATGTTTCTGAGTTTCCTATCAATACAATTCTAGCATGGATAATAAACGATTATCATGAATAAGGAAATATAATAATAACTAATTTATTATTGCCTCTAGGGCATATTTCCAACACCCTCTACATCATGTCATCTTGCCTAATGTGTTACTCTGTTCTTATGGACTTAATACTCTAGATGCATGCCAGATAGCGGTCGATGTGTGGAGTGATAGTAGTAGATGCAGAACCATTTCGGTCTACTTGTCGCGGACGTGATGCCTATATACATGATCATGCCTAAATATTCTCATAACTATGCGCTTTTCTATCAATTGCTCGACAGTAATTTTTTCACCCATCATAGAATTTGCTATCTTGAGAGAAGCCACTAGTGAAATCTATGGCCCTCGGGTCTATCTTCCATCATATTATTTTCCTATCTACTTGCTATTTCTATCATTATTTATTTTGCAATCTTTATTTTCCAATCTGTACAACAAAAATACCAAAAATATTTTTCTTATTATCTCTATCAGATCTCACTTTCATAAGTGATCGTGAAGGGATTGACAACCCCTTTATCGCGTTGGTTGCGTGTAATCTCCTACTAGATTGATACCTTGGTTCTCAAAAACTAAGGGAAATACTTCGCTACTTTGCTGCATCACCCTTTCCTCCTCAAGGGAAAACCAACGCATGCTCAAGAGGTAGCAAGAAGCACTCAGTTTCAGGCTTGCGTCTAGCTTTGGGCTTCTTCATGGGAGTGGCAACTTGCTTGTCATTCTTCTTGAAGTTCCCTTTCTTTCCCTTGCCCTTTTACTTGAAACTAGTGGTCTTGTCAACCTCAACACTTGATCCTTTTCTTGATTTCTACCTTCGCCGATTTCAGCATCGCGAAGATCTCGAGAAATCGTTTTCATCATCCCTTGCATATTATAGTTCATCACGAAGTTCCAGTAACTTGGTGATAGTGACTAGAGAACTTTGTCAATCACTATCTTATCTGCAAGATTAACTCCCACTTGATTCAAGCGATTGTGGTACTCAGACATTCTGAGCACATGCTCACTGGTTGAGCTATTCTCCTCCGTCTTGTAGGCAAAAATACTTGTTAGAGGTCTCATACCTCTTGACCCGGGCATGAGTCTGAAATACCAATTTCAACTCTTGGAACATCTCATATGCTCCATGGCGTTTCAAAACCTTTTTGAAGTCCTGGTTCTAAGCCGTAAAGCATGGTGCACTAAACTATCAAGTAGTCATCATATCGAGCTTGTCAAACGTTCATAACGTCTGCATTTGCTCCTGCAATAGTTCTATCACCTAGCGGTGCATGTCGGGGGTTTGGTGCGACATATGCCAATGGATGGCTTATCATGGTGGGGGCGAGTAGAACGTCGCCGGTGCTTGGAAACGGGATGAGGCGAAGACATGCACGCCGGCAAATCTTACCCAGCTTCAGGGCTCTCCGAGGAGATAATACCCCTACTGCTGCTCTGCGGGGTCTCCGCATGATCACTATGGCAAAGTGTTTACACGGTTACTCCTTGAGCTGTTTCTATGAGGTAGGAGAGGGCAAGGCTAGCTCTCTCCCTTCTATATGATCTGGTCTAGAGCTAATGGGTTCCAACCCCTTGCATGGGTGCCCTGGGGGGTTTATATAGGCCTACCCCCCAGGGGTACAATGGTAATCCGGCTGGACGCGGGCGCAGCCGTCAGTGCCTCTGGCCTCCGTCTTCTCTGCCGACCGCTGGGGCCCGCCGACTGGCGGGCCCCATCGACTGGCCTGGTACGGAGCCGACAGGCCGCGTCTGCCGCGGGCGGGTCTTGCCGGCTGCTGATTACTGTAGCTGTGCTTCTGATGACGCGGGCTTGATCATGAGGTCGTGGCAACAGCCCCGCTGCCCGGCGGGCGATCACTGTCGCCACTCCCCATCACATATTGATTAATGGCGCGCGGGCCCCGGGGGAGGGCTTGGCCGACTCCCCCAGGCCGACTCCCGACGAGTCCGACTGGTGGTTCTCCTGCCGTCTCCTGAGGTCTCACTGACTGGTGCGGCTTTCTGCCTGTAGGCCGTACAGACAAGCCATCATGGGTGCAGGATTCGGCCCTGCGGGGCTGATGTCAGGGCCGGCATGGCAACAGTGCCACGCCGCACGGAGATCTTCCGGGGTACGGCGTGCTGTGGCCATGCCTGCCCTTGGTAAGGGGCAGGGGTGGGCTTCGCTGTAGCCACGCCCATGCCTCGTCCCCTTTGATGAGGTCATGGGGCTTGTTGGAGTCGCAGGCCGACTCCCCAAAGCTGGCTTCTCTGGAAGTCGCCAGTCGGGAGTCGGCTTTATCCTGAAGTCGTCCCTGGGACTCGACCGCGAGCGGGTAGTCGGCCGTCTTGCCGTCGACTCCTCAGAAGGCGGCTCTTCGTCCTGGGGTCTTGAGGGGCACAGCCTGCCCCGATGTCTTGAAAGGTTCTGGGCCTCGGGTTGGCCTACCCGTGGCCCATTACTCCGACAGTAGTCCCCGAAGCTGGTGAGGCACCGCGGACAATCGGCCGAAAAGCCTTAGCAGTTTCTCTTTCCGGGTGCTCAACTCATGGTCTTTGATGGACTTCTGCCGGGCCGACTAGAAGGGGTCGGACTCGCTCGATTCGGACTCACTCAATTCCGACTCGCACAGTATTTCGAACGTCGCGGCGGGATTCAAGTGGCGTGCTAGCTAATCCTCCAGGCCGCCACCCATTCTAGGCCTGTCACGCGATGGCACGTGGATGGGCCGTCCTGCCAGCCTACGCGCGCGACGGGACAGGCCCATAGGCGGGGCCCGCCACTACCGTGCCTCGGCACCCGAGCAGATCTGCTGCGGCCTCGGCGGATGGTTGGGATTCCCATGGAGTTACTGCGCACAGTAACTTTATCGTGGAACGTGGGGGCCGTGGGGCCGTGGGCGTAGTAAATCCCCACGTCCGCCCCCTCAGCTTCGCAGCCCACGAGGCTATAAGTAGGGGGAAGAGGGGGGCACGCGCGCCCCTCCTTCCCACTACTCCTCGCTCTCTTCCTTCTCACTGCTCCTCACTCTCCTCCCTCTTCTTCTTCTTCGCTCCGCCGTGCGCCCAAGCTCCGGCGAACACCGCGGCGATCAGCTCGCGATGAGTTCTTCCTCCGCCGCCGCGCCTCCCCCAGTGCGCTCCGGCACCTGGGACGGCTCCGAAGTTCATGAAGACCACATAGAGTTCCTCCGCCGGACTCGTCGGCTTCCCGGCGAGGATCGCGTGCAGGTGCATCTTGCGCCGAAGGGGGAGATTTCCCCCGCGCCGCAGGAGGACGAGCGGGTTATCTTCTGCTCGCACTGCATGCGCGGGTTGGGGCTGCCGGCGAGCAGTTTCTTCCGATCCTTCCTGGAGTTCTACGGCCTCCAGCCGCACCACCTCACCCCCAACGCAGTGGTGTTGCTGTCCGCCTTCGTGGCCTTGTGCGAAGGCTTCCTCGGAGTCCTCCCCACCCTCGAGCTCTGGGGGGAGTTCTTCTTCTCCAAGCTCGGCACCCAGGCTGCGGGCGTGCCGGCTCAATGCGGCGCTTTCATTGTCGTGCGAAGGTCGGGGGCCGACAATCCCTTCCCCTCCATCTCGCTGATAAAGTCGGTGAAGATGTGGCAGAGACCCTACTTCTACGACAGGAACGCCTACGCAAGGGGGGACTGGGTCAACCTGCCGGCTTTTGAAGCCGGCCCGCCGGCTGGGCGACTGCCCAACTGGTCGTACCGGGCCAAGTCGCTGACGCCTGCGAGAGTCGGTGCCATCACGCGACTCCGAGTGCTGATGCAGTCGGAGGGTTTGACTGGTCCAGACTTGCTGGCCGCCTTCGTGGCATGCCGAGTTCTCCCACTCCAAGGCCGCCCCCACATGATATGCCAGATGAGCGGGCACCGTGACCTGTGTCGGATGTGCACCAAGGACATGCCTCACGAATAGGTGGTGTTCATGGTGAACTACCTCTCGGACAGCAAGCTCCTGGAGGATTGGCGGTTCGGCAAGGAGCCGTACTCCCGCGCCAATCCCCCGCCCGTGGTGAGTTGCCTTTCCTTTCTTTCTTTGGACTGTCTTCTTTCTTGCCGAGTTTGTTTTGACCAGTCAGCTTTGGTCAGAATCCCCTCCTCCACCCGCCAGTCGGCACCTCGGGGCCGGCCCGCGAGTTCCTCGCTGACCAGGCGGAGAACGACATCGACGACCCTGATCTGGGGGCGGCGGCTCTAGAAGACGATGCCGAGGGAGGAGGAGGGACAGCAGGCGACTTCAGGCCTTCGGCCACTTTCGCCGACTGGCCTGACAACGCCGCCGAGGGAGAAGTCGCCCCTCGCCATCGGCCAGGAGCCAGCCAGCCTAGCGCGGGCTCTTCTGCCGTGCCGGGCGCTCCAGGCGGCGGGAAGAAGCGCAGGGCCGTGCTGACCTTGTTCGGCAGTCAGCCAAAGAAGCCCAAGGGCTCGGCTGCGGCGACCCGGCGGGACGAGGCGGCTGCGAAGGCCATCCACTTCCGTAAGGAAGTGAAGAAGCCGCCATTGGTCTCCGCGTGAGTATTCTGTCTTCAAAGCTTTATTCTTTCTCTATGTCTTTGCCCGAGTCTTTGCTTGCTTCCCTTTCTTCAGGGCTGCCCTCACTCTTGAGAGGGTCATCGCCGCCTCCGTCATGGGGTCAGCGGAGACGTCCGCCACCACTCGGCGGATTGACCCCGCTGCTGACCTTCGGGAGGCGACGGAGCGGAATGCGCAGGAGAAGCGCAACGAAGAAGAGGCCCTTCGCCTGGAGAAGGCGGAGGCCGACAGGGCAGAGGCCTCCACCAAGAAAAAACTGGCGGAGGCCAAAGCCGCCGCCGCGACGAAGCGGCAGGCTGAGGAAGCCGCACGCCGCCAATCGGCGGTGTTCGTCACCCCGTTGAACTCTGCGCCACCGCCTCCGGAGCTCACGGGGCAGACTGGAGAAGCCGGCGGGGAGAACCCCGTCGTGGAGAGGGAGGGCGGCGACCCCTCTACACCGGATGTGAACGTTCCGCCGCCGCCTCCACCGCCGTCTGAAGGTGCGCAGGGCGAGCAGCCGGCGGACCCTCCGGTGCCGCCGACCGAAGACGAGGCCGTGGCGAGGCTACTCCTCCAAGTCGGCTCGCCAACGCGCTGCCGTCTGGAGAAGGCGACTTCGGCACCCCGCCCCTGGAAGCCGGCACCGCCAGCTCGGCGATCCCAGACGCCGAAGCGACGAGCACTGCACCCATTGGGTGGGTGCGAGGAGGCGGCATAGGGCCGCTGAACCAGGCGCTCCTGGACGTCCAGGCGAAGCTTCATGCTAAGGGTGACGCTCTCCAGAGTTGCAGCAAGGCATTCCTAGCGTCGCGGGCAGCCGTCCGGGTATGTTTTTTCCTTTGGTCTTTCTTTTCTTGTTCCTCTCTGTGGGGGCGCGCCAGCGCACCCACTGGCTGTAGTCCCCGAGATTCGGGCTGACTGCTGAGCAGTCGGGCCAGATCTCCCCGGCGACCTTCTTTACCTGATGACTTAACGCCTTCTTTCTTCCTTCTTTTCAGGAGCCAACACTGCTCTTCAACAGCAGCTGAGCGACGCCAACTCCGCTTTGCGCGCCAAAGAGGAGGAGTGCGGCAAGCTCGCCACGGAGCGCGATCTGCTGGCCACTCAATTGGCAGATCAGAAGGAGTTGCTTGTGAAGACGCAAAGGGAGGCGGAGGAGACGGAAACCGCCCTCCTGGCCGAGTTCGCAAGTGAGCGCTCCTCCTGGTCTGACAAGGAGGCGATGCTGGCCTCCGGCTTCCATGAGATTGAAGACATCGTTGATGGTGAGTTTCTTTTTACTTTCTTTCTTCGAGCTGCCGATTTAAGTCGTGCCGATTCCTGGTTTTTGACTTGCTTCGTTGTTTCTTCTTGTCTTTGCAGACTTCTTTCCTGGGCACTCGCAGGCCGCCATCCAAGCCATCGAGGCTGACCGTGACGGTCGGAGGGCGGAGGGCGCAGAGATTGCCGTCGACGCCCCCCGAACTCTTGACGAGCACATCCTGAGCATCGAGGCTCGCCTTCGGCCAGCTCACCGGATTCTGCGCTGGCTTCAGCGTGTTGGTGCCTAGGAGATTGCCGCCTTGTGGCTGGATATGCAGGCTCCGCGCACCCCCAACCTGACGGCCGACTGGCTAGAGGTCGCGGCTGGTCGTCTTGAGGCCTGGAAGGGCTCTTCGGCTCGAGCTGGAGCGCGCCGGGCCTTGGAGTTCGTCAAGGCGTGGTATCCGGGGCTGGATCTAGACCGGCTGGCCACGCTTCGGTCAGAGGCCCAGCCGGAGCTGGCAGCTGCGGAAGACGCCCTCGTCAAGCGTGTTGCGGCGATCTCCGAGTACACCGACACCAGCATCTTCATCCCCGAGCAGTCTGAAGACGGCGAGGAGGTACCGCCGGGGTGGTTTGGGATGAACCCAGACTGCGGTGAGGACTCGACGGAGGTGATTGGCTCCAGCGTCGAGGAAGAGGGCGAGGCGGAGGACGGAGGCGAGGCGGAGGCACCAGAAGACGGAGTAGACGGCCAGCCTTAGCTCGACCATGCCTCCAGCAACGAGCCGCGTGCGACCGACCCGACTGCCCCCGGAGGCGATCAAGCCGAGACTAGCCAGCCGACCGCCCCAATGCCTGATGTTGGCGCCTCCTCCGACCCTCCGAATCCGTCCGCTGCTTCCTAAGCTGCCGCTGTATCTTTGTTTTATCTGCTTCAGTAGTCTTTGAAGAACTTGTTAATTCACACAATTCCACCCACGGGGTGTATTTTGAACCTCTGCTCGAAAATTCGGCCAAGGGCCTATGTTATGTAAATATATTTATCCGAGTTCTATCTTTTCTTGCTCATTGCTCTTTTGGCTTTTTTCATTTGCCGCTTTCTCTTAGTTGTCTGCCTTGCCAATCGGACAGCCGCTCTGCGGATTGTCGCTGGATCAAGTGCTTGGCTACTTTGGGAAAGCAAGTACTTAGCCGTTTTTAAGAGTTTCTGAGCAAGTTGGATAGAATGCGGCAATCCGACTATTCGAGAGTCAGTTTGCGAAAAAGGCTGGAAGCCGTCTTGAGCTATGTTTTATGCTTTGAGTCCTTAACCATTTTTCATGCGAACACCCGTTCTACCTTACCTCTGCCCACCGTACAGTCGCTCTGTGAGCTGCGGCTTCTGACAGAAGACGGTTTAGGTGTTACACACTACTTGTTTGGCTATAGGAAGCATTTCATAGTGCAAGGCGGCAAGTCCCCGGGCCGACTTGTTGAGCCCGGTGCCAAGCGGTATGACAAAAAGTAACATACTTGTAGGCATAATTTTTATCATACATACAAAAGAGGGCAGTCCCCGAGCTCATCTCGGGGGGCCCGAAGTCTTGGTACTTTAATACAAAAGGTAGCGTGGTACATACTGCATCAACTGTAAAATCTTCGGAGGAGATTTGCATTCCATGGCCGCTCTGTCTCCTTGCCGGAGTCGTCCCTCTTGCATGCTCGGGGCTTCTGAGCGTCAATCGGGTAGTAAGAATCATTGCCCAATACTTTGCTGATGATGAAAGGGCCTTCCCAAGGTGCTAACAGCTTGTGCTGGCCGGCTGTTCGCTGGATCAGCCGGAGCACAAGGTCGCCTTCTTGGAAAGGTCTTGGCCTGACCTTCCTGTTGTGGTATCGGCGCAGGCTCTGCTGGTAGATGCTGGACCGGCTGAGTGCCAACAGCCGGCCCTCTTCCAGCAGATCGACGCCGTCTTGTCGTGCTTCTTCCGCTTCCTCCTCGGTGTACATGGTGACTCATGGGGAGTCGAACTCTATGTCCGTTGGGATGACGGCTTTGACACCGTAGACGAGCAAGAAGGGCGTGAAGCCGGTTGACTTGTTTGGAGTCATGCGTAGACTCCAGAGGACGGCTGGCAGCTCGTCGAGCCAGCAGCCAGCCGAGCGCTCCAGAGGCTCGATCAGCCGAGGCTTGATGCCGGACAGGATGAGGCCGTTTGCTCGCTCCACTTGGCCGTTTGACTGCGGATGGGCGATGGACGCTAGGTCCAGTCAGATGCCCTGTGTTGTGCAGAAACTGGCCAAGGCGCCTTTGGCGAAATTTGTGCCGTTGTCGGTGATGATGCTGTGTGGTATGCCGTACTGAATTGTGATATCGGAGATGAAAGTTACGGCAGTCGAACCGTTCAGCTTCTTGATTGGCTTTGCTTCTATCCACTTGGTGAACTTGTCCACTGCGACAAGTAAGTGAGTTAAACCACCTCGTGTTGTCTTGAATGGTCCCACCATGTCTAGACCCCAAACCACGAAAGGCCAGGCAATGGGGATGGTCTTGAGCGCAGAAGCCGGCTGGTGCGGCTTGGAGCTGAACTTCTGGCATCCTTTGCATTTTTGGACCAATTCCTTGGCCTCTTCTGAGGCAGTCGGCCAGAAGAAACCGTGTCGAAAGGCTTTGGCGACGAGTGCTCTTGAAGCCGCATGGTGGCCGCACTCGCCTTGATGGATGTCTTTGAGAATCGCTTGGCCTTGCTCTGGCTCTACGCAGCGCTGGTAGACACCAGTGACGCTGCGCCTGACCAGCTCTTTGTTGACTATGGTGTAGGGTGCCGCCTAGTGTTGTATTTTGCCGAGCTGAGGTCTCATCAGTCGGTAGCTCTTTGTTCACCAGGAATTTGAGGATGGGCTGGGCCCATGAGGGTGCTGCTATTTCTTCGACTGCCAGAACTGCGACTTGGACGAGGGCGGTTGGGCTAGGAGGCGGCGGGTTGGAGTCAACAACCGCTTGCTGGGTTAATGAAGTCCCCAGGCCGACTGGCGCGGCTCTTGGGTCGAGTTCTGGAGTCTTCAAGTCTGTTGCCGCAGTCCCCGGGCCGGGTTCGACTGTGGCAGCTTTGGAGTCATCCGCCAAAATCCCCGTACCGACTGCCGGAGCTCTGGAGTCGGATCCGACATCTTCGGGAGGAGCCGGCACAAAAATGGAGTCTAATTCTGGTGAAGGCTTGACAGACGCTTGAGGAGGCGCTGAAGGGCGACGCCAGATGGTATTGCTTGGCGGGTAGAGCCGATTCGTGCCAAGGCATCTGCTTGGTCGTTGTCGTTTCTTGGCACATGGAGAAACTCGCACCCTTCGAAATACCCGCTGAGTTGCTGCACGAGGAAACGGTAACTCACCATGTTTGCATCTTTCACGTCCCAGTCGCCAGATGATTGCTGGACCACTAAGTCCGAGTCGCCATAACACAAGATCCGGCGGATGCCAAGTTCTTTGGCAAGCCGGAACCCGTGAATGAGCGCCTCGTACTCGGCGACGTTGTTGGAGGCGGCAAAGTGGATTTGCAGCGTGTATTTGAGCTTGTCGCCTTTGGGAGAGGGGAGGACGACGTCGGCTCCCAAGCCAGTGCGCATCTTGGAGCCGTCAAAATGCATCCGCCAATGGGTGGAATCAGGCGCTGAAGGTAGGTACTGGGTCTCGGCCCAGTCAACAAGGAAGTCGGCCAGTGCTTGTGACTTGATAGCGGTGTGGGGCTGGTAGTGGATGGTGTAAGGAGCTAGCTCTATGGCCCACTTGGCCACTCGGCCCGAAGCATCTCTGCTACCAATGATCTCGGCAAGTGGGGCCATGCAGACTACCGTGATTGGATGCTCTTGAAAGTAAGGCTTCAATTTCTTGGCAGCAAAGTGTATGCCATAGCACATCTTCTGGTAGTGGGGGTAGTTCTGCTTGGAGGTCGACAGTACTTCGCTTAGGTAATATACCGGTCTCTGGATAGGTAGTGCCTTGCCTTCCTCCTTGCGTTCCACTACAATGACCGTGCTAACCACCCGGCTGGTGGCGGCGATGTACAGGAGCATAGGTTCCTTGGGGGTCGGAGCCGCCAGGACGGGTGGAGTAGTCAGCATCTTCTTCAACTAGAGAAAAGCTTCGTCCGCCTTGTGGTTCCACTCGAAAAAAAGTGGTCTTCTTCATGAGTTGGTATAAGGGGAGAGCTTTCTCGCCCAGCCGACTGATGAATTGGCTGATGGACGTCAAGCAGCCGGTGAACTTTTGCACGTCCAACAGTCGGCTGGGTACCTCCATTCTCTCAATGGCCTTGATCTTTACTGGGTTGCATTCTATGCCGCGTTCGGAGACCAGGAAGCCAAGGAGCTGGCCGGCTGGCAGCCCGAAGACACACTTCTCGGGATTGAGCTTGATCTGGAATCGGCGTAGGTTCTCAAAGGTCTCCTTGAGGTCTTCCAACAGTGTTCCGCGCTTTTCTGTCTTCGCCACCACGTCATCTATGTAGACATGGGCGTTCCTGCCGAGCTGCTTGAGGAGGCACTTCTGCATGCAACGCTGAAAGGTGGCGCCGGCATTCCTTAAGCCGAACGTCATGGTGAGGTAGCAGAAGGCTCCAAACGGCGTGATGAAGGCGGTCTTCAGTCTGTCATCCAGGTTCAGCTTGATCTGGTGATATCCTGAGTATGCATCCAAAAAACTCAACAGCTCGCATCCGGCTGTGGAGTCTATCACCTGATCGATTCTTGGTAGAGCAAATGGGTCCTTGGGGCAGGCCTTGTTGAGGCTCGTGTAGTCAATACACATTCACCACTGCTTGTTCTTCTTCAGTACCAGGACCGGATTTGCTAGCCATTCTGAAAGAACACTTCCATAATGAAACCGGCTGCTAGGAGTCGGGCTATCTCTTCTCCGACAACTCTTCTCTTCTCTTCTGATAGGTGGCGTAGGGGCTGCCTGACCGGCTTTGCATCAGATCGGACATGTAACTTGTGCTCGGCGAATTCTGTCGGTACACCTGGCATGTCTTTGGGGGACCATGCGAAGATGTCCCGATTCTCACGGAGGAAATCGACGAGCTCGCCTTCCTATTTGCTGTCAAGGTTTGCCCCTACGACGGTGTACCTCTCTGGGTGCTCCGGATCCAAGGGTATCTTCTTTGTCTCTTTGGCCGGCTTGAACGAACCCTCAGCCTCCGACTCTTTTGGGTTGGGCGATACCTCAGGCTGCTTGCCGGCCATCGCCACAACTCGCTCAAGGAGCCGCTTCTCGGTCGCGATTACCAGGGACTTGTCCAGCCGACTGCTCTCAGCCGCGCAAGCAGACGACTTCCGGTAGTCGCCAGCCACAGTCAGAATTCCCCTGGAACTGGGCATCTTCATATTGAGGTAGGCGTAGTGGGGGACCGCCATGAACTTGGCAAAGGCGGGTCGGCCAAGTAGCGCATGGTATGGGCTCTCAAGGTCCACCACCTCAAACCAAACAAACTCTCTACGGAAGTGATCTTTGTCTCCAAAGAGGACGTCCATTAGGATCTTGCCGATTGGCGAGCAGGAAAGCCCAGGAACAATGCCGTGGAACACAGTTCGGCTATTCTGAAGCTGTCTTTGCTTGATTCCTAACTTCTCCATGGTGTCCTTGTACAGGATATTGATGATGCTGCCTCCGTCTATCAGAACTCGCGAGAAACGCGTGGCTCGTCTGTCTGTAGCAAAGGTGGTGTCTAGGACCAAGGCATAGGAGCCCGGACTCGGCATCACTTCTGGGTGGTCAGCCCTGCTCCAACTGATGGGCTTCTCGGACCAGTGCATGAACTCTGGCGTCTCCGATGCTACTGCATTCACCTCTTGTCGCTGCAGCCGCCTGCTGCGTCGATCATCAGCCACACTGGTGAACACCACGTAGGCTATGTGCTCTTAGGGGTATTCGTCTTGTACCGCGCCGACTGGCCTGACAGCCGGCTGCTGGGGCGGCGGCGGAGGCGGCTGCCCAGCAGGCGGGGGAGGCAGGAGGCCGTCTCCCTTGGCGATCCTGGTGAGCCATTGGCACTTTCGGGTGGTGTGATTCGACGGCTTCGCGCCGCTATGGAACTTGCAAGGTCCATCCAGGGTCTGTTCGTAGGAGAAGGCCGACAACCAGTTTGGCTTGCCGCCTTTCTGTCACTTGGGCGGAGGCTGCTCATCTGGCTGCTGGGCTTCAACGGTCGCGACTTGCCGGCTGCTGGAAGCCGACTGCGGGGCCTTGCGATTGTGGTCGCCCTGCTGTTGTCGGCGGCTGGCGTCTGCCGCCGGAGTTCTTGGAGCATGAGGGGCCACTTTGCCAGTTGTGCTGATTTGAATCTCCGCCTTCATGGAGGAGTCGGCCGTGGCGTACTTGTCCGCTATGATCAGCAGCTCGTCGAGGGTTTCTGGCTCGTCGCATAGGAGCTTGTGTTTGAGGAGGGTGCCTTCTCTGCACCCGGCTGTGAAGTACTCGATGGCCTGCACCTCGTGCATGCCCTCGCAGGAGTTCCGAAGCTCGGCCCAATGCGTGAGGTAATCGCGAGTCGACTCGTCGGGGCCTTGCACGCACATGGAGAGCTGACGAGGCTTGGGAGGACGCTTGTACGTGCTGGTGAAGTTGCGGACGAATGCTTCGGTGAAGTCGACCCAACTGTTGATGCTGCGGGGCTTTAGGCTGTTCAGCCATGTCCGGGCCGTGCCCTGGAGCATGAGCAGAATGTACTTTACGGCAACACGCTTGTTGCCGTTTGCTATGCTCACAACCGTGGAGTAGTCGACTAGCCAGTCTTCCGGCTTCACGGAGCCGGTATACTTGGGCGTGTCTCTTGGGCGCGTGAATCCTCTGGGAAAGGGCTCGTCCCGAATGCGGGGCCCGAAACAAGGCGGACCCAGGTCGTCTTCTTCTTCCAGTGCTAAGGATCGGTGGAGTCGGTTGATCCGGTGGCGGGCGTCATTCTCTCCAACTCCCTCTCGGCGGCCAAGGCGGTCACCGAGAGTCGGATGGTCAACAAGCGGCAGGGAGACTCGCCTCTCTTTGCGGGGAGGGGGAGGCGGACAGTCGTCCCGTCGTTCCACTGCTCTTGGGCGGCCGTCTCGGTCGCGCTCTATGGTAATGCGAGTTCGACTGTGGCTGACAGTAGGCTCCTTGTCTCTTCTTCCTCGGGCGCCGCCAGTCAGTGTCCGAGACGTCGCGCCTTGATCTCGGTGAAGGTCGTCGTTTGGCCATTGCGGCGCCTCTGTGCGGCAGCCGGCCTCATTCTGTGCGGCGGCCGCGTGGAGGAGCCGCTGGACTCGCTCCATCATGAGGTGGCGTTCTTCGCCCTCGAAATTGTCCAGCTCATCCGCCGCCGCCTGGGCGGCTCAGATGTTCTCCGCTGGCGTAGCGTACACAGGGCGGCTTGCCCCAAACAGGTTGGTGATGGCTACGCCGCGCAGGATGCCGGCCGAGATGGAGCGCCAACCTAGACTTTCCTTGGGCTTGCCTTGCCCCAACATCTAAATAAAGGGCGGGCGCCAAAAAGGAAGCAGTGACGCCTCTGGACTGCGCCAAGGCGGCTGGGCCCCACCGGGGCCGGCGAGACGCCGATGGCGCGATCCATCTCCCGCTGGTAGGCTTCTGACAAGCGCCTCATGCTGGCCAGCTTCTTCACGCCTTCAACGAGCTGAAGGCGGCGCGCCTCCAACGTCACTGTGTCAGTGTCTTCCGGAATGGGCGCAGTTAGGTCTTGCAGCACCGCGCCGAGTGAGTCGTGCGCTCCTCCGCCGGGGAGCTCGTTATGACTGATGACTAGCACCTCTGTGACCGTGCTTCCGTTGCTCTTCGCGCGAGGGAGAGGTTCGTCGTAGACCACCACGTTGGTGGGGAACGCGTTGAGCAACGCGGTGTCGGAGTCGACCAGCATCTGGTCAGTGCAGCCTACAGACTCCAAGTCTACGGCAAGCTCGCCGGAAATGTGGAGTTCATCGAGGAGGCCCACGAGGAGGTTCTCGGGGCCGCCCGTGCCTGCGTTGGACGCAGGTTCGTCGGAGAGGCGGACCTCGCCGACAAGTTCGGCCAAGGAGCTGGCCGCGCAAGTGATCTCAATGTCGCTTAGCGCGTCGGTGCAAACTCCGTCTGGCATGCCTGGCTGGCTGTGCTCGCCAGGGAGGAAAAGGGTTCCCGTCCAGAACACATCTCCGGACGGCGGTGCACCAGGCCCCATGGTGGGCGCCAAATGTCGGGGGTTTGGTGCGACATATGCCAAAGGATGGCTTATCATGGTGGGGGCGAGTAGACCGTCGCCGGTGCCTGGAAACGGGATGAGGTGAAGACATGCACGCCGGTGAATCTTACCCAGCTTCAGGGCTCTTCGAGGAGATAATACCCCTACTGCTGCTCTGCGGGGTCTCCGCATGATCACTATGGCAAAGTGTTTACACGGTTGCTCCTTGAGCTATTTCTAGGAGGTAGGAGAGGGCAAGGCTAGCTCTCTCCCTTCTATATGATCTGGTCTAGAGCTAATGGGTTCCAACCTCTTGCATGGGCGCCCTGGGGGGTTTATATAGGCCAACCCCCCAGGGGTACAATGGTAATCCGGCTGGGCGCGGGCCCAGCCGTCAGTGCCTCTGGCCTCCGTCTTCTCTGCCGACCGCTGGGGACCGCCGACTGGCAGTCCCCGCCGACTGGCCTGGTATGGAGCTGACAGGCCGCGTCCGCCGCGGGCGGGTCTTGCCGGCTGCTGATTACTGTAGCCGTGCTTCTGATGACGCGGGCTTGATCATGAGGTCGTGGCAACAGCCCCGCCGCCCAGCGGGCGATCACTGTCGCCACTCCCCATCACATCTTGATTAATGGTGCGTGGGCCCCGGGGGAGGGCTCGGCCGACTCCCCCGGGCCGACTCTCGATGAGTCCGACTGGTGGTTCTCCTGTCGTCTCCTGAGGTCTCACTGACTGGTGCGGCCTGCTGCCTCTAGGCCGTACAGACAAGCCATTGTGGGTGCAGGTTCGGCCCTGCGGGGCTGATGTCAGGGCCGGCATGGCAACAGTGCCACGCCGCATGGAGATCTTCCAGGGTACGGCGTGTTGTGGCCATGCCTTCCCTTGGTAAGGGGTAGGGGTGGGCTTCGCTGTAGCCAAGCCCCTGCCCCGTCCCCTTTGATGAGGTCACGGGGCTTGTTGGAGTCGCAGGCCGACTCCCCAAAGCCGGCTTCTCTGGAAGTCGCCAGTCGAGAGCCGGCTTTATCCTGAAGTCATCCCTGGGACTCAGCCCCGAGCGGGCAGTCGGCCGTCTTGCCGTCGACTCCTCAGAAGGCGGCTCTTCATCCTGGGGTCTTGAGGGGCGCAGCCTGCCCTGATGTCTTGAAAGGTTCTGGGCCTCGGGTTGGCCTACCCGTGGCCCATTACTCTGACAGTGCATCAAGGACATAATTCTTCTGTGCAGCAATGAAGATAATCCTCAGATCACAGACCTAGTCTGCATCATTGCTACTATCAACTTTCAACTTAGTTTTCTCTAGGAACATATCATCAATAAAACGGGGAAGCTATATGCGAGCAATTGATCTACAACATAGATATGCAAATACTATCAGGACTAAGTTCATGATAAATTTAAGTTCAATTAATCATATTACTTAAGAACTCCCACATAGATAGACATCCCTCTAGTCATCTAAATGATCACATGATCCATATCAACTAAACCATGTCCGATCATCACGTGAGATGGAGTAGCTTTCAATGGTGAACATCACTATGTTTATCATATCTACTATATGATTCACGTTCGACCTTTCGGTCTCAGTGTTCCGAGGCCATATCTGCATATGCTAGGCTCGTAAAGTTTAACCCGAGTATTTGGCATGTGCAAAACTGGCTTGCACCCGTTGTATGTGCACGTAGAGCTTATCGCACCCGATCACCATGTGGTGTCTCAGCACGAAGAACTGTCACAACGGTGCATACTCTGGGAGAACACTTATACCTTGAAATTTTAGTAAGGGGATCATCTCATAATGCTACCTTTGTACTAAGCCAAATAAGATGCATAAAATATAAACATCACGTGCAATCAAAATATGTGGCATGATATGGCCATCATCATCTTGTGCCTTTGATCTCCATCGTCATTGGCATGACACCATGATCTCCATCATCTTGATCTTTATCAACGTGTCGTCACATGGTCGTCTCGCCAACTATTGCTTTTGCAACTATTGCTATCGCATAGCTATAAAGTAAAGCAATTATATGGCGCTTGCATCTTATGCAATAAAGAGAAAACCATAAGGCTCCTACCAGTTGCCGATAACTTTAACAAAACATTGTCATCTCATACAACAATTTATATCTCATCACGTCTTGACCATATCACATCACAACATGCCCTGCAAAAACAAGTAATACGTCCTCTACTTTGTTGTTGCAAGTTTTACGTGGCTGCTACGGGCTTCTAGCAAGAACAGTTCTTACCTACGCATCAAAACTACAATGATTTTTTGTCAAGTGTGATGTTTTAACCTTCAACAAGGACCAGGCGTAGTCCACCTCGATTCAACTAAAGTTAGAGAAACAGACACCCGCTAGCCACCTGTGTGCAAAGCACGTCGGTAGAACCAGTCTCATGAACGTGGGCATGTAATGTCGGTCCAGGCTGCTTCATCCAACAATACCGTCGAATCAAAGTAAGACGTTGCTGGTAAGCAGTATGACTACTATCGCCCACAACTCGTTGTGTTCTACTCATGCATATAACATCTACGCATCGACGTGGCTCTGATGCCACTGTAGGGGAACATAGTATTTCAAAAATTTCCTACAATCACACAAGATCTATCTAGGAGAAGCATAGCAACGAGCAGGGAGAGTGTGTACACATACCCTCGTAGACCGAAAGCGGAAGCGTTTAGTAATGCGGTTGATGTAGTCGAACGTCTTCGTGATGCAACTGATCCAAGTACCGAATGTACGGCACCTCCGTGTTCAGCACACGTTCAGTGCAATGACGTCGCTCGAGCTCTTGATCCAGTTGAGGATGAGGAAGAGTTCCATCAGCAGGACGGCGTGGTGACGGTGATGATGAAGTTACCAGCGCAGGGCTTCGCCTAAGCACTATGATGATATGACCGAGGTGTTAACTGTGGAGGGGGCACCGCACACAGCTAGGAACAATTGATGTGTCTTCTAGGGGTGCCATCCCCACGTATATAAAGGACGGAGAGCGAGGGAGGCACCCTAGGGCGCTCCCAAGTAGGAGGACTCCTACTTGGGCCCCTAGTCCAATTCGCCCGCCCTACCAGGAGGGGGAGGGGAAGTAGGAGTCCTACTTCATACTTTCCTTTTCCTCCTCTCCTTTCCCTTTATCCCCACGTGGCTGGCCCTATATGGGGTGCACCAGCCCCTTGTGGGCTGGTATGTTCCCTTACTTTGCCCATTAAGCCCATATCTTTGTCGGGGGTTGCCCGGAACCCCTTCCAGTGACCCGGTATCACCCGGAACACTTGCGGTGTCCAAATACCATCGTACTATATATGAATCTTTACCTCTCCACCATTTCAAGACTCCTCTTCATGTCCGTGATCTCATCCGGGACTCTGAACAAACTTCAGTCATCAAATCACATAACTCATAATACAAATCGTCATCGAATGTTAAGCGTGCGGACCCTACGGGTTTGAGAACTATGTAGACATAACCGAGACACATCTCCGGTCAATAACCAATAGCGGAACCTGGATGCTCATATTGGCTCCTACATATTCCACGAAGATCTTTATCGGTCAAACTGCATAACAACATATGTTGTTCCCTTTGTCATCGGTATGTTACTTGCCTGAGATTTGATCGTCGGTATAATCATACCTAGTTCAATATCGTTACCGGCAAGTCTCTTTACTCGTTCCGTAATGCATCATCCCGTGACTAACTCATTATTCACATTGCTTGCAAGGCTTATAGTGATGTGCATTACCGAGAGGGCCCAGACATACCTCTCCGATAGACGGAGTGACAAATCCTAATCTCGATCTATGCCAACCCAACAAACACCTTTGGATACATCTGTAGATCATCTTTATAATCACCCAGTAATGTTGTGACGTTTGATAGCACACAAGGTGTTCCTCCAGTATTCGGGAGTTGCATAATCTCATAGTCAGAGGAACATGTATAAGTCATGATGAAGGCAATAGCAATATGTCGGTGTACGAAAGTAGGGGCTCTCCTTTTGACCCCTATACTTGTGCACAGGCAGTCAAAGCCACGCGCCGTGGCCACACTTAGCAGGGCAGAGGAGGGAAGCCGGAGAGAAGCCGAAGCACAAGACAACCAAGGTGATGCCAAGACCAGAAGCACAGGAGGGCAAGAGGGCGAGGTGGACTCCCTCGGCAAGGTCCTTGCCGAGCCGGCCCCCCGCGGCCCCGACAAGAGCCTTGTCGGGGCAACTTGCCCAACGCCAGCAGAGCGAGCCACCCTTGAGCCCAAAGGTTCCTAACCCCGTCAACAATTGCATGGGACCAGGGCTCGGGAGGCACCTCCGCCGTGGCATGCAAATCTTCGTCAAGATCATAAACACAAGATCAGATGAGGATTAGAAGACGACGACCCTCGGCAGGATCCTAGCCGAGGAAATCCACAAGACCCCGGCAAGGCCCTTGCCGGGGATGACAGCAACGCCATGGCAAGACCCTTGTCGGGCCCCCGGCAAGACCCTTGTCGAGGGCATCAGCAGGGACACTGCCAGGCCCGCATCAGCCAAGACTCCGCCGCCATTCGCATGCAGCTGCCAACCCAACCAGCTAGGCGGGCACCTGCGTGGCAACATGCAGCTTCCAGGCCAAATCAACAAGCACCTACGTGGCGGCATGCAGATCTTCATGAAGGCCCTACCACCGCGCCACCTCAGCTGCCTGCCTGCCTACATGGTGTTTCATGCATCGCTGGTCTGGGCGCGTGTCGAAGCGAGGCGAAGCGGCGAAGGATGGGACGGGCCTCGTTCCTGTCCCTGATAAAGCTAATGGACACCTACGTAGCGCATTTAATGCGCTTTGTCCCGTATGTCGCGCGATAAGCTCGCGCACTGTAGGCCTTTCCACCTCTTGTGTGCCACTGTGGCAACCCCTTTTCCTATGAAAGGAGGCCCGAGGTGATCAGGAGGGGTATTCGGCTTTTTGGGACGGCACAGCCACCGTAGCTAGTTCAAAAAGCTCAAGAACACTCAATACATCCACCAAAGCAGGACTAGGGTTTTACACATCCTCGCGGCCCGAACCTAGGTAAATGACCCGTGTGCTTGCTCCTAAACCTGCTCTTCTCACAACCCCGCACCCGCCGATCATAGAAGGGATCCCAATGATCCCATAGGTGTCGTTCCCACCAACATCTTTGGCGCGCCAGGTAGGGGAGCGCAGTTGTGAGAATTTGGTCTAGCAGTTAGCCTAGCGGTTCTTTGTCGCCATGGCTCCCAAGAAGAAGGCGGCCACGACGGTCGGTTCGTCGGGAGTCGGACGGCCCGTACCAGTGCGGGTGAGCAGCGGGCCGGTCGCAGACAGAACCCGAGGTGCGACCCACGAGCACCAACATCGCTCTGGCAGTCAGAGCCTGGCGAGCGGCGTCATTCGTGCGCAAGGCGACGGGCCACACGCCGTAAAATCCAGAGACGAAGCTGGGCCCCCCGCAGATGGCACGGGACCCTCCATGGGCATCGCCGTACCACCCGCGGGTGGCGCGGCGACCTCCAAGACACCCACTCCAGCGCCCACAGTGCACTCTTCCCAGGTTGTGCGTGACGAGCAGTGTCACCACACCAGTGACCCTGGACGCCGCCGTGGGAAGAGTCATGTGCGTCATCCGCGGGACGAAGGAGGCCAGTATGCCCGCCAAAGTGCTGGTGAAGGTGGCGCACAGCCGATGGGCCGTGTCAGAGCTCCTTCTAATGTGGTTAGAAGTCGAAGCGCGCCAAGGTCCATGCAACTTTCGCCGCCACCCACACCAGCAGAAGCCTTGGCGCGCACGCAGCTACTCCTCGACTTCCCTCCGACGCGGAGAAGCTCGACGAGTGGAGAGCCACTATCCGGAGCCTCGTCGGTGTTGCCAACAAAGACGAGCCACGGCCAGCGGGGCCCTCAGGCCGGCGCTCCATCGAGCCACTGCATGCTGGTGGTGGAGGGGCCGGAGGCGCCGCGGCCACGATGCACTCTCCTCCTCCACGCCAGCCACCGCGGATGTCGGTCCGTCGTGATGACCATTGTGATGACATTTCCATAGCGCCGTCCGACCACAGACCTGTCACGACCAACGCCAGGTCCTTCGAGAGGGAGCCCATGAAGACGCTCGAACCACCATCGAGCGCCAGCGTGATACGCGTCACCAGTCAGACAGGCGGGCGGGGCCGCTATGGACCACCCAGCACCAGGAGGCTCTGGCTGCCTACCTTACGAGGTGGGTTGCCCAGCCTTTACCCGTGGGCTGCGGCAGTTCCCGTGGCCGTCCCACCACACGTTCAAGCCCGACATAGGCGAGAAGTACAACGGCAAGACCCACCCGTCAGATTTCCTCAGCATCTACACCATCGCGATGCAAGCCGCTGGAGCTCGTGACGATAAGGTTCTTGCCAATTACTTTCTGTTAGCCCTAAAACCCAATGTCATGTATTGGTTGATGCACTTGCCGGCGGATTCCATTTCTTCTTAGTCAGATATGTGCCATGATTTCGTTGGTGCCTTCACTGGAGGCCACCAAGCTCATGGCCAGGCGAGTGATTTGCATATCATTCCCTAGAAGGAAGGTGAAAACATGTGCAAGTACATACAAAGGTTCAGCCGAGTGCAATACAACATCACAGATGTTCATCCTGCCACCGTGATCAGCGCATTCCATCAGAATGTGCGTAACCGCAAGATGTGTGAAGAGCTAGCAATGAACAAGGTCAATGATGTGGCCGAACTTTACGTTCTGGCCGATAGATGCGCCCGGGCTAAAGAGGGAAGGAAGTACCCCGGCGAAGACGCCGGTGCGGAAACCGACTCTACCAAAGAAGACACCGCCGCCCCGACGAAGAAGGGTCGGCGTTGCAACAGGAAACGCAAGGACAATACCGTGCTTGCCGTCGAGGGATCCGGCAACAGCAGTGCCACCAAGAAGGCCAAGGCAGACGACCCCGGCAAGGAGATTGGTGGGTGCGCCACTTGCCGGGCCTTAGCGGCTGCCGACAAGCCAGGGGGCTCCGACAAGCAGTACTACAAGATCCACCGCACCAAGGGCCACGACCTTCAGAACTGCCGACAAGTTGAGCTGCTTGCTGAAAAGCAAAAGGCTGAATATGAGAGGCGGAACAAGGAGAAGGGTCGGGATGGTGCCGAAGGATTCGGCAAGAAGCGTGGCGGCCAAGGAGGTCACCGCGGCAAGGATAACCAGCAAGAGAGGCCCCCTCGGGGCCGCGACAAGAAGTAGGAAGACGATGATCATGACGAGGACGACGAGTCCGGCGAGCAAGAGTTTCAGAAGGCTACGGAGGCCATGTGCGTCGATGGTGGAGCCTCGCTGCACACTTCTCACCGCCAGCTCAAATAGTGGGCGTGTGAGATTACAGCCGCAGAGCCATCGTTCGACGCTCAGAAGCCACTGAAGTGGTCCAGCACACCCCTCATCTTTGACGCCGAGGACCACCCTGACTGCACAACTGCGGTTAGGTGTTTGCCATTGTTGGTCTCACCAACAATATGCAACCTCAAGGTGAACAAGATGTTGGTTGACGGTGGGGCCGGCCTAAACTTGATCTCGCCCGCCGTGATCAAAAGGATGCAAACTCCTGATGGAGACCTCAAGGAAACGGGTATGTTTCAAGGGGTCTGTCCAGGAAGGAGCCAGCCGAAGGGGAAGGTCACATTGCCCATGACATTTGGAGGTGAGTTGAACTACAGGACGGAGAGGATCATCTTCGATGTGGCCGAGATCCCCTTGCCCTACAACGGGATCCTCGGCCGCCCGGCACTAGCCAAGTTCATGGCGTCGTCGCACTACACCTACAACACGCTGAAGATGCCTGGGCCGATGACCATCATCACCGTCCCCTCCCACAAGAAGGATGCACTAATCTGCGCTGACCAACTCTATCGAGAAGCAGTTGCAGCAGCTGCTGCCAAGGCACTTGCTCCTGCTGTTGAAGCCCCGGGAGGGAATAAGAAGACTGGCAAGACCTCTCGCACCCACTCCGGCAAGCACACCTCTTCGGAGTGTTGTGCTACCGTCGAGGACGTGCCCGAGAGCTCTACCGGCAAGAGCAAGAAATCCAGAGCTGCACCACCAGAGACCAAGCGGTGTCCCGTAAGGAGGATGGCACGGGAGGGGCTTTCACCATAAGCTCCACCCTCAACAGCAAATAGGAAAGCGCGCTCGTCACTTTCCTGCGGGGGAATGTCGATGTGTTTGCGTGGCAGGCATCCGACATCCCGGCGTTCCCAGGGAAGTGATTGAGCACCACCTTGTTGTCTGTCCCCATGCGTGACCCGTCAAGTAGAAGGTCAGGAAGCAAGCTTTGGAACGACAGGAGTTCATCACAAAGGAGATCAGGAAGTTGGGAGCGGTAGGTTTGGTGAGAGGAGTGCTCCATCCTACGTGGTTGGACAATCCGGTGGTGGTGCGCAAGGCAAATGGGAAGTGGAGGCTGTGTATTGACTACACATATGTCAACAAGGCTTATCCTAAGGACCCCTTCCCATTGCCGCTCATCGACCAGATTGTTGACTCCACGGCCGGGTGTGATCTGTTGTCATTCCTCGACGCCTACTCATGCTACCACCAGATCTTCATGACAAGAGAAGATGAAGAGAAGACAGCATTTATCACCCCATGTGGTATGTATTGCTTTTTACGGATGCCTTTCGGGTTGAAGAGTGCTGGCTCAACATTCGCAAGGGCGGTCCAGATTGGTTTTGAGCCCCAGCTACATAGAAATATGGAAGCTTATTTTGATGACATAGTGGTCAAAACCAAGGACAAGGCGACCCTTGTACAAGACTTAGAAGAGATGTTTGCCAACCTACACAAGATCAACCTCAAGCCGAACCCTGAGAAGTGTGTCTTTGGCGTCCCGGCAGGAAAACTTCTCGGGTTCTTTGTGTCACAGCGTGGGATCGAGGCAAACCCAGACAAGATCAAGGCTATTGAGCAGATTGAGGCACCTAAGCGGATCAAGGATGTGCGCCGGCTTACTGGCTGCGTTGTCGCCATGAGCAGATTCATCTCCAAGTCTGCTGAGCGTGCCCTTCCCTTTTTCAAAATCTTAAAGAAGGAAGGCCCAATGGAGTGGACCCCAAAGGCCGAGGTGGCGTTGCAGGATCTGAAGAAATATCTTTCCTCTACGCCAATACTGGTTGCGCCTAAACCACAAGAGTCGTTGCTGCTGTATCTGGCGGCAATGAATCAAGTGGTCAGCGCCGCACTAGTGGCGCAGAGGGAGGTCGACAAAGAGGCAGTGGCCATGGCAGGACCGGCAGATGGCAAGTCAGAGATTCCCCCAGCAGGGCCCGGTGCCGGCAAGGCAAGGCCCCCGGCAGAGTCCGACGCCATCGGAGCAGGGCCCGCGCAGCCAAGTGAAGTGGTGCAGAAGAAGATAATGCAGCACCCGGTTTACTTTGTCAGCTCCCTCTTGCAGGGGGGGCAGGTCAAGGTACTCTGGTGTGCAGAAATTGCTCTTCGGCCTCCTTATGGCCTCAAGGAAGCTCCGTCATTACTTCCAAGCCCACGAGATCACTTTTGTCACCCGCCTCTCGTTGCAACGGATACTGCACAACCCAGATGCAACCGGAAGGATTGTGGAGTGGGCCTTGGAGTTGTAAAGCTTTGGGTTGAAGTTTGAAAGTACTTCGACAATCCAGAGCAGAGTCTTGGCGGAGTTCATTGCAGAATGGACCTCAACACCCGATTAGGAAATCCAGGAGACCACTCTCCCCGGCAAGGAAGCAAGTCGCGACTGGATCATGCACTTTCCCAGGGAGATGTCCACAAACAACACTGCTGAGTACGAGGGGCTTCTTGCCGGTCTCAGGATCATGGCAGACCTCGGGGTGAAGAAGCTCATCGTCAGGGGTGATTCGCAGCTAGTCATCAGACAGGTCAACAAAGATTACCAGAGTCTGTTGATGGAGGCCTACGTAGATGAGGTGAGGAAGCTGGAGGAGCGCTTCGACGGTATTCAAGCGGAGCACGTTCCCCGAGCGGAGAACGACATCGCTGACTACCTGTCAAAGCGCGATGTATTTAAGCTACCTGTGGAACCAGGTACCTTTTTGCTTCGGCTAACTCAACCATCCGTCAAACCATCAATGGAGCTGAACAAGCGGAGGAAATCGGGCCCGGCAAATACTTTCCCGTTGAGCCCCCCAGGGGCCGCCAGCAAGGGTGTTGCCGCGGATTCCGAGCCTGCCAAGGGGCAACTAGCTCTGGAAGGGCGCCAAGCCTTGGCCGTAGAGACGGATGCCCCCATGGCGTAAGAGATGCCTTTGGTCCTTGCAGTCGAGCCCCAGGCTCTGGCATGGGCACAACATACCATCTGTTTCCTCCAGACAGGGGAACTTCCTGAGGAGCAGGAAGAAGCGGAAAAACTAGCCCGTCGGTCTGCCTTGTACCAGTTCATCGATGACGTCCTGTACAGAAAAAGATCGAACAATGTGAAATTCAAGTGCATCCCCTGGGAGGAAGGACTGGAGCTGTTGGCAGAGATACATGGAGGCATATGTGGCTCCCACATAGGGTCGAGGGCCCTTGCCGGCAAGGCATTCCGGCAAGGCTTCTTCTGGCCCACCGCCCTCCAGGATGTGACGGCACTAGTAACAAGGTGTGAAGCGTGCCAGTTCCATTCGAAGAAGCTTCATCAACCAGCTCAAGCCCTTCAAACACTCCCTCTCTCCTGGTCGTTTTCGGTCTAGGGCTCGACATACTGGGCCCCTTCCCCTATGCTATCGGGGGCTTTGAGTACTTGTACATTGCAATCGACAAGTTCACAAAGTGGCCGGAGGTGGAAGCAGTGAGGAAGGTGACATCATAGTCAGCCGTCAAGTTCTTCAAGGGACTAGTCTGCCGTTTTGGTGTGCCAAACAGAGTCATCACTGACAATGGCACGCAGTTCACAAGCCACGCCTTCATGCAATACATCTGAGACCTCGGTAGCAAGGTTTGTTTTGCTTCCATGGCACACCCACGGAGCAATGGCCAGGCGGAGAGGGCAAATGCTGAAGTACTACGAGGCCTGAGAACAAAGACTTTTGACTAGCTGCACAAAAGTGTAAGGCGCTGGATTGATGAGTTGTCGGTGGTTCTTTGGTCGATTAGAACGACGCCAAATCGAGCCACCGGCCAGACACCCTTTGCCCTGGTATACGGGGCAGAAGCAGTTCTCCCCATGGAACTCATATACGGGTCACCTCGAGTGCTCGCTTATGACGAGCTTGAGCAAGAGCGATTGCGGCAAGATGAAGCAACGCTCCTTGAGGAAGATCGTCTTCGGGCGGCTGTGAGAGCATCACACTACCAGCAAGCCTTGCATCGCTACCATAGCCGCAAGGTTCATGCCCGAAGCTTTGAGGAAGGCGGCCTTGTTCTTTGGCGCGTTCAGTCGGCCAAGAATTCCAACAAGTTGACGCCAAAGTGGGAAGGCCCTTATCGGGTAATACGAGTCACCAGGTCCGGTGCAGTCCGCCTGGAGACCGAAGATGCTGTCCCAGTGAGCAATTCCTGGAACATCAAACATCTTCGCAAGTTTTACCCATAAGGCGCGGTTGCCGGGCCTCCCGGCAAACCACCTTTTGTACGAGCCTTGCCGGCAAGGCATGTAACCCTCTGTACAAAGACAGGCGCAGACCCTGAGCATAAATAAACAAAGCGCTGGCGCCCTAAGATGCATGCTAGGTTAGGTCTCTCCCTCAGTTAGGGTTGATAGTGCTTAGCGGCGACTAACCCCTAGCCTAGAGGTCGAGTGTGTGTCTTTCTGTTCTCTTTGGTGTGCAGGGCACGTGGACACTTCTGTTGAGCCTCTTGGGAAAAAGAGGACGAACCGGCACGCCGGCCCCGGCAGGCCAAGACTGCCAGGGGCTGAAGATACAAGGATCCAACCATGGCAAGCCAAGGTTGTCGGGAGCTGCGAATTCAGATAAGTCCTTCATCCCCTCGTTATGCGTTTCCGTATAGAACTGGGACATGTGAAACCTCGTTTATGTTCTTAAAACCACCATGCTCCCCATTTCCTATACCCAAGAGCTACCTCCTAGGTCGGAATTCGGTAGTAGTCACGGTGGCGAGGAGATGAACGAGGGGCCTTGATACGTCTCCAATGTATCTATAATTTTTTATTGTTCCATGCTATTATATTATCAACCTTGCATGTTTTATATGCATTTATATGCTATTTTATATGATTTTTGGGACTAACCTATTAACCTAGAGCCCAGTGCTAGTGCCAGTTTCTGTTTTTACCTTGTTTTAGAGTATTGCAGAAAAGGAAAAGCAAACAGAGTCCAATTGACCTGAAACTTCACGGAACTTATTTTTGGACCAGAAGAAGCCCACGGAGTATCGGAGTTGGACCAGAAGAGTCTCGGGCTGCCCACGAGGGTGGGGGGCACGCCCACCCCCCTGGGCGCGCCCCCCTACCTCGTGGACAAACCGGAGGTCCACCGACGTACTTCTTCATTCCATATATACCCATATACCCTAAAAACTTCTGGGAGCACAATAGATCGGGAGTTCCGCCGCCAGAAGCCTCCGTAGCCACCGAAAGCCAATATAGACCCGTTCCGGCACCCTGGCGGAGGGGGAAGCCCTCTCCGGTGGCCATCTTCATCATCCCGGTGCTCTCCATGACAAGGAGGGAGTAGTTCTCCCTCGGGGCTGAGGGTATGTACCAGTAGCTATGTGCTTGATCTCTCTCTCTCTTGTGTTCTTGAGGTGGTACGATCTTGATGTATCGCGAGCTTTGCTATTATAGTTGGATCTTATGATGTTTCTCCCCCTCTACTCTCTTGTAATGGATTGAGTTTGCCCTTTGAAGTTATCTTATCGGATTGAGTCTTTAAGGATTTGAGAACACTTGATGTATGTCTTGCCTGGGATACCCGTGGTGGCAATGGGGTATTCTATTGATCCACTTGATGTATGTTTTGGTGATCAACTTGCGGGGTCCGTGACCTTGGGAATCTATGCATAGGGGTTGGCACACGTTTTCGTCTTGACTCTCCGGTAGAAATTTTGGGGCACTCTTTGAGGTTCTATGTGTTGGTTGAATAGATGAATCTGAGATTGTGTGATGCATATCGTATAATCATACCCACGGATACTTGAGGTGACATTGGAGTATCTAGGTGACATTAGGGTTTTGTTTGATTTGTGTCTTAAGGTGTTATTCTAGTACGAACTCTAGGGCTGTTTGTGACACTTATAGGAATAGCCCAACAGATTGATTGGAAAGAATAACTTTGAGGTGGTTTCATACCCTACCATAATCTCTTCGCTTGTTCTCCGCTATTAGTGACTTTGGAGTGACTCTTTGTTGCATGTTGAGGGATAGTTATGTGATCCAATTATGTTATTATTGTTGAGAGAACTTGCACTAGTGAAAGTATGAACCCTAGGCCTTGTTTCCTATCATTGCAATACCGTTTACGCTCACTTTTATCATTAGTTACCTTGCTGTTTTTATATATTCAGATTACAAAAACCATTATCTACTATCCATATACCACTTGTATCACCATCTCTTCGCCAAACTAGTGCACCTATACAATTTAACATTGTATTGGGTGTGTTGGGGACACAAGAGACTCTTTATTATTTGGTTGCATGGTTGCTTGAGAGAGACCATCTTCATCCTACGCCTCCCACGGATTGATAAACCTTAGGTCATCCACTTGAGGGAAATTTGCTACTTTCCTACAAACCTCTGCACTTGGAGGCCCAACAACGTCTACAAGAAGAAGGTTGTGTAGTAGGCATCAAGCTCTTTTCTGGCTCCGTTGCCGGGGAGGCTAGGTAAGCGGCACTAACACCCCGTCAACTAAGCTCTTTCCTGGCACCGTTGCCGGGGAGGCGAGGTAAGCGACACTAACACCCCGTCAACTAAGCTCTTTTTTGGTGCCGTTGCCGGGGAGGTTAGCGCTTGAAGGTATATCTTTAGATCATGCAATCGAATCTTTTTGTTTCTTGTTTTATCACTAGTTTAGTCTATAAAAGAAAATTATAAAAATATGGAACTAAGGGTACCTCATATGCTTCATCTTTTTAATATCTATCATGAAAATAAGGATTCCGATAATTGTGCTCAAGTGCTAGAAGAAGAATGCATTAGAATGTTTGGCACTAAATATTTGAATGATGAGCATGATTGCAATGTTGTTAGTATGAATTCCTTGAATATCTATGATGCTAATGATATGCAAAGCCACAAGCTTGGGGAAGCTATGTTTGATGAAGATGATATTTTTTGTCCCCCAAGTTTTGACAAGCAAATTTATCATGATGAAAGCATCCCGCCTATCTATGATGATTATTGTGATGACACGTATGCTTTAAATAATAATGATAACAATGAAACTTGTCATCTTTATTTCAATTTTCAATTCCATGATAGTTATTTTGTTGAGTTTGCTCCCACTATTATTCATGAGAAGAATTTTGCTTATGTGAAGAGTAGTAAAATTTCTATGCTTGTAGATCATGAAAAGAATGCTTTAGGTGCTGGTTATATTGTTGAATTCATTCATGATGCTACTGAAAATTATTATTAGGGAGGAACATATGCTTGTAGGAATTGTAATAATATCAAGTTTCCTCTCTACGTGCAGTTTTGCTTGTTTTACCTTCCCATAAGTTGTTTGCTCACAAAATCCCTATGCATAGGAAGTGGGTTAGACTTAAATGTTCTAGTCATATTCTTCATGATGCTCTCTTTATGTTTCAATTCTTATCTTTTATGTGAGCATCATTGAAATCATCATGCCTAGCTAGGGGCATTAAACAATAGCGCTTGTTGGGAGGCAACCCAATTTTATTTTTGTTCTTTACTTTTTGCTCCTGTTTAGTAATAAATAATTCATCTAGCCTCTGTTTAGATGTGGTTTTATGTTTTAATTAGTGTTTGTGCCAAGTAGAACCTTTGGGAAGACTTGGGTGAAGTCTTTATGATCATGCTGTAAAAAACAGAAACTTTAGAGCTCACGAGATTAGCTAAAACTTTTTACTGGAGAATGCTATTTAGTTGATTCTTTTGAAGATGATTAATAGATAAATTCCTAAGTTCCACCAATTTATTTGAGAATTTTATGAGTTCCAGAAGTGCTCGAAACCTACATATTACTACAGACTGTTCTGTTTTTGACAGATTCTGTTTTCTATGTGTTGTTTGCTTATTTTGATGAATCTATGAGTAGTATCGGAGGGTATGAACCATAGAGAAGTTGGAATACAGTAGATATTACACCAATATGAATTTATAATGAGTTCATTACAGTACCTTGAAGTGGTGGTTTGTTTTCTTATACTAACGGAGCTTACGAGTTTTCTGTTAAGTTTTGTGTTGTGAAGTTTTCAAGTTTTGGGTAAAGATTCGATGGACTATGGAATAAGGTGTGGCAAGAGCCTAAGAATGGGGATGCCCAAGGAACCCCAAGGTGATATTCAAGGACAACCAAGAGCCTAAGCTTGGGGATACCCCGGAAGGCATCGCCTCTTTCGTCTTCGTTCATCGGTAACTTTACTTGGAGCTATATTTTTATTCACCACATGATATGTGTTTTGCTTGGAGCGTCAATTTATTTTGTTAGGATTTGCTTGATGTTATTTATAACAATATTTTGAATCTTTTATTTCAATAAAAGTGGCATTGATAGCCTTTACTATGCCTATTTTACAAGTCTTCATGTTGCTGTTTGAAAACAGAAAGTTTACCTCTGTTGCAAGAATTCCCTAGAAAAGTCAGAATGTGATAAAATGTTGAAACCTTTTGCATATTAAGATCTGATAAATTTACTACAGTGGGAATTTTCTTTCATAATTGTTGGAGCTAGGGAAGTATGGATCTTGCTGCACTCTTTATAGACTATCCTGCTTAGGCAGATTGCTGTTATGTTTGCATTGTTTGCATATGTTTGCTTCTTTAATGATTCTATTTGAGGATAGGACTATTAAATATGCAGAGCCATTTAGTATGCAATGTTGAATAATAATTTTAGTGATTTTCTACAGTAGAGTATGATAAGTTTTTTGCATTGGTTTATACTAACTTATCTCACGGGTCCTAGTTGAGTTTTGTGTGGACGAAACTTTTGAGATTTAGGGAGACCGTGATATGAGAGGAATTAAGGGGACACAAAAGCTCGAGCTTGGGGATTCCCCGGTTGGCATCCCACCTTTCTTCTTCAACAACTATCAGTTAGTTTCGGTTGATCCTAAGTTTTTGCTTCTTCACATGATGTTTGCCATTCTTAGAATGTCATTTTATTTAGTTTTGCTTGCTGCTTGAATAAAATAGCAAGATCTGAAATTCTTAAATGTTAGAGAGTCTTCACATAGTTGCATATTTATTAAACTACTCATTGATCTTCACTCATATCTTTCAGAATAGTTTGTCGTTTGCTCTAGTGCTTCACTTATATCTTTTTAGAGCACGGTGGTGGTTTTATTTTATAGAAATAGATGAACTCTCATGCTTCACTTATATTATTTTAAGAGTCTTAAACAGCATGGTAATTTGCTTAGGTTATGAATTTAGTCCAATATGATGGGCATCCAAGAGGGATATAATAAAAACTTTCATATAGAGTGCATTGAATACTATGAGAAGTTTGATACTTGATGATTGTTTTGAGATATGAAGATGGTGATATTAGAGTCATGCTAGTTGAGTAGTTGTGAATTTGAGAAATACTTGTGTTGAAGTTTGTGATTCCCTTAGCATTCGCATATGGTGAACCGTTATGTGATGAAGTCGGAGCATGATTTATTTATTGATTGACTTCCTTATGAGTGGCGGTCGGGGACGAGCGATTGTATTTTCCTACAAATCTATACCCCCAGGAGCATGCGCGTAGTACTTTGTTTCGATAACTAATATATTTTTGCAATAAGTGTGTGAGTTCTTTATGACTAATGTTGAGTCCATGGATTATTCGCACTCTCACCCTTCCACCATTGCTAGCCTCTCTAATACCGCGCACCTTCCGTCGGTATCATACATCCACCATATACCTTCCTCAAAACAGCCACCATACCTACCTATCATGGCATTTCCATAGACATTCCGAGATATATTGCCATGCAACTTTCCACCATTCCATTTACTATGACACGCTCCATCATTGTCATATTGCTTTGCATGATCATGTAGTTGACATCGTATTTGTGGCAAAGCCACCGTTCATAATTCTTTCATACATGTCACTCATGAGTCATTGCACATCCCGGTACACCGTCGGAGGCATTCATATAGAGTCATATTTTGTTCTATGTATCGAGTTGTAATTCTTGAGTTGTAAGTAAATAAAAGTGTGATGATCATCCTTATTAGAGCATTGTCCCATGTGAGGAAAGGATGATGGAGACAATGATTTCCCCACAAGTCGGGATGAGACTCCGGGCGAAAAATAAAAAATAAAAAAGAGGCCATAAAAAAGGAGAAGGCCCAAACAAAAATATAAAAAATGAGAGAAAAAGAGAGAAGGGGCAATGCTACTATCCTTTTACCACACTTGTGCTTCAAAGTAGCACCATGATCTTCATGATAGAGAGTATCCTATGTTGTCACTTTCATATACTAATGGGAATCTTGCATTATAGAACTTGGCTTGTATATTCCAATGATGGGCTTCCTCAAAATGCCCTAGGTCTTCCTGAGCAAGCGAGTTGGATGCACACCCACTAGTTTCTTTTTGTTGAGCTTTCATACACTTATAGCTCTAGTGCATCCGTTACATGGCAATCCCTACTCACTCACATTGATATCTATTTATGGGCATCTCAATAGCCCGTTGATACGCCTAGTTGATGTGAGACTATCTTCTCCTTTTTGTCTTCTCCACAACCACCATTCTTTTCCACCTATAGTGCTATGTCCATGGCTCACACTCATGTATTGCATGAAGATTGAAAATGTTTGAGAACACCAAAAGTATGAAACAATTGCTTGGCTTGTCATCGGGGTTGTGCATGATTTAAATATTTTGTGTGGTGAAGATAGAGCATAGCCAGACTATATGATTTTGTAGGGATAGCTTTCTTTGGCCATGTTATTTTGAGAAAACATGATTGCTTAGTTAGTATGCTTGAAGTATTATTATTTTTATGTCAATATTAAACTTTTGCCTTGAATCTTATGGATCTGAACATTCATTCCAAAATGAAGAGAATTACTTAGAGAAATATGTTAGGTAGCATTCCACATCAAAAAATTTGTTTTTATCATTTGCCTACTCGAGGACGAGCAGGAATTAAGCTTGGGGATGCTGATACGTCTCCAACGTATCTATAATTTTTGATTGTTCCATGCTATTATATTATCAACCTTGGATGTTTTATATGCATTTATATGCTATTTTATATGATTTTTGGAACTAACCTATTAACCTAGAGCCCAGTGCCAGTTTTTGTTTTCTCCTTGTTTTAGAGTATCGCAGAAAAGGAAAATCAAACGGAGTCCAATTGACCTGAAACTTCACGGAACTTATTTTTGGACCAGAAGAAGCCCACGGAGTATCGGAGTTGGACCAGAAGAGTCCCAGGCTGCCTACGAGGGTGGGGGGCACCCACCCCCTGGGCACGCCCCCCTACCTCGTGGACAGCCCGGAGGTCCACCGACGTACTTCTTCCTCCCATATATACCCATATACCCTAAAAACTTCGGGGAGCACAATAGATCGGGAGTTCCACCGCCAGAAGCCTCCGTAGCCCCCGAAAGCCAATCTAGACCAGTTTTGGCACCCTGCCGGAGGGGGAATCCCTCTCTGGTAGCCATCTTCATCATCCCGGCGCTCTCCGTGATGAGGAGGGAGTAGTTCTCCCTCGAGGCTGAGGGTATGTACCAGTAGCTATGTGTTTGATCTCTCTCTCTCTCATGTTCTTAAGGTGGTATGATCTTGATGTATCGCGAGCTTTGCTATTATAGTTGGATCTTATGATGTTTCTCCCCCTCTACTCTCTTGTAATGGATTGAGTTTTCCCTTTGAAGTTATCTTATAGGATTGAGTCTTTAAGGATTTGAGAACACTTGATGTATGTCTTGCATGGGATACCCGTGGTGACAATGGGGTATTCTATTGATCCACTTGATGTATGTTTTGGTGATCAACTTGCGGGTTTCGTGACCTTGGGAATCTATGCATAGGGGTTGGCACACGTTTTCATCTTGACTCTCCGGTAGAAACTTTGGGGCACTCTTTGAGGTTCTATGTGTTGGTTGAATAGATGAATCTGAGATTGTGTGATGCATATCGTATAATCATACCCACGGATACTTGAGGTGACATTGGAGTATCTAGGTGACATTAGGGTTTTGGTTGATTTGTGTCTTAAGGTGTTATTCTAGTACGAACTCTAGGTCTGTTTGTGACACTTATAGGAATAGCCCAGCGGATTGATTGGAAAGAATAACTTTGAGGTGGTTTCGTACCCTACCATAATCTCTTCGTTTGTTCTCCGCTATTAGTGACTTTGGAGTGACTCTTTGTTGCATGTTGAGGGATAGTTATGTGATCCAATTATGTTATTATTGTTGAGAGAACTTGCACTAGTGAAACTATGAACCCTAGGCCTTGTTTCCTATCATTGCAATACCGTTTACGCTCACTTTTATCATTAGTTACCTTGCTGTTTTTATATTTTCAGATTACAAAAACTATTATCTAATATCCATATACCACTTGTATCACCATCTCTTCGCCGAACTAGTGCACCTATACAATTTACCATTGTATTGGGTGTGTTGGGGACACAAGAGACTCTTTGTTATTTTGTCGCAGGGTTGCTTGAGAGAGACCATCTTCATCCTACGCCTCCCATGGATTGATAAACCTTAGATCATCCACTTGAGGAAAATTTGCTACTGTCCTACAAACCTCTGCACTTGGAGGCCCAACAACGTCTACAAGAATAAGGTTGTGTAGTAGACATCATTCCTAACTCTACTTCGCCCCTGCCTCCGCCGAGAGCGCGAGAATGGTCGACCGAAGTGGGGAGACGGCAAGGCCTGTTGCCGGGCGACAATGTTTATCTTAAAAATAACAAGGATTCATCCTTGGCATGGGCCTCGCTCACGCACAAAGAACCCGGCAAACACCCTTTTTCATTAAAAACATCCCATACAGGTACAGTTCATATGAAATTAAAAACATGAGCAAGGGGATAACAAGTCTTAAAATTAACAACTGCCCGCATGCTTACAAACTAAAAAAAGATAAGGTGCACGTAATCCCTTTCTTGTCCCTCTCCACAGAAGGTGGAACGAGGCAGCGGGAGGGAGAAAAGAGCGCCTAGGCAAGGTACGAGGAGCAGAAGGCACCAAGAGAACATCTTGGTGCCAAGAAAGGAGCTGGAAGACGAGGCAGCAGGCCGGTAATACGCGACAAAGGCGTCGGTGCCCGCGTACTCCGATTTGACGGCCGCCACCCGCCTTCTTCGCCTTCTCCGACCCTCCTACGCGAGCCGCCCAAGGAGATGACGGGGAGCACCCCGTTGGAGAGCTTGGCGAGGATGGCCCTCGGCAAGGCGCGTGGCCGAGGGAGGGGCGGCGCGGTCAGTCAGAGTCGGCATCCTGCCGCTCGACTCCCTCGTCGTCGCTGTCGCTGTCCTCCTCGTCACTCCGCTTGAGGAGAAATCTTCATCGTTGGAGGGGCTCTCCATGCAGCACTTCAAGCGAGTTTCGAGATCTCCAAAGACCTTGATGGAAAGCAGGCTGCCCTCCGTTAACTTGAAGTAGAGGACAAGCCCCGCCGTCAAGCTGTGGTTGCGTGTGAATGTCTTCCATCCGCGGTGGAGGTACATGACGTGAGTTGTAGGGAAGTCGACATCGACCCGCATGCCACCATTCCTGCAGCCCTTCATGTGCAACCAGAGGGTCTGGGTGGATCAAGATCCATCTCCCGAGCAAATGCAATAGGGAGACGGAGGCGGCGACGCGGTGGCTGGTGCATCCTGATGAAGAACTCGCGGGGCTGGTCCCCGACGTGGTGCTCCGTTGGGGGAGGCGTCGCTGGCAGAGGCAAGGCCGATGCGCCGCCCCGTCCTCCTCTCCCCCAAGCGCCACGAGGACCTCGGCCTCGCTCCCTCCCCCTTCCTCTCATGGTCGGTTCCGCCGCCACGAGCTCTTGGGGAGGAGGAACGCGCTGACGAGCAGCAAACCCTCGCTGCCACCGTCGAAGGGCCAGCGCTTCCTCTCGCCATGGTGGATGTGAGAAGGAAGCAGAGGTGGAAGGAGACGGATAATGGAAGAATGTGGAATGCCGCCCCCTCCCCTTCTTATAAAGGGGTGGATTTGGGGCTCAGCCGCTCCACTCGACCAATCCGGTCATCGGGGGCGCAGGGAATCAGGACCGGCCCGCTGCCCCAATCAGCGACGACCCGGTTTCCCGCCTCCACCTCCTTCCATCTGCATGAGGGACACATGACGAGTGAGCGGCATTGAAGGGATGGGAGAAGCAGCCGCTCCCCGCCCCATGATAGTGGGGCGTTGGTGCCTTGAAGACTGCGACCCGAGTCCACCCATGTAAATGGGTCGTGCCTCTATGCCTCCCTCCTTCTATGGGGAAGGCGCAAGCCGCCTCTTTACCATGATGTGACGCATGCGTGCGGGAACCACTCCACACATGACTCCCACGTCACACACGACCCTCCACGTCGCGCGTTCAACGCGGGTCGTGGGGAAGCAGAGTGGATAAGAAGTTACTATGGTAAAATCTGCCCCACCTGCCCGCACACCATTCTAGGCCTAGCCCAACAATGCGGCGTGCTTATGTATGGCCTAGGCCCGGGGGCTCCTGTCGGTGTACAAAAGTAGGGGCTCTCCTTTTGACCCCTATACTTGTGCACGGGCAGTCAGAGCCATGCGCCGCGGCCACACTTAGCAGGGTAGAGGAGGGAAGCCGGAGAGAAGCCGAAGCACAAGACAACCAAGGCGACGCCAAGACCATAAGCACAGGAGGGCAAGAGGGCGAGGTGGACTCCCTCGGCAAGGTCCTTGCCGAGGCGGCCCCCGCAGCCCCGGTAAAGAGCCTTGCTAGGGCAACTTGCCCAACGCCAGCAGAGTGAGCCACCCTTGAGCCCAAAGGTTCCTAACGCCATCAACAATTGCGTGGGACCAGGGCTCGGGAGGCACCTCCGTGGTGGCATGCAAATCTTCATCAAGATCATAAACACAAGATCAGATGAGGATTAGAAGACGGCGACCCTCGGCAGGATCCTAGCCAAGGAAATCCACAAGACCCCCGGCAAGGCCCTTGCCGGGGATGACAGCAACGCCATGGCAAGACCCTTGCTGGGCCCCTGGCAAGACCCTTGCCGAGGGCATCAGTAGGGCCACTGCTAGGCCTGCATCAGCCAAGACTCCACCACCGTTCGCATGCAGCTGCCAGCCCAACCAGCTGGGCAGGCACCTGCGTGGCAACATGCAGCTTCCAGGCCAAATCAGCAAGCACCTGCGTGGCGGCATGCAGATCTTCATGAAGGCCCTACCACCGTGCCACCTCAGCTGCTTGCCTGCCTGCCTACATGGCTCTGCATGCATCGCTGGTCTGGCGCGTGTCGAAGCGAGGCGAAGCGGCGACGGACGGTACGGGCCTCGTTCCCATCCCCGATAAAGCTAATGGACACCTACGTAGCACATTTAATGTGCTTTGTCCCGTAATGCCGCACGATAAGCTCGCACACTATAGGCCTTTTCACCTCCTGTGTGCCACTGTGGCAACCCCTTTTTCCTATAAAAGGAGGCCCGAGGCGACCAGGAGGGGGATTCGGCTTTTTGGGACGACACAACCACCGTAGCTAGTTCAAAAAGCTCAAGAACACTCAATACATCCACCAAAGAAGGACTAGGGTTTTACGCATCCTCGCGGCCCGAACCTAGGTAAACGACCCGTGTGCTTGCTCCTAAACCTGCTCTTCTCACGACCCCGCGCCCGCCGACCATAGAAGGGATCCCAGTGATCCCATAGGTGTCGTTCCCACCGACACAATAAAACTAAATGATCATTATGCTAAGCTAACGGATGGGTCTTGTCCATCACATCATTCTCTAATAATGTGATCCCGTTCATCAAATGACAACACATGTCTATGGTCAGGAAACATAACCATCTTTGATTAACGAGCTAGTCAAGTAGAGGCATACTAGGGACACTCTGTTTTGTCTATGTATTCACACATGTACTATGTTTCCGGTTAATACAATTGTAGCATGAATAATAAACATTTATCATGATATAAGGAAATATAAATAATAACTTTATTATTGCCTCTAGGGCATATTTCCTTCAATACGGCCGTGTGAATGGCCGCACACCCCGTTCATGGAAGAGGATGGAATCCTTCAGGAGTTCACACAATATGCTGCTAATGCCGGCCTCACTGACTTCATTGCAGCTGAATGCGAACAGTATCATCTCCTCACAATCATTTTTGTTTAAAGTTTTACTTTCCTTCTTAGGAATAACCCTCCTGAAGTACGGTTTGATTTATATGCTCAAACCCATCAGATACCACTTACTGAATTTTGTAACATATGCATGATCCCTTCTAATGGGAGTTTAGTTGAGCCTAGACCGGCAGACTTTGAGATCTTTTATCGTACTTTGATAGTGGGAGATGAGAGAGGGGTGTCGGCCATCACTGCCACTAGCATACACTTTCCTGTAGTGCATTACTTTACTTTATTTATCGCTAAGTGTTTGCTTGCTATGGAAAAAGTAGGTGCGCTCAGTGCACCAGACTTTGCTGTTTTACGTCATGCACTAGAGGGCGACAACACTTATAGCTTGGGAGCTATTGTGGCACGTGGATGCCCGCTTCTTAGTACCCCAACTACTACCCAGGCTTCTGATAGATTGCCAAGTTAGGCCAAAAGACTAAGCTTGGGGGAGTATGTGTTTCGCACTGACATTACATTCATGTGCACTTATTTCATCTGTCGGTGTTCACACGTTTTCATTGTATCATCCATGCTTAACTTTATTTTCTTGCTTTCTACTTGTGAGTTTGAAAAACCTTAGAAAAACCAAAAAAATAGTTGTAGTTAATTTACTTTCTATGCATGCTTAGTTGTAATACTAAAAAGAAAACCCAAAAAGATTTCCTTGTTCTTCTTTTGCTTGTTGGGAGCTTTCCCGTATAAATAGTTTTCTCATTTTTGCTTTTCACTTTTATTTGCTTGTTCAAGAAAACTAAAAACTAAAAAAAACAATGTGTTTCTCTGATTTTATTTTCCTTTTATTTGAGTTGTACCGAGGAGAAGACCATGATGAAAATGTTGAGGGGATCTCATTTGAATAACTGTTGATCTAATAAAGAGCCCATTTTACCTTGTCTTCTCCAGTTGAATAAGATGTTTGCAGATTCTAGCTTAGTCCACGACACTCTTGCACTACTATTATTTTCATATCGTTCGGTCATGCAAGTGAAAGGCAATAATGAAGATATTTGATGAACTGGTTGTGGCAGAGATAAACAGGTATGAACTCGACTTGTTCTGTTTGTGTAAATATGTTTAAACAAGTATCAATGATTCAGCTCATTATGATTAAACATGTTTGCAATGACAATTAGAGATTATAGTTTCTCATGCCATGCATTAGTAGCTAGGAGTGGATAATGATTTATCTTGGATATCAACATTGCATTAAAATGATTGTGATGTAGTATGATGATATGGTATCCTCCTCTGAATGTTCGGGTGGCTTGACTTGTCACATGTTCATGCATGTAGTTGAATCAAAACCAACATAGCCTCTATGATATTTATGTTCATGGTGTTCATATCCTACTCATGCTAGTGTCCAATGTTACTTATGCATAATGCATGTTCATGATCGTTGTTGCTCTCTAGCTGGCCGCTTCTCAATCTAATTGCTAGCCTTCGCCTGTACTAAGTGAGAATTCTGCTTGTACATCAAAAATCTTGAACCCAAAGTTATTCCAAATGAGTCCACCATACCTACCAATATACGGTATTACCCTGTAGCGACCCGACCTCAAACGGTCAAGTCTCTGTGCTTCAGTGTCATCCCTGGATCGGTAATGCTGACACACACAGTACTCAAAGGATTTATAACAAGAGTAGCAATCACACACTTATTACATCGAATGTCTCAAAAGAGAACTTATTACAATAAATATGGCTTAAGGCCATCTAATGCGATAACAGCGGAAGGCTTGGAAGATAAAGTGAGTCCATCAACTCCAACGGCATAGCTGAGCTGTACGGCAACGACCTAACGAACCTTACTCCTCGTCTGAAAAGTCTGCAACATAATACGTGCAGCCTGAAAACGGGTCAGCACATGGACTATGCTGGCAATATAACACGGTAGAGCAAGAACAGAATAATGCTATCACTATATGCATATTTGGCTGGTGGAAAGCTCTACGATTAAAGATTTGTGAAAAGCCAATTTTTCCCTACAACAAAGGAATATATTTTTATTTAAATATCATGGTAGTTGAAACATCATTGAGAAGGTTCCTCCAACTCAATCCCATTTAAAATTAATTATCAACCCAACAATATTAATTTAGAGTGATGAGATACATATGATAATCCAAGTACTAGATACTCAAGATGTCCATAACCGGGGACACGGCTAACCATGATTATTTTGTACACTCTGCAGAGGTTTGCGCACTTTTCCCCACAAGACTCGATCTCCTCCGTTGGATTTCTCGCACTACATGGTGTTTGAGAAACGGATGACCGAGACACAGTCTTTCAAAAGCATTAACTCTCTACTCCGGATAGACTATACCACCTACAACCCACTACCTGCTGGTCTACCTCTTCAAGAGCTTCACGCAACTTACTCTCTTCTGTCAGGACTGAGCTACCTTCAGTCTATCTCTAATCAATTTAACCTTCTCTTCTGAATCCTTAATCAAATATGGTCCAAATAACTAACGGCCTCCAACTTCATCCCACAACAACGGTGTTCTGCACCTCCTTCCATACAAAGCTTCAAAAGGTGCCATCTTCAAACTGGCCTGGTAACTGTTGTTGTATGAGAACTTTGCGTAGGGAAAGTTGTCATCCCAACTAGATCCATAATCTAGTGCACAAGCTCTCAACATATCCTCTAGAATCCGGTTGACTCTCTCGGTCTGTCCATCCGTTTGCGGGTGAAAAGTTGTACTGAACTCCAGTCTGGTTCCCAAAGTTTCATGCAACTGATTCCGAAACTTTGAGGTAAAATGGGTTCCTCTGTCTGATACAATTGTTCTCGGAACTCCATGCAAACATATGATCCTGGTCATGTATATCTTTGCCAACTTGGCACTTGTATAGGTGGTTTTCACTGGGGTAAAGTGAGCTACTTTGGTCAAGCGATCAACTACTACCCATATAGAATCATATCCTGATTTGGTCCTGGGCAATCCGGTGATGAAATCCATGCCAAGCTTATCCCACTTCCATTCGGGTATCGGCATAGGTTGTAACAATCCGGCTGGCTTTTGATGTTCTGCCTTCACTCTCTGACATACATCACATATGGCTACATACTCGGCAATATCCTTCTTCATACCAGTCCACCAGAAATGTTCCTTTAAATCCACATACATCTTGGTGTTTCCGGGGTGTATTGAGTAGGGTGAGTCATGAGCCTCCTGAAGTATTAACTTCCTGATCTCTGGGTTATTGGGCACATAAACACGGTCCTCAAACCACAAGGTGTCGTGTTCATCCTCACGAAAACCTTTGGCCTTTCCTTTGCTCATTCTCTCTTTTCTCTCGGCAATCTCTTTGTCATCCTTCTGGGATTCTCGAATCTTTCCTAACAATGTAGACTGAACTTCCATTGTTGCAACAAAACCTCTAGGGACAATCTCCAATCGAAGTTCCCTGAGATCATGTGCCAACTCCTTTGGCAACCTTGCGCTTATGAGTGTGTTGGCATAACTCTTCTGGCTCAAATCGTCTGCTACGACGTTGGCCTTGCCTGGATAATAGTGAAGCTTCATGTCATAATCCTTTATAAGCTCCAACCATCTCCTCTGCCTAAGGTTCAGCTCCTTCTTTGTGAAAATGTATTTCAAACTCTTATGGTCAGTGTATACATCGCAATGGTTTCCAATAAGATAATGTCTCCAAGTCTTGAATGCATGCACTACGGCAGCCAACTCCAAGTCATGCGTGGCATAATTTAACTCATGCAGTTTCAGTTGTCGCGAGGCATACGAAACAACTCTTCCGTCCTGCATCAGTACTCCTCCAAGTCCTAAGCGAGAGGCGTCGCAATACACTTGGAAATCCTTGCGTATATCCGGCAGAATCAGTACTAGGGCTGTAGTCAGACGTTTCTTTAACTCCTGAAAACTCGCTTCACATTCTTCCGTCCATTTAAATTTGATATCCTTCTTCAATAGCTCTGTCATTGGCTTTGCAATCTTGGAAAAAATTCTCAATGAATCTCCGGTAGTATCCTGCGAGTCCAAGAAAACTGCGGATCTCGCTAACTGAAGTGGGTGCCAACCATTCATTGACTGACTGTACCTTGGTGGGGTCTACTGCTATACCTTCTCCGGACATAACATGTCCAAGAAATCCAACTTCTTTCGACCAAAACTCACATTTGCTGAACTTGGCATACAACTGATGTTCCCTGAGTTTCTCGAGAACTAAACGCAAATCTCTTTGTGCTCCTCTTCATTCTTCGAGTATACCATTATATCATCAATGAACACCACAACAAACTTATCCAAATATCCATGAACACCTTGTTCATCATGCTCATGAAATAGGCAGGGGCGTTAGTCAGTCCAAATGACATGACCGTATACTCATATAACCCGTACCTTGTGGTAAATGCGGTTTTAGGTATATCCTTTTCCCGGATCTTCAGCTGGTGATATCCTGATCGTAGATCGATCTTCGAAAACACCTTTGCTCCTTGCAACTGGTCAAACAAATCATTGATCATCGGCAGTGGGTATTTGTTCTTGATCGTCACCTCATTCAATGCACGATAATCAACAACCATCCTTAGAGACTTATCCTTCTTCTCAACCAGAAGCACTGGGGCTCCCCATGGTGATGAACTCCGTCGGATGTAACCTTTCTCCAATAACTCCTTGATCTGCTTCTTAATCTCCTCCAGATCATTTGCGGGCATCCGGTAGGGTCTCTTTGATATTGGCCCGGTACCTGGCAATAGCTCTATCAAAAACTCGATGTATCGATCCGGTGGCATGCCTGGTAACTCCTCTGGAAAAACATCTGGGTAATCCTTCACTACAGGCACTTCCTCCTGAACAACTCCCGTGAGGGTATTTACTTGGCTACTCCTAGGCGCATGTCTAGATACATACTTGATCCTTTTTCCCTCCGGGGTGGTGAGACAAATTGATTTACTAGCACAGTCAATGCTTCCTCCATACTTTGACATCCAGTCCATGCCGAATATCACATCCAATCCTTGTGACTCCAAAATTATTAGGTGTGACGGAAAAACATGGCTACCAATGGTTAGGGGTATCTGGTCGCACCATCGGCTGGCCATATACTCTACTCCAGGTGAACTTACTAACAGAGGGGTCCTAAGGGTTTGGGTTGGTAGTTTAAACTTATCCATGAATCCCCTTGATATGTATGAATGTGATGCACCAGTATCAAAAAGAACAAGGGCGGTAAAATACTTAACCAAAAACTTATCGATAACTGCGTCTAGCTGCCCTTCAACCTCCTCCATGTTAACGTGGTTCACTTGTCCTTTGTTGAATGGATTAGGCTTCTTCCCAGCGCTCCCGTTACCGTTTCCATTCTTCGCTTCAGGGCACTCTGTGGCATAGTGTCCAGTCTTCCCGCAGTTGAAGCAAGTAATGTGACTTAGGTCTCTCTTGGCGGGTGTGGCTGGATTGGAGCGGGTATGATTGTTGTTTGTTCCATTCCCAGTCCCATTCTTGGAACCATTGTGGTTATGCTAACTTCCTCCGTTATGGTTATGACCTCCATGGTTATGAACAAGTCCTCCTAAGTTCGGGGTTAGACGAGGCTTCTGCTGAGCTCCTGAGTTGTACCTTCCTTGTCCATACTTCCTTTTGTGGCTCTCAATTTTCGGTTGCTTCCCTTCAATCATAAGAGCCTTGTCTACCAACTCCTGGTAGTTGTTAAATGTTGCCACCATCAACTGCATGCTCATCTCATCGTTCAGCCCTTCCATAAACTTCTCCCGCTTCGCGGCATCTGTGGCCACATCGTCAGGGGCATAACGAGAAAGCTTACTAAATTCATCCACGCACTGCCCCACAATACGGTTCCCTTGGTTCAAGTTGCGAAACTCACGCTTCTTCATGCTCATAGCTCCCGTTGAGACATGGCCGGTGTGGAATGCCTGTCAAAACTGATCCCATGTAACAGTGGCGATAGGATAGGTGACTATGTAATTCTCCCACCATGAGGCTGCTGGTCCATCCAACTGATGTGCGGCAAACCGCACCTTCTCAGCATTTGTACAACCTACAGTTGTTAACTCCCTTTCAATCCTGCGGAGCCAATCATCTGCCACTATCGGCTCGGTGCTACTGGAAAACACCGGCAGCTGCAACCTCAGAAAGCGGGCTAAGTAGTCAACTGGTGGTGGTGGGTTGTTGTTGTTGTTGCCTTGGTTTTGAACTAACAACTGCGTCAAGGTATTCTGCTGCTGGATCAACTGAGTGAGCTCTGGTAGGAAAGTAAATCCGGGGTCACGTCTCAGAGGCATCTGAGGGTTTAGAGGGAAGAGAATAGAATAGAATGAGGTCTAGTGAGAAAAACACTAACCATATGCACATGAGACAAACACAATCATATCACTCAATCAATCAAGCAAGGCATACAATCGATCTAACTATCGTTACAAAAGTGCTCGGACTATACTATATACATGGTGGAATACTACTACGGATGTGGTGGTCTACTAGAAATATTGATCGGTCGAAGACTCCATGATGTATGCTCCAGCTTCATCTTCATAGTCATCATCGCTATCGTCGGGGTCTGAGTCGATGTTGTCGATGATGATGTAGTCCCCAGAACGAATCTCCTTGGGTTCTTCATCTTCTCCTCCTGGCGCGGGGTCTCCCATGAATACTCCTAGCTTCCTTTCTAGATCATCATTATTCTCTACTAGTACGACGATTTCCTCCTCATAATCTTCGCGAGTAGCCTTGAGTTCTTCCTCTAGTTCCGTGATCCTTGTCATTGACTTCTTCAGATCTATCATGCCTGCGCACATCTGGTTCTCCTAGCGCGAATGTGCTGGTTTAACTCCTGGATGAAAACGGCGATTGATCTATCCCTCCTGGTGTTGATCATCTCCCATTACTCATCTCGGCGCCCACAAATCTGATAGATAGTAGCCTTAATCTCCTTATGGTAAACTTCTACAATGCGTCCCATGGTGATGTGAGCTGCCATACTCTTTCCTAGACTCCAGGTTGGTGCATCAAAGGAAAACTCTATGGGTTTGGTGAATGGCGCGAATGTCCTCCCTGGAACTTGAACTTGAATCATCCATCGCTCCTCTTTTGGTAAAGTGGCGTTGTAAGTCCCGGTGAAGCTTGGTATTCCAATGTTCAGGTACTTAGTGACTTTCTTCAAGTGTCGTCCAAAAGGTGCTTCTTCATCCAGTTGTGCAAACTTGTTCCTTGCGTCCACCATCCTAAAGAGTAGAAAATGGAGAGGAGTCAGAAATGAGAAGAGAGTGGTGATCTAGGGCTTTAGCTTAGTGGTCGTGTACACTCAGCGTGTGCTCTGATACCATCTTGTAGTGACCCAACCTCAAACGGTCAAGTCTCTGTGCTTCAGTGTCATCCCTGGATCGGTAATGCTGACACAACAGTACTCGTAGGATTTATAATAGGGTAGCAATCACACACTTATTACATCGAATGTCTCAAAAGAGAACTTATTGCAATAAATATGGCTTAAGGCCATCTAATGCGATAACAACGGAAGGCTTGGAAGATAAAGTGAGTCCATCAAATCCAACGACATAGCTAAGCTGTACGGCAACGACCTAACGAACCTTACTCCTCGTCTGAAAAGTCTGCAACATAATACGTTGTAGCCCGTAAACGGGTCAGCACATGGACTATGATGGCAATATAACACGGTAGAGCAAGAACAGAATAATTCTATCACTATATGCATATTTGGCTGGTGGAAAGCTATACGGTTAAAGTTTTGCGAAAAGCCAATTTTTCCCTACAACAAAGGAATAGATTTTTATTTAACTATCATGGTAGTTGAAACATCATTGAGAAGGTTCCTTCAACTCAATCCCATTTAAAAGTAATTATCAACCCAAAAATATTAATTTAGAGTGATGAGATACATATGATAATCCAAGTACTAGATACTCAAGATGTCCATAACCGGGGACACGGCTAACCATGAATAGTTTGTAGACTCTGCATAGGTTTGCGCACTTTTCCCCACAAGACTCGATCTCCTCCATTGGATTTCTCGCACTACATGGTGCTTGAGAAACGGATGACCGGGACACAGTCTTTCAAAAGCATTAACTCTCTACTCCGGATAGACTATACCACCTACAACCCACTACCTGCTAGTCTACCTCTTCAAGAGCTTCACGCAACTTACTCAACTATGCTAGAGCCCATAATAGCTTGTGGCTGCACACGGAAGTTTCTAGCATGAAATATCTCAGCTCCTTTTGAGCCTGGGTGGCGGACCTTAGGATTATCACATGGGTACTCCGGGATATCCTAGGACAACACTGGATTCTCCAGGTGCCCGACAAACAATCCACCCAGATGTGTATTAAAGTTGTCACCTTAAGTTGAAACATTAATTAACAATCTCACATCTGTCATGGCTTCACTCAAACCCAATCCACGTCTACGAGCATAGCATAGCAATACATAGAAGTAACCCCCAAGGGTTTGATAATAAATAGGTGAATAGGTACTACCTCATCTACTTCCCAATCCCACATGTTATCAAGTCATAACCATGCAACGTTTTAGGGTTGAAACTAATGCATAAAAACTGGGTGATAAAGGGATATGATCAAAGTGTTACTTGCCTTGCTGATGATCCGCAAAACCTAGAGACTCGATGTAGCACGCTTCGCCCTCCGGGTACTCTGTCGCAATCAAACAAGCATACAATAAGCAATCAAAAAAGGGCACGAGTGAAACTCAAATAAGAGATCTAACCAGAAATTTCAACTTAAGAACTCTGGTTTGCAAAAAGAATCAAATCAAACGGAGCAACGAAACTCAAACTGCGAAAGAAACAAGATCTGATTACTAATCTAGACTAAAGTCAAATTTTATTGTAGCAAAAACTTGTTCAAGTTGGTTAAACGGAAAGAGGGTTTCGAGACGAAACTCCAGGCGCTTGAATCGCCTGATGCCGATAAACGAGCAAAAAGATATACTAAAACGAAAACCGGATTAGAAATCGCGATCGAAAGTAATGGCGGAAAATCTGGAAAAAAAGAAAAACTGACGAACAGGCTAACGAACGGACGTTCGCTGTCTGCGGCTAAACAGTGAAAACTGTTCGTTAAACGAACATAAAAACAGGCATTCGCCAAATAACTAAACCGAAAATAAACCAAACCGGATCTACGGTTTTGAAAAAAACCAAACGGTTTTCTCACGAAAACCGAGGCGGCTACCTTGGGTCCGGCGAGGTCCGGCGACTCTGGCGTGGCGGCGGCGCGGGCGGCGGCGCGGCGCATGGCGGCGGCGAGTGGCTAGAGTTAGGGTTCGGGGCGAGGTGCGGCTGGGCTGGCTCGGGTGCGGCTTATAAGAGGGCCGACCCGAAGTCGGTTTGACATTTTTTTTAATAATTCCGACGTGCAGAAAAATAAAGAAAATAAATACTAAATGGACTCCAAAAATCCCGAAATAATTATTCCACCTCCTCTAAAAATAAGCCAGAAAAGGTGAACATTTATTTGGGCCTAAAATGCAATTTTGAAAAACGCATATTTTTCCTAATTCAAATAAAATAGCGATAAAACTCCGAATAAAAAAATCTTATTTGATTTTCATATTAAATATTCGATATTTCTCTATTTTGAGGAAGTCATTTTATCCTCTCTCTTTTATTTATATATGAGAAATAATCGAAGAGAAAATAATTAAAATCAAACGATCCTCTTTCCAAAATTCGAGAAAACTCGAATATGAAAATAATGAAATCCCCAACTCTCTCCGTAGGTCCTTGAGTTGCGTAGAATTTCTAGGATCAAGCCAAAATGCAATAAAATATGATATGCAAATGATGAACTAATGTATAACATTGCAAATTGAAAATTTGGGATGTTACATACCCTGCCGTCCTAAGTAAATTTGCATGTGCCACCTGTAAAAACTTCTAATAAATATCCTTTTTGTGTGCCTGGATCATTCATGGAACGATAGGAGGTGGTCGGTATCTTCCATGCTAAGCTGGTTACTCTCAGGGCGAGTGTTTATTCACTCGCCATCGCACGAGGAAAGGGCGGTAATAGGGATGCCCATTCCCAAACTGCAAACAGAAAAAGCTTACAAATAATCAAACAAAACTCCCGATGGAGTAAACATTTAATTTTATCGCTTGGGAACCGCCACTAGCATGCTTAGCATGGAAGATATTGATAACTGATAGTCGCGAAGTAAATGAGAAGGATGCATGTCTCAAAATATCATTTACCTCTGTTTTAAAACTTGAGCTCTGGCACCTCTGCGAATCACTTCTTCCCTCTACTAAGGGGCTATCTATTTACTTTTATGTTGTGTCATCACCTTCTAAAACAAGCGCCAAAACCTGAGAGCACTGATGTCATGACTTATGCATTGTGTGTAGCTAATGTTGGGTGCATCATGACTGGATCTTTTCTACCATGAATTACAATGTTTAGTCATTGCTTGGACTTTGGAGCTGCTCTGCATTTATGTTTTGTGGTCTCAGAAAGGGCTAGCAAGATACCACTATTGTCATATTATATCATGGTCGTTTTGACAACGTGTTTCTATTTGAGATACCTTATTATTGCTCGCTAGCTGATTATGTCATTGATATGAGTTAATATAATCTTTAAGAGTTATTGTCGGCATGGTTAGTTATAATGTTGGCTGAAAACCTGGGTGCTGTTTAAGCTTATTTATGCAAACAAGAGCGAAAGAGTTCGTAAAAGTTTTTCTTTTTCACTTTCAGTTTATCAACTGAATTGCTTGAGGACAAGCAAAGATTTAAGCTTGGGGGAGTTGATACGTCTCCAATGTATCTACTTTTCCTAAGGCTTTTCCTCTTGTTTTGGACTCTAATTTGCATGATTTGAATGAAACTAACCCCGGACTGACGATGTTTTCAGCGGAACTACCATGGTGTTGTTTTTGTGCAGAAATAAAAGTTCTCGGAATGGAACAAAACTTTGCGAGGAATTTTTATACAATAAATAAGAATTTTTGGAGCCAAGACCCACCGGAGGCGGGCACCTGGGTGGGTACAACCCACCAGGGCGCGCCTCCCTCCTAGCGTGCCTAGGTGGGTTGTCCCCACCTAGTGGCCCCGCAGACCCTGATTCCAACTCCATAAATACCTATTTTTCAGAAAAAATCAGGGAGAAAGAATTATCGCAATCCACGAGAAGGAGCCATCGTCACCTCATGTCCTTCATCGGGAGGCCAGATCTGGAGTCTGTTTGGGGCTCTAGAGAGGGGGGGGGTCTTCGTTCTTCTTCATCACCAACCCTTCTCCATCGCCAATTCCATGATGCTCCCCACCGGGAGTGAGTAATTCCTTCATAGGCTCGCCGGTTGGTGAGCAGTTGGATGAGATTCATCATGTAATCGAGTTAGTTTTGTTAGGGCTTGATCCCTAGTGTCCACTATGTTCTAAGATTGATGTTGCTATGACTTTGCCATGCTTAATGCTTGTCACTTTGGGCCCCGGTACCATGATTTCAGATCTGAACCATTTATGTTATCACTATTATATCCATGTTCTAGATCCAATCTTGCAAGTTATAGTCACCTACTACATGTTATGATCCAGCAACCCTGGAGTGACAATAGTCGGGACCACTCCGGGTGATGACCGTAGTTTGAGGAGTTCATGTATTCACCGTGTGTTAATGCTTTGTTCCGGTTCTCTATTAAAAGGAGGCCTTAATATCCCTTTGTCGGAGTAATGGGCCATGGGTAGGCCAAGCCGAGTCCCATAACCTTTCAAGACATCGGGGCAGGCTGCGCCCCTCAAGACCCCGGGGCGAAGAGCCGCCTCCTGAAGAGTCGACGGTAGGGCGGCCGACTGCCCGCTCACGGCCGAGTCCCAGGGACGACTTCCAGAGAAGCCGGCTTTGGGGAGTCGGCCGGCGACTCCAACAAACCATGACCTCATCGAAGGGGACGGGGCAGGGGCGTGGCTACAGTGAAGCCCACTCCCCGCCCCTTACCAAGGGCAGGCATGGCCACAGCACGCCGTACCCGGGAAGATCTCCGTGTGGCGTGGCACTGTTGCCCGGCCGGCCCTGACATCAACACCACAGTACCCAGTCATGCTCCCCCGACGGCTTGTCTGTACGGCCTGGAGGCAGCGGGGCCCACCAGTCAGCGAGACCTCGGGAGACGGCGGGAGAACCGCCAGTCGGACCCGTCGGGAGTCGGCCCGGGGGAATCGGCCGAGCCCTTCCCCGGGGCCCACGCGCCATTAATCAAGATGAGATGGGGAGTGGCCATAGTGATCGCCCGCCAGGCGGCGGGGCTGTTGCCACGACCCCATGACCAAGCCTGCATCATCAGAAGCACGGCTACAGTAATCAGCGGCCGGCAAGACCCACCCGCGGCGAACGCGGCCTGTTGGCTCCGTACCAGATCAGTCGGCGGGCCCCAGCAGTCGGCGGAGAAGTCGGAGGTCGGAGGCACTGACGGCTGGGCCCGCGCCCAGTCGAATTACCATTGTACCCCTGGGGGGTAGGCCTATATAAACCCCCCCAGGGCACCCATGCAAGGGGTTGGATCCCAGTAGTTCTAGACCATACCAGATAGAAGGAGAGAGCTAGCCTTGGACTCTTCTACCACCAGAAACAGCTCAAGGAGCCACCGTGTAAACACTTGGCCATAGTGATCATGCGGAGACCCCGCAGAGCAGCAGTAGGGGTATTATCTCCCCGGAGAGCCCCGAAGCTGGGTAAGATTCGCCGGCGTGCATATCTTCGCCTCATCCCGTTTCCAGGCACCGGCGACGTTCTACTCGCCCCCACCATGATAAGCCATCCGTTGGCATATGTCGCACCAAACCCCCGACATTTGGCGCCCACCGTGGGGCCTAGTGCACCGCCGTCCGAAGATCTGTTCTGGACGGGAACCCTTTTCCTCCCTGGCGAGCGCAGCCAGCCAGGCACGCTAGGCGAAGTTTGCATCGACGCGCTGCGCGGCATTGAGATCGCCTGTGCAGCCAGCTCCTTGGCCGAACTTGTCGGCGAGGTCTGCCTCTCCGACGAACCTGCGTCCGACACAGGCGCGGGCGGCCCCGAAAACCTCCTCGCGGGCCTCCTCGATCAACTCCATGTTTCCGGCGAGTCCGTAGGCTCCACCGACCCAATGCATGTCGACTCCGACACCACGTCGATCGACGCGTTCCCCACCAACGTGGTGGTCTACGACGAACCTCTCCCCCACGCAGAGAGTGATGGAAGCACCGTCACTGAGGTGCTAGTAATCAGTCATGACGAGTTCCCTGGCGGAGGAGCGCCCGACTCACTCGGCGCGGCGCTGCAAGACCTAGCTGCGCCCATTCCGGAAGATGCTGACGCGGAGACGCTAGAAGCGCGCCGCCTTCAGCTCGTTGAAGGCGTGAAGAAGCTAGCCAGCATGAGACACTTGTCAGAAGCTTACTAGCGGGAGATGGATCGCGCCGTTGGCGGCTCGCCCGCCCCGGCAGGGCCTAGCCGCCTTGGCGCGGTCCAGCAGCGCGGCGTAGCCATCGCCAGCCTGTTTGGGGCTAGCCGCCCCATGTACGCTACACCGGCCGAGAACATCCGAGCTGCCCAGGCAGTGGCGGATGAGCTGGACCATTTCGAGGGCGAAGAACGCCGCCTCATGATGGAGCGAGTCTAGCGGCTCCTCGACGCGGCCGCCGCGCAGAACGAGGCCGGCTGCCGCACAGAGGCGCCGTAGCGGCCAAACGACAACCCGCACCGAGATCAAGGCGCGACGTCTCAGAGGCCGACTGGCGGTGCCCAAGGAAGAAGAGACAAGGAGCCGGCTGTCAGCCACAGTCGGACTCGCATTACCATAGAGCGCGACCAAGATGGCCGCCCGATAGCAGTGGAATGACGGGACGACTGTCCGCCTCCCCCTCCCCGCAGGGAGAGGCGAGTCTCCCCGCCGCCTGTTGACCATCCGACTCTCGGTGACCGCCTTGGCCACCAAGAGGGAGTTGGAGAGAATGATGCCCGCCACCGGATCGACCGACTTCACCGGTCCCTGGCGCTGGAAGAAGAAGACGAGCTGGGTCCGCCTTGTTTCGGGCCCCGCATTCGGGACGAGCCCTTTCCCAGAGGGTTCACGCTCCCAAGAGACACGCCCAAGTACACCGGATCCGTAAAGCCGGAAGAGTGGCTATTCGACTACTCCACGGCTGTCAGCATAGCAAACGGCAACAAGCGTGTCACCGTAAAGTATGTTCCGCTCATGCTCCAGGGCACGGCCCGGACATGGCTGAACAGCCTAAAGCCCCGCAGCATCAACAGCTGGGTCGATTTCACTGAAGCGTTCGTCCGCAACTTCACCAGCACGTACAAGCGTCCTCCCAAGCCTCGTCAGCTCTCCTTGTGCGTGCAAGGTCCTGACGAGTCGACTCGCGACTACCTCACGCGTTGGGCTGAGCTCCGGAACTCCTGCGAGGGCGTGCACGAGGTGCAGGCCATCGAGTACTTCACAGCCGGGTGCCGAGAAGGCACCCTCCTCAAGCACAAGCTCCTCTGCGACGAGCCAGAAACCCTCGACGAGCTGCTGATCATAGCGGACAAGTACACCACGGCCGACTCCTCCATGAAGGCAGAAATTCAAATCAGCATGACTGGCAAAGTAGCTCCTCAGGCTCCAAGAACTCCGGCGGCAGACGCCGGCCGGCGACAACAGCAGGGCGACAACAAGCGCAAGGCCCCGCAGCCGGCTTCCGGCAGCCGGCAGGTCGTGACCGTTGAAGCCCAGCAGCCAGAAGAGCAGCCTCCGCCCAAGCGACAGAAAGGCGGCAAGCCGAACTGGTTGCCGGCCTTCTCCTATGAGCAGACCTTGGATGGACCTTGCAAGTTCCACAGCGGCGCGAAGCCGTCGAATCACACCACCCGGAAGTGCCACTGGCTCACCAGGATCGCGAAGGGAGATGGCCTCCTGCCACCCCCGCCTGCTGGGCAACCGCCTCCGCCTCCACCCCAGCAGCTGGCAGTTAGGCCAGTCGGCGCAGTACAAGACGAATACCCTGAAGAGCATGGAGCCTATGTGGTGTTCACCAGTGTGGCTGATGATCGATGCAGTAGGCGGCTGCAGCGACAAGAGGTGAACGCAGTAGCCTCAGAGACGCCAGAGTTCATGCACTGGTCTGAGAAGCCCATCAGCTGGAGTAGGGCTGACCACCCAGAAGTGATGCCGAGTCCGGGCTCCTACGCCTTGGTCCTGGACGCCACCTTTGCCACGGACAAATGGGCCACGCGTTTCTCGCGAGTTCTGATAGACGAGGGCAGCAGCATCAATATCATGTACAAGGACACCATGGAGAAGTTAGGAATCAAGCAAAGACAACTTCAGAACAGCCGGACTGTGTTCCACGACATTGTTCCTGGGCTTTCCTGCTCACCAATCGGCAAGATCCTGATTGACGTCCTCTTTGGGGACAAAGATCACTTCCGAAGAGAGTCTGTTTGGTTTGAGGTGGTGGACCTTGAGAGCCCATACCATGCGCTACTTGGCCGACCCGCCTTGACCAAGTTCATGGCGGTCCCCCACTACGCCTACCTCAAGATGAAGATGCCCAGTTCCAGGGGAATTCTGATTGTGGCCGGCGACTACCGGAAATCGTCCGCTTGCGCGGCCGAGAGCAGTCGGCTGGCCGAGTCCCTGGTGATCGCAGCCGAGAAGCGACTCCTTGAACGAGTTGTGGCGATGGCCGGCAAGCAGCCGGAGATATCGCCCGACCCAAAGGAGTCGGAAGCCGAAGGTTCGTTCAAGCCGTCCAAAGAGACAAAGAAGATACCCTTGGATCCGGAGCACCCGGAGAGGTACGCCGTTGTAGGTGCAAACCTCGACAGCAAATAGGAAGGCGAGCTCATCAATTTCCTCCTTGAGAATCAGGACATCTTCGCATGGTCTCCCGAAGACATGCCAGGTGTACCGACGGATTTCGCCGAGTGCAAGTTACATGTCCGATCTGATGCAAAGCCGGTCATGCAGCCCCTGCGCCGCTTATCAGAAGAAAAGAGAAGAGTTGTCGGAGAAGAGATAGCCCGACTCCTAGCACCTGGCTTCATTATGGAATTTTTCTTCCCGGAGTGGCTGGCAAATCCGGTCCTAGTACTAAAGAAGAACAAGCAATGGCGAATGTGTATTGACTACACGAGCCTCAACAAGGCCTGCCCCAAGGACCCATTTGCTCTACCAAGAATTGAACAGGTGATAGACTCCACAGCCGGATGCGAGTTGTTGAGTTTCTTGGATGCATACTCAGGATATCACCAGATCAAGCTGAACCCGGCTGACAGATTGAAGACCGCCTTCATCACGCCGTTTGGAGCATTCTGCTACCTCACCATGATGTTCGGCTTGAGGAATGCCGGCGCCACCTTTCAGCATTGCATGCAGAAGTGTCTCCTCAAGCAGCTCGGCCGGAACGCCCACGTCTACATAGATGACGTGGTGGTGAAGATGGAAAATCATGGAACACTGCTGGAAGACCTCAAGGAGACCTTTGAGAACCAGCGCCGGTTCCAGATCAAGCTCAACCCCGAGAAGTGTGTCTTCGGAGTACCAGCCGGCCAGCTGCTAGGGTTCCTGGTCTCTGAACGCGGCATAGAATGCAACCCAGTAAAAATCAAGGCCATCAAGAGAATGGAGGTACCCAGCCGACTGCTGGATGTGCAGAGGTTCACCGGCTGCTTAGTGTCCATCAGCCGATTCATCAGTCGGCTGGGCGAGAAAGCTCTCCCCTTATACCAACTCATGAAGAAGACCACTTTTTTCGAGTGGAACCATAAGGCGGACGAAGCTTTTCACCAGTTGAAGAAGATGCTGACTACTCCACCCGTCCTGGCGGCTCCGACTCCCAAGGAACCTATACTCCTGTACATCGCCGCCACCAGCCGATTAGTCAGCACAGTCATGGTAGTGGAGCGCAAGGAGGAAGGCAAGGCGCTGCCTGTCTAGAGACCAGTATATTACCTGAGCGAGGTACTGTCGACCTCCAAGAAGAACTACCCCCACTACCAGAAGATGTGCTATGGCGTACACTTTGCTGCCAAGAAATTGAAGCCTTACTTTCAAGAGCATCCAATCACAGTGGTCTGCATGGCCCCACTTGCCGAGATCATCGGTAGCCGAGATGCCTCTGGTCGAGTGGCCAACTGGGCCATAGAGATGGCTCCTTACACCATCTACTACCAACCCCGCACCGCTATCAAATCACAAGCACTGGCCGAGACCCAGTACCTGCCTCCAGCGCCTGACTCCACCCATTGGCGGATGCACTTCGACGGCTCCAAGATGCGCACCGGCTTGGGAGCCGGCATCGTCCTCACCTCTCCCAAAGGCGACAAGCTCAAGTATGCACTGCAAATCCATTTTGCCGCCTCCAACAACGTTGCCGAGTACGAGGCGCTCATTCACGGGCTCCGGCTTGCCAAAGAGCTTGGCATCCGCCGGATCTTGTGTTATGGCGACTCAGATTTAGTGGTCCAGCAGTCATTTGGCGACTGGGACGCGAAAGACACAAACATGGCGAGCTACCGTTTCCTCGTGCAGCAACTCAGCGGGTATTTCGAAGGGTGCGAGTTCCTCCATGTGCCAAGAAACGACAACGACCAAGCAGACGCCTTGGCGCGAATCGGCTCTACCCACCAAGCGATACCATCTGGCATCGCCCTTCAACGCCTACTCAAGCAGTCTGTCAAGCCTTCACGAGAATCAAACTCCATTTTTGTGCCGGCTCCTCCCGAAGATGGCGGATCCGACTCCAGAGCTCCGGCAGACGGAACGGGGACTTTGGCGGATGACTCCAAAGCCGCCACAGTCGAGCCCGGCCCGTGGACTGCGATGGTGGACTCGAAGATTCCAGAACTCGGCCCAAGGACCGCGCCAGTCGGCCTGGGGACTTCATCAACCCAGCAAGCGGCTGTTGACTCCAACCCGCCGCCTCCCAGCCCAGCCGCCCTCGTTCAAGTCGCAGTTCTGGTAGTCGAAGAAATAGCAGCACCCTCATGGGCCCAGCCCATCCTCAAATTCCTGGTGAACAAAGAGCTACCAACTGATGAGACCTCAGCTCGGCAAGTACAACGCCGGGCGGCAGCCTATACCATAATCAACAGAGAGCTAGCCAGGCGCAGCGTCACTGGTGTCTACCAGCGCTGCGTAGAGCCAGAGCAAGGCCGAGCGATTCTCAAAGACATCCATCAAGGCGAATGCGGCCACCATGCGGCTTCAATAGCACTCGTCGCCAAAGCCTTTCGGCATGGTTTCTTCTGGCCGACTGCCTTGGAAGAGGCCAAGGGGTTGGTCCAAAAATGCAAAGGGTGCCAGAAGTTCAGCTCTAAGCTGGACCAGCCAGCTTCTACGCTCAAGACCATCCCCATTGCCTGGCCTTTCGCAGTTTGGGGTCTAGACATGGTGGGACCATTCAAGACAGCACGAGGTGGTTTAACTCACCTACTTGTCGCAGTGGACAAGTTCACCAAGTGGGTGGAAGCGAAGCCAATTAAGAAACTAAACGGTCCGACTGTCGTGACCTTCATCACTGATATCACAATTTGGTACGGCATACCACACAGCATCATCACCGACAACGGCACAAATTTTGCCAAAGGCGCCTTGGCCCGTTTCTGCACAACACAGAGCATCCGACTAGACCTAGCGTCCGTCGCCCATCCGCAGTCAAACGGCCAAGTGGAGCGAACAAATGGCCTCATCCTGTCCGGCATCAAGCCTCGGTTGATCGAGCCTCTGGAGCGCTCGGCTGGCTGCTGGCTCGACAAGCTGCCAGCCGTCCTCTGGAGTCTACGCATGACTCCAAACAAGTCAACCGGCTTCACGCCCTTCTTCCTCGTCTACGGTGCCGAAGCCGTCATCCCAACGGACATAGAGTTTGACTCCCCACGAGTCACCATGTACACCAAGGAGGAAGCAGAAGAAGCACGACAAGACGACGTCGATCTGCTGGAAAAGGGAAGGTTGTTGGCACTCAGCCGGTCCAGCATCTACCAGCAGAGCCTGCACTGATACCACAACAGGAAGGTCAGGCCAAGATCTTTCCAAGAAGGCGACCTTGTGCTCCGGCTGATCCAGCGAACAGCCGGCCAGCACAAGCTGTCGGCGCCTTGGGAAGGCCCTTTCATCATTAGCAAAGTACTGGGCGACGATTCCTACTACCTGATCGACGCTCAGAAGCCCAGAGCACGCAAGAGGGACGACTCCGACAAGGAGACAGAGCGGCCATGGAATGCAAATCTCCTCCGAAGATTTTACAGTTGATGCGGTATGTACCACGCTACCTTTTGTATTAAAGTACCAAGACTTCGGGCCCCCCGAGATGAGCTCGGGGACTGCCCTCTTTTGTCTGTATGATAAAAATTATGCCTACAAGTATGTTGCTCTTTGTCATGCCGTTTGGCACCGGGCTCGACAAGTCGGCCCGGGGACTTGCCGCCTTGCACTATGAAATGCTTCCTGCAGTCGGATAAGTAGTGTGTAAACGCCTAAACCGTCTCCTGTCAGAAGCCGCAGCTCGCAGAGCGACTGTACGGTGGGTAGCAGTAAGGTAGAATGGGCACTCACATGAAAAATGGCTAAGGACTCAAAGCATAAAACATAGCTCAAGATGGCTTCCAACCTTTCTCGCAAACCGACTCTCGGATAGTCAGATTGTCGTCTTCTATCCAACTTGCTCAAACAATCTTGAAATCGGCTAAGTACTTACTTTCCCAAAGTAGCCTAGCACTTGATCCAGCAACAGTACGCAGAGCGGCTGTCCGATTGGCAAGACAGGCAACTAAGAGAAAGCGGCAAAGGAAAAAAGCCAAAAGAACAATGAGCAAGAAAATATAGATATATATATATATATATATATTTGCATAACATAGGCCCTTGGCGAATTGTCGAGTAGAGGTTCAAAATACACCCCGCGGGTGGAATTGTGCGAATTAACAAGTTCTTCAAAGACTACTGAAGCAGATAAAATAAAAGATACAGCGGCAGCTCAGGAGGCAGCAGACGGATTCGGAGGGTCAGAGGAGGCGCCAGCGTCAGGCGTCGGGGCAACCGGCTGGCTAGTCTCGGCTTGATCACCTCCGGCGGCAGTCGACTCGGTCGCATGTGGCTCGTTGCTGGAGGCGCGGTCGGGCTGAGGCTGGCCGTCTGCTCCGCCTTCTGGTGCCTCCACCTCGCCCCCATCCTCTGCCTCGTCCTCCTCCTCGACGCTGGAGCCAATCACCTCCGCCGAGTCTTCGCCGTAGTCTGGGTTCATCCCAAACCACTCCGGCGGTACCTCCTCGCCGTCTTCAGACCGCTCGGGGACGAAGATGCTGGTGTCGGTGTACTCGGCGATCGCTGCAGCACGTTTGACGAGGGCATCTTCCACAGCCGCCAGCTCTGGCTGGGCCTCCAACCGAAGCGTGGCCAACTGGTCTAGATCCAGCCCCGGGTACCACGCCTTGACGAACTCCAAGGCCCGGCGCGCTCCAGCCCGGGCCGAAGAGCCCTTCCAGGCCTCAAGACGACCAGCCGCGACCTCCAGCCAGTTGGCCGTCAGGCTGGGGGTGCGCGGAGCCTGCATATCCAACCAAAGGGCGGCAATCGCCTGGGCACCGACGCGCTGGAGCCGGCGCAGCATCCGGTGAGCCGGCCGGAGGCGAGACTCGATGCTCAGATGTGTTCGTCAAGAGTTCGGGGGGCATCGGCGGCGATCTCTGCGCCCTCCGCCCTCCGACCTTCACGGTCAGCCTCGATGGCTTGGATGGCGGCCTGCGACTACCCAGGGAAGAAGTCTGCACAGACACAAAGAAATGAAGAAGCAAGTCAAAAACCAGGAGTCGGCACGATCTAAGTCGACAACTCGAAGAAAGAAAATAAAGAGACTCACCATTAACGATGTCTTCAATCTCGTGGAAGCTGGAGCACAGCAGCGCCTCCTTGTCAGACCAGGAGGAGCGCTCGCTCGCAAACTCGGCCAAGAGGGCGGTTACCGTCTCCTCCGCCTCCCTCTGCGACTTCACAAGCAGCTCCGTCTGCTCTGCCAACTGAGTGGCCAGCAGATCGCACTCTGTGGCGAGCTTGCTGCACTCCTCCCCTTTGGCGCGCAGTGCAGAGTTGGCTTCGCTCAGCTTCTGTTGAAGAGCAGCGTTGGCTCTGGAAGGAAAGGAAGAAAGATAATAGTCGTCAATAAAGTAGGTCACCGGGGAGATCCGGCCCGACTGCTCAGCAATCGGCCCGAATCTCGGGGACTATAGCCCACGGGTGAGCTAGCACGCCCCCGCAGAGAAAAAAGGGGGGACTTACTCCGGCTCTCCGCCAAGTCGGCGGTCCGCTTGCCCAGCTCTTCAACGTTACGGTTGAAGGCAGTGACGCAGAGGTTGTGGTAATCCCGCGACAAGCATTTCAGACAAAGTTAGTACCCAGAAGTTCATCAATTGGAGTTCCGAGCCGCCTGCTCAGCAGCCGGCCCGAAACTCGGGGACTACACCCAGTGGGTGCGCTGGCGCGCCCCCCACAGAGAGGAGGAAGAAAACAAAGACCAAAGGAAAAAAACATACCCGGACGGCTGCCCGCGACGCTAGGAATGCCTTGGTGCAACTCTGGAGAGCGTCGCCCTCAGCACGGAGCTTTGCCTGGACGTCCAGGAGCACTCGGTTCAGCGGCCCTGTGCCGCCTCCTCGCACCCACCCAACAAGTGCGGCGCTCGTTGCTTCGGTGTCTGGGGACGCCGAGCTGGCGGTGCCGGCTTCCAGGGGGCGGGGTGCCGAAGTCGCCTTCTCCAGACGACGGCGAGTTGGCGAGCCGACTTGGAGGAGTAGCCTCGCCACGGCCTCGTCTTCGGTCGGCGGCACCGGAGGGTCTGCTGGCTGCTCACCTTGCGCGCCTTCAGACGGCGGCGGAGGCGGCAGCGGAACGTGCGCGTCCGGAGTAGAGGGGTCGCTGCCTTCCCTCTCCTCGACGAGGTTCTCCCCGCCGGCTTCCCCAGTTGGCCCCGTGAACTCCGGAGGCGGCGGCGCAGAGTTCAGCGGGGTGACGAGCAAGGCCGACTGGCGGCGTGCGGCTTCCTCGGCATGCTGCTTCACCGTGGCGACGGCTTCGGCCTCCGCTAGTTTTTTCTTGGCGGAGGCCTCCGCCCTGTCGGCCTCCGCCTTCTCCAGACGGAGGGCCTCTTCTTCGTTGCGCCTCTCCTGTGCATTCCGCTCCGTCGCCTCCCGGAGGTCAGCAGCGGGGTCAATCCGCCGAGTGGTGGCAGACGTCTCCGCTGACCCCATGACGGAGGCGGTGGCGACCCGCTCAAGAGAGAGGGGAGCCCTGAAGAAAGAGGGGCAAGCAGAGACTCAGACAAATCACGAAGAAAGAATAAAACTTTGAAGACAGAATACTTACACGGAGACCAATGGCGGCTTCTTCCCTTCCTTACGGAAGCGGATGTCCTTCGCGGCTGCCTCGTCCCGCTGGGTCGCCGTAGCCGAGCCCTTGGGCTTCTTCGGCCGACTGCCGAACAAGGTTGGCACGGCCCTGCGCTTCTTCCCGCCGCCTGGAGCGCCCGGCGTGGCAGAAGAGCCCGCGCCAGGCTGGCTGGCTCCTGGCCAATGGCGAGGGGCGACTTTTCCCTCGGCGCTGTCTTCAGGCCAGTCGGCGAAGGTAGCCGAAGGCCTGAAGTCGCCTGCTGTCCCTCCTCCTCCCTCGGTGCCGTCTTCCAGAGCCGCCGCCCCCAGATCGGGGTCATCGATGTTGCTCTCCGCCCGATCGGCGAGGAACTCACGGGCCGGCCCCGAGGTGCTGGCTGGTGGATGAAGAAGGGGATTCTAACCAAAGCCGACTGGTCAAAACAAAACTCGGCAAGAAGAAGACAATCTAAAGAAAGAAAAGAAAGGCGACTCACCACGGGCGGGGGGTTGGCGCGGGAGTACGGCTCCTTGCCGAATCGCCAGTCCTCCAGGATCCTGTTGTCCGAGAGGTAGTTCACCATGAAGGCCACCTCTTCGTGAGGCATGTCCTTGGTGCACATCCGACTCGGGTCGCGGTGCCCGCTCATCTGGCATATCATGTGAGGGCGGCCTTGGAGTGGGAGAACTCGGCGTGAGACGAAGGCGGCCAGCAGGTCCAGACCAGTCAGACCCTCCGACTGCGTCAGCACTCAGAGTCGCGTGATGGCGCCGGCTCCCGCAGGCGTCAGCGACCTGGCCCGGTACGACCAGTTGGGCAGTCTCCCAGCCGGCGGGCCGGCTTCGAAAGCCGGCAGATTGACCCAGTCGCCCCTCGTGGCGACGTTCCTGACGTAGAAGTAGGATCTCCGCCACATCTTCACCGACTTTATCAGCGAGATGGAGGGGAAGGGGTTGTCGGCTCCTGACCTTCGCACGGTGATGAAGGCGCCGCATTGAGCCGGCACGCCCGCGGCCTGGGTGCCGAGCTTGAAGAAGAAGAACTCCCCCCAGAGCTCGAGGGTGGGGAGGACTCCGAGGAAGCCTTCGCACAAGGCCACGAAGGCGGACAGCAGCACCACTGTGTTGGGGGTGAGGTGGTGCGGCTGGAGGCCGTAGAACTCCAAGAAAGACCGGAAAAAGCTGCTCGCTGGCAGCCCCAGCCCGCGCAGGCAGTGCGAACGAAAGATGACCCGCTCGCCCTCCTACGGGGCGGGAGAAATCTCCCCCTCCGGCGCAAGACGCACCTGCACGCGATCCTCGCCGGGAAGCCGACGGGTCCGGCGGAGGAACTCAATGTGGTCTTCATGAACCTCGGAACCGTCCCAGGTGCCGAAACGCACTGGGGGAGGCGCGACAGCAGAGGAAGAACTCATCGCGAGCTGTCACCGCAGCGTTCGCCGGAGCTTGGGCGTGCGGCGGAGCGAAGAAGAGAAGAGGAAGGAGGAGTGCGAGGAGCGGCAAGGAGGAAGAGAATGAGGAGTAGTGGGAAGGAGGGGCGCGCGTGCCCCCCTCTTCCCCCTACTTATAGCCCTGTGGGCTGCGAAGCCGAGGGGGCGGACGTGGGGATTTACTGCGCCCACAACCCCACGACCCCCACAATCCACATAAAGTTACTGCACGCTGTAACTCCACGGGGATCCCAACCGTCCACCGGGGCCGCAGCGGATCCGCTCGGGCGCCGAGGCGCGGTAGTGGCGGGCCCCGCCTATGGGCTTGTCCCGTCGCACGCGTGGGCTGGCAAGACGGCCTAGCCACGTGCCCTCGCATGACAAGCCAAGAACGGGCGGCGGCCTGGAGGCTTAGCTAGCACGCCACTTAAAATCCCGCCATGGCGTTCGAGATGCTGAGCAAGCCGGAATCAAGTGAATCCGAGTTGAGCAAGACCGATTCCTTCTAGTCAGCCTGGCAGAAGTCAATCAAGACCATGTGTTGAGCACCCGGAAAGAGAAACTGTTGAGGCTTCTCGATCGATCGTCCGCGGCGCCTCACCAGCTTCAGGGACTACTGTTGGAGTAATGGGCCACGGGTAGGCCAAGCCGAGTCCCATAACCTTTCAAGACATCGGGGCAGGCTGCGCCCCTCAAGACCCCAGGGCGAAGAGCTGCCTCCTAAAGAGTCGACGGCAGGGCGGCAGACTGCCCGCTCACGGCCGAGTCCCAGGGACGACTTCCAGAGAAGTCGGCTTTGGAGAGTCGGCCGGCGACTCCAACAAACCATGACCTCATCGAAGGGGGCAGGGCAGGGGCGTGGCTACAGTGAAGCCCACTCCCCGCCCCTTACCAAGGGTAGGCATGGCCACAGCATGCCGTACCCGGGAAGATCTCCGTGCGGCGTGGCACTGTTGCCCGGCCGGCCCTAACATCAGCACCACAGTACCCAGTCCTGCTCCCACGATGGCTTGTCTGTACGGCTTGGAGGCAGCGGGGCCCACCAGTCAGCGAGACCTCGGGAGACGGCAGGAGAACCGCCAGTCGGACCCATCGGGAGTCGGCCCGGGGGAGTCGGCCGAGCCCTCCCCCGGGGCCCACGTGCCATTAATCAAGATGAGATGGGAGTGGCCATAGTGATCGCCTGCCAGGCGGCGGGGCTGTTGCCACGACCCCATGACCAAGCCTGCGTCATGAGAAGCACAACTATAGTAATCAGCGGCCGGCAAGACCCGCCCGCGGTGGACGCGGCATGTCGGCTCCGTACCAGACCAGTCGGCGGGGCCCACCAGTCGGCGGGCCCCAGCAGTCGGCGAAGAAGTCGGAGGTCGGAGGCATTGACGGTTGGGCCCGCGCCCAGTCGAATTACCATTGTACCCCTGGGGGGTAGGCCTATATAAACCCCCAGGGCACCCATGCAAGGGGTTGGATCCCAGTAGTTCTAGATCATACCAGATAGAAGGAGAGAGCTAGCCTTGCCCTCTTCTACCACCAGAAACAGCTCAAGGAGCCACCGTGTAAACACTTGGCCATAGTGATCATGCGGAGACCCCGCAGAGCAGCGGTAGGGGTATTATCTCCCCAGAGAGCCCCGAAGCTAGGTAAGATTCACCGGCGTGCATGTCTTCGCCTCATCCCGTTTCCAGGCACCGGCAACGTTCTACTCGCCCCCACCATGATAAGGCATCCATGATTCAGCTCATTATGATTAAACATGTTTGCAATGACAATTAGAGATTATAGTTTCTCATGCCATGCATCAGTAGCTAGGAGTGGATAATGATTTATCTTGGATATCAACATTGCGTTAAAATGATTGTGATGTAGTATGATGATATGGTATCCTCCTCTGAATGTTCGGGTGGCTTGACTTGTCACATGTTCATGCATGTAGTTGAATCAAAACCAACATAGCCTCTATGATATTTATGTTCATGGTGTTCATATCCTACTCATGCTAGTGTCCAATGATACTTATGCATAATGCATGTTCATGATCATTGTTGCTCTCTAGCTGGCCGCTTCTCAATCTAATTGCTAGCCTTCGCCTATACTAAGTGAGAACTCTGCTTGTACATCAAAAATCTTGAACCCAAAGTTATTCCAGATGAGTCCACTATACCTACCTATATGTGGTATTACCCTGTAGCGACCCGACCTCAAACGGTCAAGTCTCTGTGCTTCAGTGTCATCCCTGGATCGGTAATGCTGACACACACAGTACTCAAAGGATTTATAACAAGAGTAGCAATCACACACTTATTACATCGAATGTCTCAAAAGAGAACTTATTACAATAAATATGGCTTAAGGCCATCTAATGCAATAACAACGGAAGGCTTGGAAGATAAAGTGAGTCCATCAACTCCAACGGCATAGCTGAGCTATACGGCAACGACCTAATGAACCTTACTCCTCGTCTGAAAAGTCTGCAACATAATACGTTGCAGCCTGAAAACGGGTCAGCACATGGACTATGCTGGCAATATAACACGGTAGAGCAGGAACAGAATAATGCTATCACTATATGCATATTTGGCTGCTGGAAAGCTCTACGATTAAAGTTTTGCGAAAAGCCAATTTTTCCCTACAACAAAGGAATATATTTTTATTTAACTATCATGGTAGTTGAAACATCATTGAGAAGGTTCCTCCAACTCAATCCCATTTAAAATTAATTATCAACCCAACAATATTAATTTAGAGTGATGAGATACATATGATAATCCAAGTACTAGATACTCAAGATGTCCATAACCAGGGACACGGCTAACCATGATTAGTTTGTACACTCTGCAGAGGTTTGCGCACTTTTCCCCACAAGACTCGATCTCCTCCGTTGGATTTCTCGCACTACCTGGTGTTTCAGAAACGGATGACCGAGACACAGTCTTTCAAAAGCATTAACTCTCTACTCCAGATAGACTATACCACCTACAACCCACTACCTGCTGGTCTACCTCTTCAAGAGCTTCACGCAACTTACTCTTTTCTGTCAGGACTAAGCTACCTTTAGTCTATCTCTAATCAATTTAACCTTCTCTTCTGATTCCTTAATCAAATATGGTCCAAATAACTAACGGGCTCCAACTTCATCCCACAACAACGGTGTTCTGCACCTCCTTCCGTACAAAGCTTCGAAAGGTGCCATCTTCAAACTGGCCTGGTAACTGTTATTGTATGAGAACTCTGCGTAGGGCAAGTTGTCATCCCAACTAGATCCATAATCTAGTGCACAAGCTCTCAACATATCCTCTAGAATCTGGTTGACTCTCTCGGTCTATCCATCCGTTTGCGGGTGAAAAGTTGTACTGAACTCCAGTCTGGTTCCCAAAGTTTCATGCAACTGATTCCGAAACTTTGAGGTAAAATGGGTTCCTCTATCTAATACAATTGTTCTTGGAACTCCATGCAAACATATGATCCTGGTCATGTATATCTTTGCCAACTTGGCACTTGTATAGGTGATTTTCACTGGGATAAAGTGAGCTACTTTGGTCAAGAGATCAACTACTACCCATATAGAATCATATCCTGATTTGGTCCTGGGCAATCCGTTGATGAAATCCATGCCAAGCTTATCACACTTCCATTCGGGTATCGGCATAGGTTGTAACAATCCGGCTGGCTTTTGATGTTCTGCCTTCACTCTCTGACATACATCACATACGGCTACATACTCGGCAATATCCTTCTTCATACCAGTCCACCAGAAACGTTCCTTTAAATCCACATACATCTTGGTGTTTCTGTGGTGTATTGAGTAGGGTGAGTCATGAGCCTCCTGAAGTATTAACTTCCTGATCTCTGGGTTATTGGGCACATAAACACGGTCCTCAAACCACAAGGTGTCATGTTCATCCTGACGAAAACCTTTGGCCTTTCCTTTGCTCATTCTCTCTTTTATCTCGGTGATCTCTTTGTGATCCTTCTGGGCTTCTCGAATCTTTCCTAACAATGTAGACTAAACTTCCATTGTTGCAACAAAACCGCTAGGGACAATCTCCAATCGAAGTTCCCTGAGATCCTGTGCCAACTCCTTTGGCAACCCTGCGCTTATGAGTGTGTTGGCATAACTCTTCCGGCTCAAAGCGTCTGCTACGATGTTGGCCTTGCCTGGATGATAGTGAAGCTTCATGTCATAATCCTTTATAAGCTCCAACCATCTCCTCTGCCTAAGGTTCAGCTTCTTCTTTGTGAAAATGTATTCAATCTCTTATGGTCAGTGTATACATCGCAATGGTTTCTAATAAGATAATGTCTCCAAGTCTTCAATGCATGCACTAGGCAGCCAACTCCAAGTCATGCGTGGCATAATTTAACTCATGCAGTTTCAGTTGTCGCAAGGCATACGAAACAACTCTTCCGTCCTGCATCATACTCCTCCAAGTCTTAAGCGAGAGGCGTCGCAATACACTTGGAAATCCTTGCGTATATCCGGCAGAATCAGTACTAGGGCTATAGTCAGACGTTTCTTTAACTCCTGAAAACTCGCTTCACATTCTTCCGCCCATTTAAATTTGATATCCTTCTTCAATAGCTCTGTCATTGGCTTCGCAATCTTGGAAAAAAGTCTCAATGAATCTCCGGTAGTATCCTGTGAGTCCAAGAAAACTGCGGATCTCGCTAACTGAAGTGGGTGCCAACCATTCATTGACTGACTGTACCTTGGTGGGGTCTACTACTATACCTTCTCCGGATATAACATGTCCAAGAAATCCAACTTCTTTCGACCAAAACTCACATTTGCTGAACTTGGCATACAACTGATGTTCCCCGAGTTTCTCGAGAACTAAACGCAAATCTCTTTGTGCTCCTCTTCATTCTTCGAGTGTACCATTATATCATCAATGAACACCACAACAAACTTATCCAAATATCCATGAACACCTTGTTCATCATGCTCATGAAATAGGCAGGGGCGTTAGTCAGTCCAAATGACATGACCGTATACTCATATAACCCGTACCTTGTGGTAAATGCGGTTTTAGGTATATCCTTTTCCCGGATCTTCAGCTGGTGATATCCTGATGGTAGATCGATCTTCGAAAACACCTTTGCTCCTTGCAACTGGTCAAACAAATCATTGATCATCGGCAGTGGGTATTTGTTCTTGATCGTCACCTCATTCAATGCACGATAATCAACAACCATCCTTAGAGACTTGTCCTTCTTCTCAACCAGAAGCACTAGGGCTCCCCATGGTGATGAACTCCGTCGGATGTAACCTTTCTCCAATAAATCCTTGATCTGCTTCTTAATCTCCTCCAGATCATTTGCGGGCATCCGGTAGGGTCTCTTTGATATTGGCCCGGTACCTGGCAATAGCTCTATCAAAAACTCAATGTCTCGATCCGGTGTCATGCCTGGTAACTCCTCTGGAAAAACATATGGGTAATCCTTCCCTACAGGCACTTCCTCCTGAACAACTCCCGTGAGGGTATTTACTTGGCTACTCCTAGGCGCATGTCTAGATACATACTTGATCCTTTTTCCCTCCGGGGTGGTGAGACAAATTGATTTACTAGCACAGTCAATGCTTCCTCCATACTTTGACATCCAGTCCATGCCTAATATCACATCCAATCCTTGTGACTCCAAAATTATTAGGTGTGACAGAAAAACATGGCTACCAATGGTTAGGGGTATCTGGTCGCACCATCGGCTGGCCATATACTCTGCTCCAGGTGAACTTACTAACAGAGGGGTCCTAAGGGTTTGGGTTGGTAGTTTAAACTTATCCATGAATCCCCTTGATATGTATGAATGTGATGCACCAGTACCAAAAAGAACAAGGGAGGTAAAATACTTAACCAAAAACTTATCGATAACTGCGTCTGGCTGCCCTTCAACCTCCTCCACGTTAACGTGGTTCACTTGTCCTTTGTTGAATGGATTAGGCTTCTTCCCAGCGCTCCCGTTACCGTTTCCATTCTTCGCTTCAGGGCACTCTGTGGCATAGTGTCCAGTCTTCCCGCAGTTGAAGCAAGTAATGTGACTTAGGTCTCTCTTGGCGGGTGTGGCTGGATTGGAGCAGGTATGATTGTTGTTTGTTCCGTTCCCAGTCCCATTCTTGGAACCATTGTGGTTATGCGAACTTCCTCCGTTATGGTTATGACCTCCATGGTTATGAACAAGTCCTCCTAAGTTCGGGGTTAGACGAGGCTTCTGCTGAGCTCCTGAGTTGTACCTTCCTTGTCCATACTTCCTTTTGTGGCTCTCAATTTTCGGTTGCTTCCCTTCAATCATAAGAGCCTTGTCTACCAACTCCTGGTAGTTGTTAAATGTTACCACCATCAACTGCATGCTCATCTCATCATTCAGCCCTTCCATAAACTTCTCCTGCTTCGCGGCATCTGTGGCCACATCGTCAGGGGCATAACGAGAAAGCTTACTAAATTCATCCATGTACTGCCCCACAATACGGTTCCCTTAGCGCAAGTTGCGAAACTCACGCTTCTTCATGCTCATAGCTCCCGTTGAGACATGGCCGGTGTGGAATGCCTGTCAAAACCGATCCCATGTAACAGTGGCGATAGGATAGGTGACTATGTAATTCTCCCACCATGAGGCTGTTGGTCCATCCAACTGATGTGCGGCAAACCGCACCTTCTCAGCATCTGTACAACCTACAGTTGTTAACTCCCTTTCAATCCCGCGAAGCCAATCATCTGCCACTATCGGCTCGGTGCTACTGGAAAACACCGACAGCTGCAACCTCAGAAAGCGGGCTAAGTAGTCAACTGGTGGTGGTGGGTTGTTGTTGTTGTTGCCTTGGTTTTGAACTAACAACTGTGTCAAGGTATTCTGCTGCTGGATCAACTGAGTGAGCTCTGGTAGGAAAGTAAATCCGGGGTCACGTCTCAGAGGCATCTGAGGGTTTAGAGTGAAGAGAATAGAATAGAATGAGGTCTAGTGAGAAAACACTACCCATATGCACATGAGACAAACACAATCATATCACTCAATCAATCAAGCAAGGCATACAATCGATCTAACTATAGTTACAAAAGTGCTCGGACTATACTATATACATGGTGGAATACTACTACTGATGTGGTGGTCTACTAGAAATATTGATCGGTCGAAGACTCCATGATGTCTGCTCCAGCTTCATCTTCATAGTCATCATCGCTATCGTCGGGGTCCGAGTCGATGTCGTCGAGGATGATGTAGTCCTCAGAACGAATCTCCTTGGGTTCTTCATCTTCTCCTCCTGGCGCGGGGTCTCCCATGAATACTCCTAGTTTCCTTTCCAGATCATCATTCTTCTCTACTAGTACAACGATTTCCTCCTCATAATCTTCGCGAGTAGCCTTGAGTTCTTCCTCCAGTTTCGTGATCCTTGTCATTGCCTTCTTCAGATCTATCATGCCTACGCACATCTGGTTCTCCTGGCGCGAATGTGCTGGTTTAACTCCTGGATGAAAGCGGCGATTGATCTATCCCTCCTGGTGCTGATCATCTCCCATTGCTCATCTCGGCGCCCACAAATCTGATAGATAGTATCCTTAAGCTCCTTATGGTAAACTTCTCCAATGCGTCCCATGGTGATGTGAGCTGCCATACTCTTTCCTAGACTCCAGGTTGGTGCATCAAAGGAAAACTCTATGGGTTTGGTGAATGGCGCGAATGTCCTTCCTGGAACTTGAACTTGAATCATCCATCGCTCCTCTTTTGGTAAAGTGGCGTTGTAAGTCCCCGTGAAGCTTGGTATTCCAATGTTCAGGTACTTAGTGACTTCCTTCAAGTGTCGTCCAAAAGGTGCTTCTTCATCCGGTTGTGCAAACTTGTTCCTTGCGTCCGCCATCCTAAAGAGTAGAAAATGGAGAGGAGTCAGAAATGAGAAGAGAGTGGTGATCTAGGGCTTTAGCTTAGTGGTCATGTCCTACACTCAGCGTGTGCTCTGATACCATCTTGTAGCGACCCAACCTCAAACGGTCAAGTCTCTGTGCTTTAGTGTCATCCCTGGATCGGTAATGCTGACACATACAGTACTCGAAGGATTTATAACAGGGTAGCAATCACACACTTATTACATCGAATGTCTCAAAAGAGAACTTATTACAATAAATATGGCTTAAGGCCATCTAATGCGATAACAACGGAAGGCTTGGAAGATAAAGTGAGTCCATCAACTCCAACGGCATAGCTAAGCTGTACGGCAACGACCTAACGAACCTTACTCCTCGTCTGCAAAGTCTGCAACATAATACGTTGCAGCCCGTAAACGGGTCAGCACATGGACAATGATGGAAATATAACACGGTAGAGCAAGAACAGAATAATTCTATTCACTATATGCATATTTGGCTGGTGGAAAGCTCTACGGTTAAAGTTTTGCGAAAAGCCAATTTTTTCCTACAACAAAGGAATAGATTTTTATTTAACTATCATGGTAGTTGAAACATCATTGAGAAGGTTCCTCCAACTCCATCCAATTTAAAAGTAATTATCAACCCAACAATATTAATTTAGTGTGATGAGATACATATGATAATCCAAGTACTAGATACTCAAGATGTCCATAACCGGGGACACGGCTAACCATGATTAGTTTGTACACTCTGCATAGGTTTGCGCACTTTTACCCACAAGACTCGATCTCCTCCATTGGATTTCTCGCACCACATGGTGTTTGAGAAACGGATAACCGAGACACAGTCTTTCAAAAGCATTAACTCTCTACTCCGGATAGACTATACCACCTACAACCCACTACCTGCTAGTCTACCTCTTCAAGAGCTTCACGCAACTTACTCAACTATGCTAGAGCCCATAATAGCTTGTGGCTGCACACAGAAGTTTCTAGCATGAAATATCTCAGCTCCTTTTGAGCCTGGGTGGTGGACCTTAGGATTATCACACGGGTACTCCGGGATATCCTAGGACAACACTGGATTCTCCAGGTGCCCGACAAATAATCCACCCACATGTGTATTAAAGTTGTCACCTTAAGTTGAAACATTAATTAACAATCTCACATCTGTCATGGCTTCACTCAAACCCAATCCACGTCTACGAGCATAGCATAGCAATACGTAGAAGTAACTCCCAAGGGTTTGATAATAAACAAGTGAATAGGTACTACCTCATCTACTTCCCAATCCCACATGTTATCAAGTCCTAACCATGCAATGTTTTAGGGTTGAAACTAATGCATAAAAACTGGGTGATAAAGGGATATGATCAAAGTGTTACTTGCCTTGCTGATGATCCGCAAAACCTAGAGACTCGATGTAGCACGCTTCGCCCCCCTGGTACTCTATCGCAATTAAACAAGCATAGAATAAGCAATCAAAAAAGGGCATGGGTAAAACTCAAATAAGAGATCTAACCAGAAATTTCAACTCAAGAACTCTGGTTTGCAAAAAGAATCAAATCAAACGGAGCAATGAAACTCAAACTGCGAAAGAAACAAGATCTGATTACTAATTTGGACTAAAGTCAAATTTTGCTGTAGCAAAAACTTGTTCAAGTTGGTTAAACGGAAAGAGGGTTTCGAGATGAAACTCTAGGCGCTTGAATCGTCTGATTCCGATAAATGAGCAAAAAGATATACTAAAACGAAAACCGGATTAGAAATCGCGATCGAAAATAATGGCGGAAAATCTGGAAAAAAAAGAAAAACTGACGAACAGGCTAACGAATGGACGTTCGCTGTCTGCGGCTAAACGGTGAAAACCGTTCGTTAAACGAACGTAAAAACGGGCGTTCGCCAAACAACTAAACCGAAAATAAACCAAACCGAATCTACGGTTTCGAAAAAAAACCAAACGGTTTTCTCACGAAAACCGAGGCGGTTACCTTGGGTCCGGCGAGGTCCGGTGACTCTGGCGTGGCGGCGGCACGGGCAGCAGCGCGGCGCATGGCGGCGGCGGGTGGCTAGAGTTAGGGTTCGGGGCGAGGTGCGGCTGGGCTGGCTCGGGTGCGGCTTATAAGAGGGCCGACCCGAAGTCGGTTTGACATTTTTTTTAATAATTCCGACGTGCAGAAAAAGAAAGAAAAGAAATACTAAATGGAATCCAAAAATCCCGAAATAAATATTCCACATCCTCTAAAAATAAGCCGGACAAGGTGAACATTTATTTGGGCCTAAAATGCAATTTTGAAAAACGCATATTTTTCCTAATTCAAATAAAATAGCGATAAAACTCCGAATAAAAAAATCTTATTTGATTTTCATATTAAATATTCGATATTTCTCTATTTTGAGGAAGTCATTTTATCCTCTCTCTTTTATTTATATATAAGAAATAATCGAAGAGAAAATAATTAAAATCAAACGGTCCTCTTTCCAAAATTCGAGAAAACTCGAATATGAAAATAATGAAATCCCCAACTCTCTCCGTAGGTCCTTGAGTTGCGTAGAATTTCTAGGATCAAGCCAAAATGCAATAAAATATGATATGCAAATGATGAACTAATGTATAACATTCCAAATTGAAAATTTAGGATGTTACATACCCTGCCGTCCTAAGTAAATTTGCATGTGCCACCTCTAAAAACTTTAATAAATATCCTTTTTGTGTGCCTGGATCATTCATGGAACGATAGGAGGTGGTCGGTATCTTCCATGCTAAGCTGGTTATTCTTAGGGCGAGTGTTTATTCACTCGCCATCGCACGAGGAAAGGGCGGTAATAGGGATGCCCAGTCCCAAACTGCAAACAGAAAAAGCTTACAAATAATCAAACAAAACTCCCGATGGAGTAAACATTTACTTTTATCGCTTGGGAACCGCCACTAGCGTGCTTAGCATGGAAGATATTGATAACTGATAGTCGTGAAGTAAATGAGAAGGGTGCATGTCTCAAAATATCATTTACCTCTGTTTTAAAACTTGAGCTCTGGCACCTCTGCAAATCACTTCTTCCCTCTACTAAGGGGCTATCTATTTACTTTTATGTTGTGTCATCACCTTCTAAAACAAGCGCCAAAACCTGAGAGCACTGATGTCATGACTTATGCATTGTGTGTAGCTAATGTTGGGTGCATCATGACTGGATCTTTTCTACCATGAATTACAATGTTCAGTCGTTGCTTGGACTTTGGAGCTCCTCTGCATTTATGTTTTGCGGTCTCATAAAGGGCTAGCAAGATACCACTATTGTCATATTATATCATGGTCGTTTTGACAACGTGTTTCTATTTGAGATACCTTATTATTGCTCGCTAGCAAATTATGTCATTGATATGAGTTAATATAATCTTTAAGAGTTATTGTCGGCATGGTTAGTTACAATGTTGGCTGAAAACCTGGGTGCTGTTTAAGCTTATTTATGCAAACAAGAGCAAAAGAGTTCGTAAAAGTTTTTCTTTTTCACTTTCAGTTTATCAACTGAATTGCTTGAGGACAAGCAAAGATTAAAGCTTGGGGGAGTTGATATGTCTCCAATGTATCTACTTTTCCTAAGGCTTTTCCTCTTGTTTTGGACTCTAATTTGCATGATTTGAATGAAACTAACCCCGGACTGACGATGTTTTCAGCGGAACTACCATGGTGTTGTTTTTGTGCAGAAATAAAAGTTCTCGGAATGGAACAAAACATTGCGAGGAATTTTTATACAATAAATAAGAATTTTTGGAGCCAAGACCCACCGGAGGCGGGCACCTGGGTGGGCACAACCCACCAGGGCGCGCCCCCTCCTAGCGTGCCCAGGTGGGTTGTCCCCACCTAGTGGCCCCGCAGACCCTGATTCCAACTCCATAAATACCTATTTTTTCAGAAAAAAATCAGGGAGAAAGAATTATTGCAATCCATGAGACGGAGCCACCGTCACCTCCTGTTCTTCATCGGGAGGCCAGATCTGGAGTCCGTTTGGGGCTCCAGAGAGGGGGGGTCTCCGTTCTTCGTCATCACCAACCCTTCTCCATCGCCAATTCCATGATGCTCCCCACTGGGAGTGAGTAATTCCTTCGTAGGCTCGCTGGTCGGTGAGGAGTTGGATGAGATTCATCATGTAATCAAGTTAGTTTTGTTAGGGCTTGATCCCTAGTGTCCACTATGATCTAAGATTCATGTTGCTATGACTTTGCCATGCTTAATGCTTGTCACTTTGGGCCCCGGTACCATGATTTCAGATCTGAACCATTTATGTTATCACCATTATATCCATGTTCTAGATCCAATCTTGCAAGTTATAGTCACCTACTACGTGTTATGATCCAGCAACCCTGGAGTGACAATAGTCAGGACCACTCCGGGTGATGACCGTAGTTTGAGGAGTTCATGTATTCACCGTGTGTTAATGCTTTGTTCCGGTTCTCTATTAAAAGGAGGCCTTAATATCCCTTAGTTTCCAATAAGACCCCACTGCCATGGGAGGGTAGGACAAAAGATGTCATGCAAGTTCTTTCCATAAGCAGGTATGACTATTTATAGAATACATGCCTACATTATATTTATGAACTAGAGCTAGTGTCATATCGCCCTAGGTTATAGCTGTCTCATGATGAATATCATCCAACAAGTCACCAATCCAATACCTGCGAATTTATCTTATATTGATCTTGCTAAGTTACTACTACTATCGTTACTGTTGCACTTGTTGCAAAACTACTGTTATCACTGTTATCGTTACCATTGTTGCTACTACTATTATCAAAACTATCATACTACTTTGCTAGTGATCACTTTGCTGCAGATAATTAATCTCCATGTGTAGTTGAATTTACAACTCAGCTGCTAATACCTTCAAATATTCTTTGGCTCCCATTGTGTCGAATCTATAAATTTGGGTTGAATACTCTACCCTCAAAAACGGTTGTGATCCCCTATACTTGTGGGTTATCACGCCCCACCCCCTGGCACGCCCTCCACCCTTGTGGCGCCTCGTGGCTCTTCCGACTTGCACTCCAAGTCTCTTGGGTGTCTTCTGGTCCAAGAAAGATCATCGCGGAAGTTTTATTCCATTTGGTATTCCTTTTCTGTGAAACTCTAAAACAAGGGGAAAACAGAAACTGGCACTAGGCTCTAGGTTAATAGGTTAGTCCCAAAAATCATATAAAATAGCACATTAATGCATATAAAACATCCAAAATAGATAATATAATAGCATGTAACAATCAAAAATTATAGATACGTTGGAGACGTATCAAGCATCCCCAAGCTTAACTCATGCTCGTCCTCGAGTAGGTAAATGATAAAAATAGAAATTTTTATGTGGAATGCTACCTAACATATTTATACATGTAATTCTCTTTATTGTGGCATGAATGTTCAGATCCATAAGATTCAAAACAGAAGTTTAATATTGACATAAAAACAATAATACTTCAAGCATACTAACCGATAATTATGTCTTCTTGAAATAACATGGCCAAAGAAAGATTATCCCTACAAAATCATATAGTCTGGCTATGCTCCATCTTCATCACACAAATTATCTAAATCATGCACAACCCCAATGAGAAGCCAAGCAATTGTTTCATACTTTTAACGTTCTCAAACTTTTTCAACTTTCACGCAATACATGAGCATGAGCCATGGATATAACACTATAGGTGGAATAGATGGTGGTTGTTGAGAAGAAAAAAGAAGGAGATAGTCTCACATCAACTAGGCGTATCAATGGGCTATGGAGATGCCGATTAATAGATATCAATATGAGTGAGTGGGGACTGCCATGCAACGGATGCACTAGAGCTATAAGTTTATGAAAGCTCAAAAAGAATACTAAGTGGGTGTGCATCCAACTTGCTTGCTCATGAAGACCTAGGGCATTTCAGATACTGTCAAAAACAAAACAGTCTGTAGAAATCTGGGTATGCATCAAAATAAGCAAACAACATGCGGAAAATAGAATCTGTCAAAAATAGAACAGTCTGTGGACATCTGGGTATTTCGGATACTTCTGTAACTCCAAAAATCCTGAGAAATAGGAAGTCCTATAAAATTGGTTTATTAATCCTCTGCAGAAAGAATCAGTATTTTATCGTGCTTCTCTTAAAAATGAAAACTAATCTCCTGGCGCAAAAGTTTCTGTTTTTCAACAGGATCAAATTAACTATCACCGTAAGCTATCCCAAAGGTCTTACTTGGCACAAACACAAATTAAAACACAAAACCACATCTAACCAGATGCTAGATGAAATATTTATTGCTAAACAGGACCTAAAAAGCAAGAACGAAAATAAAATTGGGTTGCCTCCCAACAAGCGCTATTGTTTAACGCTCCTAGCTAGGCATAAAAACACAAATAGAAGAAGCATTATTATCTTTGGCATGCAATCCATAAGTAGCTCTCATAATAGATTCATAAGGCAATTTAATTTTCATTCTAGGGAAGTTTTCCATGCCTTTTCTTAACAGAAATTTAATGTTTCCTTCTTTCATATCAATAATTGCACCAATCGTTCTAAGGAAAGGTCTACCAAGAATAATAGGACATGTAGGATTGCAATCTATGTCAAGAACAATGAAATCTATGGGACATAATTCCTATTAGCAACAATAAGAGCATCATTAATTCTTCCCATAGGTTTCTTAATAGTGGAATCCGCAAGGTGCAAATTTAAAGAACAATCATCAAATTCACGGAAACCTAACACATCACTTAAAGTTTTCAGAACCGTGGAAACACTAGCACCCAGATCAGACAAAGCATAGCACTCATAATCTTTAATTTTAGTCTTAATAGTAGGTTCCCACTCATCACAAAATTTTCTAGGGATAGAAACTTCCAATTCTAGCTTTTCTTCAAAAGATTTCAACATAGCATCAATGATATGTTTCGTAAAAGCTTTGTTTTGATTATAAGCATGAGGAGAATTCAACATGGATTGCAACAAGGAAATACAATCTATTGAGAACAATTATAATAATTAAATTCCTTGAAATCCAAAAGAGTGGGTTCATTGCTACTTAAAGTTTTGACCTCTCCAACCCCATTTTATCAATTTTTGCATCAAGATCTAAAAACTCCGAATCATTGGGAAGCCTTCTAACTAAAGTTGACTCATCTCTAGTCCCATATTTATCAAGATTAACATTGTAAAACAAAGATTCAATAGGAGTCACATCAACCACTTTAAGATCTTCAGCATTATTTTTAAGGAAACTAGAAGAACACGCTTTTATAAACCAATCTTTTTAGCACGCATCTTAGCGGTTATTTCTTTGCACTCATAAATGGAAATTAACATAGCTTTGAGAGACTCATTGATATCATGCTTAGGTGGAATAGATCTAAGTTTCAAAGAATCAACATCAAGAGAAATTGTGTCCATGTTTCTAGCCAAATCATCAATCTTAAGCAGTTTTTCTTCAATCAAAGCATTGAAATTCTTTTGCGAACTAATAAATTCTTTAACAATATTCTCAAAATCATAGGGAATCTTATTATAATTTCCATAAGAATTGTTGTAAAAATTACCATAATTATTAGAGGAATTACTAGGAAACGGCCTAGGATTAAAATTACCTCTATATGCGTTATTACCAAAATTGTTCCTACCAACAAAACTCACATCCATAGACTCATTATTGTTTTTAATCAAAGTAGACAAAGGCATATCATTAGGGTCAATAGGAGCACTCTTATTAGCAAACAATTTCATAATCTCATCCATCTTTCCACTCAAAACATTTATTTCTTCAATCGCATGCACTTTTTTACTAGTGGAAGATCTTTCGGTATGCCATTGAGAATAATTAACCATAATTTTATCTAGGAGTTTGGTAGCTTCTCCTAAAGTAATTACCATAAAAGTGCCTCCTGCAGCCGAATCTAAAAGATTTCTAGCAGCAAAATTTAATCCGGCATAAAATTTTTGTATAATCATCCACAAATTCAAACCATGAGTATGGCAATTTATAATCATCAATTTCATCCTCTCCCGAGATTGTGCAACATGTTCATGATCAAGTTGCTTAAAATTCATAATATCGTTCCTAAGGGAGATGATCTTAGCAGGAGGAAAACACTTGGAAATAAAGGCATCTTTACACTTATTCCATGAATCAATACTATTTTTAGGCAAAGATGAAAAACAAGTTTTAGCGTGATCCCTAAGCAAGAACGGAAATAGCTTCAACTTAATAATATCAATATCCACATCTTTTTTCTTTTGCATATCGCATAAATCAATGAAATTATTAAGATGGGATGCGGCATCTTCATTGCGAAGGCTGAAAAATTGATCTTTCATAATAAGATTCAGCAAAGAGGTATTAATTTCACAAGATTCCACATTAGCATCGCTCGGCAATCGGAGTACTAATCATTGTTGTTGGTATTCGAAAACTCACACAATTTGGTATTATCTTGAGCCATCGTGACAAAGCAAGCAATCCAAAACACGAGCACACAAAAAGCAAATGAAGAAGACGAACGGAAGAGGGGCGAAGAAAAGGATAATCTTTTCGAAAATCATTTTAGAAATGGGGGAGAGGGAAATGGGAGACGAATGGCAAATAATGTAATGAGAGGGTGAAGGAAATATGCCCTAGAGGCAATAATAAAGTTGTTAGTTATATTTCCTTATATGATGATAAATGTTTATTATTCATGCTAGAATTGTATTAACCAGAAACTTAGTACATGTGTGAATACATAGACAAACAGAGTGTCACTAGTATGCCTCTACTTGACTAGCTCATTAATCAAAGATGGTTAAGTTTCTAGCCATGGACAAAGAGTTGTCATTTGATGAACGGGATCACATCATTAGTGAATGATGTGATTGACTTGACCCATTCGTTAGCTTACCACGATGATCATTTAGTTTACTTCTATTGCTTTCTCCATAACTTATACATGTTCCTAAGACTATGAGATTATGCAACTCCCGAATACCGGAGGAACACTAAGTGTGCTATCAAACATCACAACATAACATGGTGACCATAAATATACTCTACAGGTGTCTCCGATGGTGTTTGTTGAGTTGGCATAGATCGAGATTAGGATTTGTCACTCCGTGTATCGGAGAGGTATCTTTAGGCCCTCTAAGTAATGCACAACACTATAAGCCTTGCAAGCAATGTGAATAATGAGTTAGTTACAGGATGTTTCATTACAGAACGAGTAAAGAGACTTGTCGGTAATGAGATTGAACTAGGTATTGAGATACCAACGATCGAATCTCGGGCAAGTAACATACCGATGACAAAGGGAACAATGTATGTTGTTATGCGGTTTGACCGATAAAGATCTTCATAGAATATGTAGGAACCAATGTGAGCATCTAGGTTCTGCTATTGGTTATTGACCAGAGATGAGTCTCGGTCATGTCTACATAGTTCTCGAACCCGTAGGGTCGGCACGCTTAACGTTCGGTGATGATCGATATTATGAGTTTATGTGTTTTGATGTACCGAAGGTAGTTCGGAGTCTCGGATATGATCACGGACATGACGAGGAGTCTCGGAATGGTCGATACATAAAGATAGATATATTGGAAGGCTATGTTTCGACATTGGAATGGTTCTGGTTGAGTTTGGGCGTTTACCAGAGTGGCGGGGGGTTACCGGAACCCCCCGGTGAGTATATGGGCCTTAATGGGCCTTAGTGGGAGAGAAGAGAACGCAGCCTAGGAGGCCCCCCCCAAGCCCAATCCGAATTGGGTGAGGGGCCAGCCCCTTTCCTTTCTCCTTATCCCTCTTCCTTCTATTCCTAGTGGGACTAGGAAAGGGGGGACTCCTACTCCTACTAGGAGGAGGACTCCTCCCCCCTTGACGCGCCTAGAGAGGGCCGGCCGGCCTCCCCCTCCCTCCTTTATATACGTGGGGAGGGGAGCACCCTAGGACACACAAGTTGATTGTTTAGCCATGTGCGGTGCCCCCCTCCACAGATTTCCACCTCGGCCATATCGTTGTAGTGCTTAGGAGAAGCCCTACGTCGGTAACTTCAACATCACCGTCATCACGCCGTCATGCTGACGAAGCTCTCCCTCGACACTCACCTCGATCTAGAGTTCGTGGGATGTCACCGAGCTGAATTTGTGCAGATCACGGAGGTGCCGTACCTTCGGTGCTAGGATCGGTCGGATCGTGAAGATGTACGACTACATCAACCACATTGTCATAACGCTTCCGCTTACGGTCTACATGGGTACATGGACAACACTCTTCCCCTCTCATTGCTATGCATCACCTAGATATATCCTGCGTGAGCGTAGGAATTTTTTTGAAATTACTGCGTTTCCAACAGTGGCATCCGAGCTAGGTCTATGCGTAGATGTTATATGCACGAGTAGAACACAAAGGAGTTGTGGGCGTGGGTATATACATAGTGCTTGCCTTCACTAGTTGATTCTTGATTCAGCGGTATTGTTGGATGAAGCGGCTCAGACCGACATTACGCGTAAGCTTACGTGAGACTGGTTCTACCGACGTGCTTCGCACATAGGTGGCCAGTGGGTGTCAATTTCTCCAACTTTAGTTGAATCGGATTCAATGAACATGGTTCTTTCTAAAGATCAAAAAGCAATCACTATATCGCGTTGTGTTTTTTGATGTGTAGGTAAGAACGGTTCTTGCTCAGCCCGTAGCAGCCACGTAAAACTTGCAACAAAAAAGTAGAGGACGTCTAACTTGTTTTTGCAAGGCATGTTGTGATGTGATATGGTCAAGACATGATGCTAAATTTTATTGTATGAGATGATCATGTTCTGTAACAGAGTTATCGGCAACTGGCAGGAGCCATATGCTTGTCGCTTTATTGTATGAAATGCAATCTCCATGTAATTGCTTTACCTTATCACTAAACGATAGTGATAGTCGTAGAAGAAATAGTTGGCGAGACAACAACGATGCTTCAATGGAGATCAAGGTGTCAAGCCGGTGATGATGGTGATCATGACGATGCTTTGGAGATGGAGATCAAAGGCACAAGATGTTGATGGCCATATCATATCACTTATATTGATTGCATGTGATGTTTATGCTTTATGCAACTTATTTTGCTTAGTTCGGCGGTAGCATTATAAGATGATCTCTCACTAAATTTCAAGGTATAATGTACCAGCTCAAAATTCTAAATTTTGGAATGTTATCTATACCTACTAATAAAGCAAGGTGCGTTTCTCCAAAAATTTCATCCGTTCACCAAAGAATAGATATTTTTACTATCCGAGGTGGTACTAATTTTTTGTGCATCCATGTGCTAGAAAAAGAAATATAGTTTATCCAGAATTTCGTACATGGGCCACGCGCTAAAGCCCAGTAAAGCCAGCCCACTTATTTCCCTGCCAACGCAGCTGGGAAACTCCTATTTGTTGCACGAGGCGACAGATAGTCAGAGGTTCGCACAGATAGCCCTGGACTGGGCGGGCCGGTTTTCATATTTTTGAGTTCATTTTATATTTAACATTTTATGTTCCTTTCTCTTTTTATTTCCTCTTTCTTTTTTCCCTTTTCATTTTTATTTTTATTTTCATTTTTGTTTATTTTTTCTTTTTTGATCAAATATTTTTTATGAAATGTTTAGAATTTCAATTTCGTTCAAAATTTTGAAGAATGTTCAGAATTCCAATATTTTATTCCCGTTTTAAAAATGTTCAGATATTAAAAAAATTGTCATTCTGAAATTTGTTGAAAAACTGAAAAAATGTTTCTATTTTACAAAATTGTTTGAGATTTTCAAAAGAAAACATTAAAAAATGTTCCAAATTCGAAAAAAATCTTATTGTAGTGAAATGTTCACAAATTAAACATAAAAATATTTTAAATAGCCCCACATTGCTCTCTACATACGGTCGTACCAATTTATAAACGTGTGTGAACCTACATGTAGTAATAAGATGTATGAAGTATGGATCTATTATGCCGGATGAAGGATGGATGTATGGGCACATGAGCTAGCTGGAAAAGGACACTGAAATTTTTAAATGAAAAGTAATGTTCCCATTTTTTCGAAAAAAATGTATTTTCCAAAATTGTTTAAGACTCTTTAAAAAATTAAATTTTTAAAAATGCTCCAAATTTGAAAAATATCCTTGCTTTAGAGGAATGCTCACAAATTCAAATAATGTTCATGTTAAAAATTACACATTTTCTAAAATTGTTCTGAAAGCTAAACATGTTCCCATTTTTAAAATTGTTCAAAATTCCAAAAATGTGTGTGTTCTTATAAAAGGTTCGTGTTTTTGAAAAATGTTTGTGAATTTTAGAAAATGTTCCCATTTCAAATTTTGTTTCTGTATTTCTGAAAATGTATGGAACTTCCAAAAAACAAATTGCAGTTTTGAAAAAAATTTGGGACTTCAAAATTTGTTCATGTTTCCAAGAATATGCGCCAATTCATAATAATAATTATTTTTTAATAAGAAGTAAAAAAAGTAATCATAGAATGTTTCAAATCTGACGTTGCGGTATGTTTTTAAATATTTACGTTGGCCATTGGTTAGCGGGACATGTTTATTCGAGTCAATGGTAGCACCGTGTCAGGTGTTTGAGATCGTGAGTACGATCCTTCAACTCATCTTTCTTTCTGGATTTGTACTCACGTCTTACAAACACAGATCAATTCGATGTCTAAGAATTTCACACCCCACGCAATTTAGCTAGCCCAGCTACCTAGGAAATAAGGAAAATAAAATATGTTCAATAGTCCCATATTGCTCGTTTACATACAATCGTAACAATTTTTATACGTGTGCGAAACTATATGTAGTGAACATAATGAAAGATAGATGAATCAAACTGAATGAAGCATGGATGGATTCGTACGTGAGCTTTCTAAAAAAGGGAATTAAATTCAGTATGTGAGCTAGATGGATGAATTGCTAGTTGAACTATCTACAAAAGGGCCCTAGATTTCTCAAGGATTCCTACTCGAGGCAAAGAGAAGAGAAGACCCGGCTACGTGAGCTAGATTCATGAAAAAGAAAAGACCTGGCGAGCTCCCACATTATAGAACTTCAGCCTTAAATCCCCTCGACCATGGAACGCAAAATAGTGGAGTACAATTAACTCCGGTTGTATACATCGGTGGCTTGTACATGGAAAAGAGAAGAGCCGCCTCACTTCTGTATTATTGAACTTGATGCCTTAAAATCCCCTCGAATGAATGAAAAAATAGATTGAATAATTCATGGACCTTCTATGGCGTGCGATGACCTAATAAAACTCTTAAATCCACTCGATCAATGAATGAAAAATAGCGGATTGATTACTTCACACGCGGCTAAACCCATAACCAAAATGCTCTTTCTTGACATGCACACGGGGTTTTTCTTGCACGTATAATTCTCACTACATCAAGTGCACACTATTTTTCCTCCCGTTGCAACGCACGGGCATATGTGCTAGTATTAAATAAATAGTTTTGATTGTTTGTTTGATTGTGGTGTGGTTGTTTGTGTGAAATTGAGTGGAACTTGAAACTTTTTGAAAGTTAAATGAGAGGGAATAAAAGGACTTTCCCAAACTTTCATTTTTGCATTTATGATCTCCATGAATTCAAATTTATTTTCAAATACAAAACCCTAGAGAAGATGACATGACTTCTTCCATTTAAAATGAAAAGGGTGTTTGAAAATATTTGAATTTCATTTGGAAATGTTTCAAATTCAGAAACTTTATGCAACTCAATGATTTTCGTGAGAGAAGATAAAATGACTTCTTCAAACCATATGAAATATGAGTTGGAAGTTTCAAAGAATCAATTTTTAAATCCCTTTGAAATTATTCTTGAATTTGGACTTATTTGATTTTTATTCAAATTATTTTTCTCCAAAAATAAAATATATGGAAATAGGGTAAAATGATTCCCTACAATAGAAAAATGGAGAGAAATAAATTTGATTTTTTTGGTATTTTAAAAATGTTTTATTTGTTTTTTAAATAGACCAGTAGCACTCCTTGCTTTATTTAAATTTCTGTGTAATTCATTTGACCTTGAAAAATAGTTCATGTTGTAGAAAATATTTTTCTGGAAATTTTGATATATAATATGCCTATAGTATTTTTTATTTTTTTATTTGTCTGTAAAATTGTTTTTTTTTAAAAGTCGCACAACCGAACTAGGCCGGCCCAGCTCCAGCCAGGCCGCAGCCCAGCCCGCCCGCACCACCTTCCTACTCCCAACGGAGTCCGTCGCAAGCACGCCGCCGCGCGCTGCCGTGCTCTGCACGGCCTCCCCTTGCCGACGTGCCCCCTCCCCCACGCCTCCCGAGGCCGCCCACCGCCTCTCCTATAAATCCCGCCGCCCCGGACCCTCGCCTCTCCTCATCGCAGCCGCGCCACCATAGCCGCGCCGCGGCCGCAGCCCCACCACGTCGCTCGCCTACGCCTTGCCTTGCCGCCGCCGCCACGCGCCACCGCCAACCATAACCCCCCCGGTCCAGTTTATTTTTATTTAGGTTTTCATTGGTTTTTCTTTTAAAAGCTGATTTATTATTTAGCTAGGTTATTTTGCGAACGTTTGTTCGTTATGCTTTTGCAACGAACGAATTCGTTCTTTAGCATTCGGTAGCGAACGTTCATTCAGTAGAATTTTTCTTTTTCTTTATAATTTCTGCCAGGGGCCTATTCGCTAGTTTTATTTTACAGATTAGCCCCTGCTTTTCTAACGATCGCAACTTTTACACCGTTTGTCCAAATCCAACGAAACCAACGCCCACTTCTTCGTTATGATCCCTCTTCCAGATAACCAACTTAAACATGTTTTTGAAAGTTTAAAATTTGATTTCAAACAGATTTGAGTTTGAACTTCTTTTTGTCATAACTCGAGTTTTATAACTCCGATTTAATTGATTCTTTTTGCTAATTGAAGCTCTTGACCTATACTTTCTGATAAGACCAAATTCACCCAATTTTGGTAGTGTTAGAAATTGTTTTCTGTTGCAAGAGTTAATTGCTTGTTTTCGAAGTTTTTCGAGATCTTTTCTTTGATCCTTTTGCATGACTGCTTATGTATGCAATTGCTTGCTTATGATAGATTGTCCGGAGTGTGACGAGTAGAACTATCAGGAGTTATGAGTGCGAATCATCTACATCAATAGTAAAAGGCAATTTCACACTTTGATCATACTTTTCATACCTAGTTTTTATGCATTAGTTTTACCCTCAAACATTGCATGAGTAGCATTTGATAACATGTGGGTATTGGGAAGTAGTTGATGAGGTAGGAACCTATTGTTTTGCATTCAAACCCAGGGTATTATACATTATGCTCATACTGCTTTGCTATGCTCGTAGACATGGATTGGTTGTGAGAGTTCATGAAAGATGTGAGAGTTGTTTTTTTAACTAAGGAAAACTTAAGGTGGCTACTTTAATACACATCTGGGTGGAATGGTTGGGGTACCCTGGAGCACCCACTGGTTTGCCCGGGCACCTGGAGAACCCAGTGCTTGCCCAAGGGGATCCCGGAGTACCCGTGTGATCATCCTATGGTTTGCCACCCAGGCTCAAAGGGGTCATAAGATTGTTCATGCTAGAAACTTCCGTGTGCAGACACAAGCCATTATGGGCTCTAGCATAGTTGAGTAAGTTGTGGGAAACTTTTCCATGATGGGCTAGTAGATGTAGGGGATTGTAGGTGTACCGGCCTATCTATTGGTTGAGGGGAGCTCTTTAGAAAGACTGTGTCTCGGTCATCCATCTCTCAAACATCATGTAGTGCGAGAAATTCAACAGAGGAGATCGAGTCTTGTGGGGAAAAGTGCGCAAACCTCTGCAGAGTGTACAAACTAATCATGATTAGTCGTGTCCCCGGTTATGGACATCTTGAGTATCTGGTACTTGAATTATTGGTTTGATCTCATCACTTTACTTAATTAATTTGTGCGGTTATAATTATTATTTTGGGATTGAGTTGGGGTTACCTTCTCAATATTGGCACCAACTTTTAGTTAAATAAAATATATTCCTTTGTTGTAGAGAAAAATTAGCTTTATGAAAATGTTAAACTTAGAGCCTCCACCAGCCAAATATGCATGTATGTGATAGCCATTCTTCAGCATTGCTCTACAGTGTGAAATTGCCAGTACATTCAATGTACTGACCTACATGGTTGCAATGTCTCATGTTGTAGGAATCTTACGATGAGTAAGTGATACGTTAGGGTTACGATGTCTACACTCAACTTTGTCATTGGTGTTGATGGGAATCCACAACCTTGTTGTTACTTCCGCTATTTGGATTGAGGTAATAGTATTTACGTTACTTTATACATGTGATTTACCTTTGTTATAAATCCTCGAGTATTGTGTGTGTCAGCATACCAAACCAGGGATGACACTTAAGCACAGAGACTTGACCGTTTGAGGTCGGGTCACTACATATAAGTGTCCTCCCTGAGTATGCAGCGTTGCTACAGTTCGTCGTGCCGAGACACCACGTGATGATCGAGTGTGATAAGCTCTACATTCACATACAATGGGTGCAAGCCAGTTTTGCACACACAGAATACTCGGGTTAAACTTGACGAGCCTAGCATATGCAGATATGGCCTTGGAACACTGAGACTGAAAGGTCGAGCCTGGATCATATAGTAGATATGATCAACATAGTGATGTTCACCATTGAAAACTACTCCATCTCACGTGATGATCGGACATGGTTTAGTTGATATGGATCACATGATCACTTAGATGATTAGAGGGATGACTATCTAAGTGGGAGTTCTTAAGTAATTTGATTAATTGAACATTAATTTATCATGAACTTAGTACCTGGTAGTATTTTGCGTGTCTATGTTGTTGTAGATAAATGGCCCGTGCTGCTGTTCCGTTGAATTTTAATGTGTTCCTAGAGAAAGCTAAGTTGAAAGATGATGGTAGCAATTACATAGGCTGGCTCCATAACTTGAGGATTATCCTCATTGTTGCACAGAAGAATTACCTCCTGCAAGCACCGCTAGGTGACAAACCTACTGCAGGAGCAACACCAAATGTTATGAACGTCTGGCAGAGCAAAGCTGATGACTACTCGATAGTTCAGTGTGCCATGCTTTACGACTTAGAACCGGGACTTCAACGACATTTTGAACGTCATGGAGCATATGAGATGTTCCAGGAGTTGAAGTTAATATTTCAAGCAAATGCCCAGATTGAGAGATATGAAGTCTCCAATAAGTTCTATAGCTCCAAAATGGAGGAGAATAGTTCTGTCAGTGAATATATACTCAGAATGTCTGGGTACCACAACCACTTGACTCAGCTGGGAGTTAATCATCCTGATGATAGTGTCATTGACAGAGTTCTTCAATCACTGCCACCAAGCTACAAGAGCTTCGTGATGAACTATCATATGCAAGGGATGGATAAGACGATTCTCGAGCTCTTCGGAATGCTAAAGGCTGCGGAGGTAGAAATCAAGAAAGAGCATCAAGTGTTGATGGTCAACAAGACCACGAGTTTCAAGAAAATGGTAAAGGGAAGAAGGGCGGCTTCAAGAAGAACGGCAAACAAGTTGCTGCTCAAGTGAAGAAGCCCAAGTCTGGACCTAAGCCTGAGACTGGGTGCTTCTACTGCAAAGGGACTGGTCACTAGAAGCGAAACTACCCCAAGTATTTCGCGGAGACGAAGGATGGCAAAGTGAAAGGTATATTTGATATACATGTTATTGATGTGTACCTTACTAATGCTCGCAGTAGCGCCTGGGTATTTGATACTGGTTCTGTTGCTAATATTTGGAACTCGAAACAGGGGCTACGGATTATGCGAATATTGGCTAAGGATGAGGTGACGATGCGCGTGGGAAATGGTTCCAAAGTGGATGTGATCGTCGTCAGCACGCTACCTCTACATCTACCTTCAGGATTAGTTTTAGACCTAAATAATTGTTATTTGGTGTCAGCGTTGAGCATGAACATTATATCTAGATCTTGTTTGATGCGAGACGGTTATTCATTTAAATCAGAGAATAATGGTTGCTCTATTTATATGAGTAATATCTTTTATGGTCATGCACCCTTGATGAGTGGTCTATTTTTACTAAATCTTGATAGTAGTGATACACATGTTCATAGTATTGAAACCAAAAGATATAAGTTTAATAATGATAGTGCAACTTATTTGTGGCACTGCCGTTTAGGTCATATTGGTGTAAAGCGCATGAAGAAACTCCATGTTGATGGACTTTTGGAATCACTTGATTATGAATCACTTGATGCTTGCGAACCATGCCTCATGGGCAAGATGACTAAGACTCCATTCTCCAGAACAATGAAACGAGCAAAAAACTTATTGGAAATAATACATACTGATGTATGTGGTCCGATGAGTGTTGATGCTCGTGGCAGGTATCGTTATTTTCTTACCTTCACAGATGACTTGAGCAGATATGGGTATATCTACTTGATGAAACATAAGTCTGAAACATTTTAAAAGTTCTAAGAATTTCAGAATGAAGTGGAAAATCATCGTAACAATAAAATTAAGTTTCTATGATCTGATCGTGGAGGTGAATATTTGACTTATGAGTTTGGTCTTCATTTGTAACAATGCGGAATAGTTTCGCAACTCACGCCACCTAGAACACCACAGCGTAATGCTGTGTCCGAACGTCATAACTGCACTTTATTAGATATGATGTGATCTATGATGTCTCTTACCGATTTTTACCACTATCATTTTGGGGTTATGCTTTAGAGACGGCTACATTCACGTTAAATAGGGCACCATCAAAATCCGTTGAGATGACATCGTATGAACTGTGGTTTGGCAAGAAACCCAAGTTGTCGTTTCTTAAAGTATGGGGCTGTGATGTTTATGTGAAAAAGCTTCAACCTGATGAGCTCGAACCTAAATTGGAGAAATGTGTCTTCATAGGATACCCAAAGGAGACTGTTGGGTACACCTTCTATCACAGATCCGAAGGCAAGATATTCGTTGCTAAGAATGGATCCTTTTTAGAGAAGGAGTTTCTCTTGAATGAAGTGAGTGGGAGGAAAGTAGAACTTGACGAGGTAATTGTACCTACTCCCTTACTGGAAAGTAGTATGTCAAAGAAATCAGTTCCAGTGATTCCTACACTAGTAAGTGAGGAAGCTAATGATGATGATCATTGAACTTCTGACCAAGTTACTACCGAACCTCGTAGGTTAACCAGAGTAATATATGCACTAGAGTGGTACGGTAATCCTGCTCTGGAGGTCATGTTACTACACCATGACGAACCTACGAACTATGAGGAAGCGATGATGAGCTCAGATTCCGCAAAATGGCTTGAGGCCATGAAATCTGAGATGGGATCCATGTATGAGAACAAAGTGTGGACTTTGGTTGACTTGCCGGATGATCGACAAGCCATAGAGAATAAATGGATCTTCAAGAAGAAGACTGACGCTGACGGTAATGTTACAGTCTACAAAGCTCGACTTGTTGCAAAAGGTTTTCGACAAGCTCAAGGAGTTGACTATGATGAGACCTTCTCACCCGTAGTGATGCTTAAGTCCATCCGAATCATGATAGCAATTGCCGCATTTTATGATTATGAAATTTGGCAAATGGATGTCAAAACTGCATTCCTTAATGGATATCTTAAAGAAGAGTTGTACATGATGTAACCAGAAGGTTTTGTCGATCCAAAAGGTGCTAACAAAGTATGCAAGCTCCAGCGATCCATTTATGGACTGGTGCAAGCCTCTCGGAGTTGGAATATACTCTTTAATAGTGTGATCAAAGCATATGGTTTTATACAGACTTTTGAAGAAGCATGTATTTACAAGAAAGTGAGTGGGAGCTCTATAGCATTTCTGATATTATATGTAGATGACATATTGCTGATCAAAAATGATATGGAATTAATGAATAGCATAAAAGGATACTTGAATAAGAATTTTTCAATGAAAGACCGCGGTGAAGCTGCTTATATATTGGGCATCAAGATCTATAGAGATAGATCAAGACGCTTAATTGGACTTTCACAAAGCACATACCTTGATAATGTTTTGAAGAAGTTCAAAGTGGATCAAGCAAAGAAAGGGTTCTTGCCTGTGTTACAAGGTGTGAAGTTGGGTCAAACTCAATGCCCGACCACTACAGAAGATAGAGAGAAAATGAAAGTCATTCCCTATGCTTCAGCCATAGGTTCTATCATGTATGCAATGATGTGTACCAGACCTGATGTGTGCCTTGCTATGAGTTTAGCAGGGAGGTATCGAAGTAATCCAGGAGTGGATCACTGGACAGCGGTCAAGAACATCCTGAAATACCTGAAAATGACAAAGGATATGTGTCTCGTTTATGGAGGTGACAAAGAGCTCATCGTAAACAGGTACGTCGATGCAAGCTTTGACACTAATCCGGATGACTCTAAGTCACAAACCGGATACATGTTTTTATTGAATGGTGGAGCTGTCAGTTGGTGAAGTTCCAAGCAGAGCATCGTGGCAGGATCTACGTGTGAAGCGGAGTACATAGCTGCTTCGGAAGCAGCAAATGAAGGAGTCTGGATGAAGGAGTTCATATCCGATCTAGGTGTCATACCTAGTGCATAGGGTCCAATGAAAATCTTTTGTGACTACTGGTGCAATTGCCTTGGCAAAGGAATCCAGATTTCACAAGAGAACCAAGCACATCAAGAGTCGCTTCAATCCCACCCGCGATCAAGTCAAGGAGGGAGACATAGAGATTTGCAAGATACATATGGATCTGAATGTTGCAGACCCGTTGACTAAGCCTCTCTCACGAGCAAAACATGATCAGCACCAAGACTCCATGGGTGTTAGAATCATTACAATGTAATCTAGATTATTGACTCTAGTGCAAGTGGGAGACTGAAGGAAATATGCCCTAGAGGCAATAATAAAGTTGTTATTTATATTTCCTTATATCATGATAAATGTTTATTATTCATGCTAGAATTGTATTAACCAGAAACTTAGTACATGTGTGAATACATAGACAAACAGAGTGTCACTAGTATGCCTCTACTTGACTAGCTCGTTAATCAAAGATGGTTAAGTTTCCTAGACATGGACAAAGAGTTGTCATTTGATGAACGGGATCACATCATTAGAGAATGATGTGATTGACTTGACCCATCCGTTAGCTTAGCACGATGATCGTTTAGTTTACTTCTATTGCTTTCTTCATAACTTATACATGTTCTTATGACTATGAGATTATGCAACTCCCGAATACCGGAGGAACACTTAGTGTGCTATCAAACGTCACAACGTAACTGGGTGACTATAAAGATGCTCTACAGGTGTCCCCGATGGTGTTTGTTGAGTTGGCATAGATCGAGATTAGGATTTGTCACTCCGTGTTTCGGAGAGGTATCTCCGGGCCCTCTCGGTAATGCACATCACTATAAGCCTTGCAAGCAATGTGACTAATGAGTTAGTTACGGGATGTTACATTATGGAACGAGTAAAGAGACTTTCCGGTAACGAGATTGAACTAGGTATTGAGATACCGACGACCGAATCTCGGGCAAGTAACATACCAATGACAAAGGGAACAACGTATGTTGTTATGTGGTTTGACCGATAAAGATCTTCATAGAATATGTAGGAACCAATATGAGCATCCAGGTTCCGCTATTGGTTATTGAGCGAAGATGAGTCTCACTCATGTCTACATAGTTCTCAAACCTATAGGGTCCGCATGCTTAACGTTCGGTGATGATAGGTATTATGAGTTTATGTGTTTTGATGTACCGAAGGTAGTTCGGAGTTCCGGATATGATCACGGACATGACTAGGAGTCTCGGAATGGTTGAGACATAAAGATCGATATATTGGAAGGCTATGTTTGGACATTAGAATGGTTCCGGGTGAGTTCGTGCATTTACCGGAGTACCGGAGGGTTACCGGACCCCCCCCCCGGGGAGTATATGGGCCTTAATGGGCCTTAGTGGGAGAGAATAGAAGGTAGACTAGGAGGGGCCCCCCAAGCCCAACCTGAATTGGGTGAGGGGGCCGGCCCCTTTCCTTTCTCCTTCTCCCTCTTCCATCTATTCCTAGTGGGACTAGGAAATGGGGGAGTCCTACTCCTCCCCCCTTGGCGCGCCTAGAGAGGACCGGCCAGCCTCCCCCTCCCTCCTTTATATACGTGGGGAGGGGGCACCCTAGGACACACAAGTTGATTGTTTAGCCGTGTGTAGTGCCCCCTCCACAGATTTCCACCTCGGTCATATCGTTGTAGTGCTTAGGCGAAGCCCTACGTCGGTAACTTCATCATCACCGTCATCATGCCGTCATGCTAACAAAGCTCTGCCTCGACACTCAACTGGATCTAGAGTTCGTGGGACATCACCGAGCTAAACATGTGCAGATCGCGGAGGTGCCATACCTTCGGTGCTAGGATCGGACGGATCATGAAGACGTATGACTACATCAACCGTGTTGTCCTAATGCTTCCTCTTACGGTCTACGAGGGTACGTGGACAACACTCTTCCCCTCTTGTTGCTATGCATCACCTAGATAGATCTTGCGTGTGCGTAGGATTTATTTTTTGAAATTACTGCGTTCCCAATAGAGGGATGAGAGTTTATGATGGGTACTTGGTATGTCTTGGCTTGGTATAGATCTCCCCGGCAACGACCCTAGAAATCCTTCTTGATCCTCTTGAGCTTGCATTGGTTTTCCCCTTGAAGAGGAAAGGGTGATGCAGCAAAGTAGCGTAAGTATTTCCCTCAGTTTTGAGAACCAAGGTATCAATCCAGTAGGAGACAACATGACAAGCCACCGAATACCTGCACAAACAAACACCAACTTGCAACCAACACGACAAAGGGGTTGACAATCCCTTCATGGTTATTCGCAAAGTGAGATCTGATAGAGATGGATAAACGGTAAAGTAATATTTTTGGTTTGTGGAATGGAAAGTAAAAGATTGCAAAAGAAAGTAAATAGGAAACTAGTACTGTAGATCGGAAACTTGTATGATGGAAAATAGACGCGGGGCCCATAGTTTTCACTAGAGGCTTCTCTCAAGAAAGGAATTATTACGGTGGGTGAACAAATTACTACCGAGCAATTGATAGAAAAGCGCAAAGTTATGATGATATCTAAGGCAATGATCATGAATATAGGCATCACGTCCGTATCAAGTAGACCAAAATGATTCTGTATCTACTACTATTACTCCACACATCGACCGACCCATGCCTGCATCTAGAGTATTAAGTTCATAATAACAGAGTAACACATTAAGTAAGATGGCATGATGTAACGGGATTAACTCAAGCAATACAATGAAAACCCCATCTTGTTATCCTCGATGGCAACAATACAATATGTGTCGGTTCCCCTTCTATCACTAGGATCGAGCACCACAAGATTGAACCCAAAGCTAAGCACTTCTCCCATTGCAAGAAAAACCAATCTAGTTGGCCAAACCAAATCAATAGTTTGAAGAGACTTGCAAAGATATCAAATCATGCATAAAAGAATTCAGAGGAGATTCAAATAATATTCATAGATAAGCTGATCATAAATCCATAATTCAACGGATCTTGGCAAACACACCGCAAAAGAGTATTACATTGAATAGATCTCCAAGAACATCGAGGAGAACATGCTATTGAGAATCAAAGAGAGAGAAATCCATCTAGCTACTTGCTATGGACCCGTAGGTCAGTGGTAAACTACTCATGCTTCATTGGAGAGGCAATGGTGTTCATGTAGAAGCCCTCCGTGATCGAATCCCTCTCTGGCAGGATGCCGGAAAAGGCCCCAAGATGGGATCTCACAGGTACAGAAGGTTACAGCGGTGGAAAAGTGGTTTTTGTGGCTCCCCTAGAAGTTTTTAGGGTATAAGAGTGTATATAGGAGGAAGATCTAGGTCAAGAGGCCACCGAGGGGCCCACAAGGTTGGGGGCGCACCCTCCACCCTTGTGGCCGCCTCGTGGCTCTTCCGACTTGCACTACAAGTCTCCTGGGTGTCTTCTAGTCCAAGAGAGATCATCGCGAAAGTTTTATTCCATTTGGACTCCATTTGGTATTCCTTTTCTGCGAAACTCTAAAACAAGGAAAAAACAGAAACTGGCACTGGGCTCTAGGTTAATAGGTTAGTCCCAAAAATCATATAAAATAGCATATTAATGCATATAAAACATCCAAAACAGATAATATAATAGCATGGAACAGTCAAAAAATTATGGATACGTTGGAGACGTATCACATGGCTGGGGAGGTTGGTGGCAGTGGGAAAGATTGAGATTTTGGGTGCTGGAACTTAGAGGAAGGGAAGGCAGGAGCTAGGAGAAAGGCGTGGGGAAAAAGTAGGCATCTTTACCCTCTTGTAGGCGGTGAAATACCAAATGCCCCCTCTCAAGCCTTAAAACTCGCATGTTCCCAAAGAGATCGTGTGAATGGCACGGTTGGGTTACCCAAAATCGTATTGACGAGGATCCCGCAATGGGCGGGCACGATCTCTGTTTTGATAAGATGTGCCAATGAGGGCTATGCCAGGAAACGCAAAGCAAGAGGCATGAAAACGGCTCGAACTGTTAAAGAGCCAGATGTGACGCTTCACCGAAAAAAGTTGTCAGTAAAACACACTGTTTTATCTTGATGTCTTGCCTTCATGGCTAAGGGTTATATTAATAATACACAGTCGGATACAGATCCTTTGTGTAGGGAGTTATCTTAAAATGCTTAAAGAGAAGGAACCCGCCTTGCAATGCCGAAGACAATCCGCATGTTGAGCACATCGTCATCGAAGACTGGTTCAGGGGCTACTAAGGGAGTCCTGGATTAGGGGGTCCTCGGGTGTCCGGACTATTTGATATGGGCTGGACTGATGGGCCGTGAAGATAAAAGCAGAAGACTCTCCGCCATGTCCGGGTAGGACTCCTATATGCGTGGAAGGCAAGCTTGGTGTCCGGATATGTTATTTCCTTCCACCACAAACTGACTCTGTACAACCCTAGATCCATCCAGTGTGTATATAAACCGGAGGGTTTAGTCCGTAGAGGCAATCATAATTCTCATAGGCTAGACAACTAGGGTTTAGCCATTACGATCTTGAGGTAGATCAACTCTTGTAACCCCTATACTCATCGAATACAATCAAGCAGGACGTAGGGTTTTACCTCCCTTAAGAGGGACCGAACCTGGGTAAACATTGTGTCTCACTTGTCCCTTGTTACCATCAATCCTCATACGCATAGTGCGGGACCCCCTACCTGAGATCTGCCGGTTTTGACACTGACAAACTTCCCTCCCGAATGGGGAAATAATCGTCATCATCATCACCAACAACTCTCCCATCTTGGGGAGGACAATCTCCATCAACATCTTCAACATCACCATCCCCTCTCAAACCGTAGTTCATCTCTTGTGTTCAATCTTCTTACCGGAACTATAGATTGGTACTTGTGGGTGACGGGTAGTGTTGATTACCTCTTGTAGTTGACTACTATATGGTTTATTTGGTGGAAGATTATATGTTCAGATCCAATATGCTATTTAATACCCCTCCAATCTTGAGCATTATTATCATTTGTGAGTAGTTACTTTTTTTCTCGAGGTCACGGGAGAAATCTTTGCAAGTAATCATGTGAATTTTAAATGTGTTCGATATTTTGATGGTATGTATGTTGTGATTCCCTTAGTGGTGTCATGTGAACGTCGACTACATGACACTTCACCATATTTGGGCCTAAGGGAATGCATTGTAGAGTAGTTATTAGATGATGGGTTGAGAGAGTGACAGAAGCTTAAACCCTAGTTTATGCGCTATTCCGTAAGGGACTGATTGGGTCCAAAAGTTTTATGCTATGGTTAGAATTTATTCTTAATACTTTCCGCATAGTTGCACATGCTTGCGAGAGGGTTAATCATAAGTAGGAGGTTTGTTCAACTAAGAACATCACCTAAGCACCGATCCACCCACATATCAAATTATCAAGTAGCAAACACAAATCAAACCAACATGATGAAAGTGACTAGATAAAATTCCCGTGTACCCTCAAGAACACTTTGCTTGTCATAAGAGACCGTTTTGGCATGTCCTTTGCCTCAAAAGGATTGGGCTACCTTGGTGCACTTTTGATACTATTATCTTTACTTGCTCATTACAAATTATCTTGCTATCAAACTACTCGTTACTTACAATTTCAGTGCTTGCAAACGTTACCTTGCTGAAAACCACTTGTCATTTCCTTCTGCTCCTCATTGGATTCGACACTCTTACTTATCGAAAGGACTACGATTGATCCCCTATACTTGGGGGGTCATCAGTATGGTTGTGCAACAGTTGCAGTGGGGCTTCTATCCAAGCGCATGTAACAGCTGGGATCGTGGAAAAGTGATGGCGGTAACACATGATTGACTTCGATGTGGTACTCCTTCTTGCGTACCTAGTCTCGTGTTTAGGGGTGAAAATCTTAGGTCTGACCCGAGTTGGTTATGCCAGGCAATGGCGATGTTCTTGCATTGTAAACTTGTAGAAGGCATTGCTCGGATATGCTCGTACTTGTTCTTCAGGGTGAAAACCTAGAGTCTGACCTTTTGTAGTTGGATCTGGCGATGGTGGTGATGGAGCATCGTTCCTGTTAGGGTCCTGCCAGCATGGACCCACTGGTCAGCCACGACACGATGACAACAATCAGGCCCAAGAGAACAAAGAGACTCAACGAGCGCTACCTGGGCCCAGAATGAGCCAACCCAATGGGCATTGCTACTTAAGCCAGACACACCGAAGGGAGGAGGCATCCAGAGGATCAGGCCAGACACGGCGATAGGCCGATAGCTACCTACCCTCCTTCCCTTCTCTTTAGTTTGTCCTGTAATCGAGAGACTGGTCCCCAAATTCATGTATGTGATCTGTAATTGCTACTACTTCAGAGAGCTTGCTAGATCAATACAAGTATACTCTATCATCTGGTATCAGAGACCAATTCCACTTCTCTCCACATGCCGATCTAGCTCAATTCGTTGAAACCAGATCACTACGGCAAGCACACTCTCATCTGATCGCCATGGATCCCTCGATCCAAGCATTCCTAGAGCGCGTGGAGAACACCCTAAAGGAGCACACTGCGGTGATCCACGCCTCCAACGCCAAGGTGGACGATCTGGTGGCATGGCACCCTGATCTGGAGCGGCGCGTCGCCGACCTGGGCGATTCCGTGGCGGCCCTACAACTCCCGCATCAACCGCCCATCAAGGAGGGTGCGATGACCCAAGACCCGCCGACAAGCAATCTCCCGCCTGCGATGGCCGACATCCACATTAGTGCCGCAGCTGGCGCAGCCGACGTTCCCCAAGGGCCAGCAGGCCATAGCGTCTTCACCATTTCACGGGGCAACCAGCGGCGTCCTTCCAGACGCCGCCGCCGCTCCCGGAAAACGGTCAGTGCGCAGTCCCGCCTTCTCAGTCGGCTCTTTCTCCCTTCGCTCATGCCAGCCAGTTACTCACTGGACTTGGCCAAGCCCACCCATCCATCTCTTTTCCCCAATTTGCAGGCGAGAACCCAAATCTCTGGAAAACGTTGCGTGATCCATATTTTCAGATGTTTGGAATTCTTCCTTCGTTTTGGGTACCCATGGCTGCTCTAAACTTCTCGGGCTCAGCTTCCATTTGGCTGTAGTCCATTCAGAAACGTCTCTCCGAGTATGATTGGCAATCATTCACAACATTGTTATGCTCGATTCAGGCATGATTGGCACCAAATTCTGATCCGACAGTTCTATACTGTCTGCCAGAGTTTTATATTGACCAATTTGAGTTAATCATTAACCATCTGAACTCTTATTCTGACACCATTCATCCATATTATTTTTTGGAGCGATTCATCAAGGGCCTATGGAAGGACATTCATGCGGCGGTGCTTGTGCAATGGCCGCCCGATTTGGACACCGCCTGTGCATTAGCTCTACTTCAGGAGGAAGTTCTTGATGGTTTTTTTGCTTCCCTACCACGACCGCCAGAAACAGCGTCAAGGCCGAGTGCGCCGCTACCACTACCTCATCCACCAGCCCGCAACGTGCCGGCATTCTCTCAGATTTGCTGCTTTTCCAGTCCAGAATAGGTCTCTCAGATTTGCTCCTTTTCCAGTCTAGAATTCCAGCTACAAAGATGCAAAGTTGAAAATGGTTTGTTGAATCTCGATCGTGGTTATACACATATTCCTAATATTAATGCCAAAAGATGCAAAGTTGATAATGATAGTACAAAATATGTGTGGCACTGCTGTTTAGGTCATATTGGTGTAAAGCTCGTGAAGAAACTCCATGCAGATGGACTTTTGGAATCACTTGATTATGCATCATTTGATGCTTGCGAACCATGCCTCATGGGCAAGATGACTAAGACTCCATTCTCCAGAACAATGCAGCGAGCCACTGACTTATTGGAAATAATACATACCAATGTATGTGGTCCGATGAGTGTTGAGGCACACGGCGGGTATCGTTATTTTCTGACCTTCAAAGATGATTTGACCAGACATGGGTATATCTACTTGATGAAACATAAGTCTGAAACATTTCAAAAGTTCAAAGAATTTCAGAGTGAAGTGGAGAATCATCGTAACAAGAAAATAAAAGTTTCTACGATCTGATCACGGAGGAGAATATTTGAGTTACGAGTTTGGCCTTCATTTAAAACAATGTGGAATAGTTTCACAACTCACGCCACCTGGAACATCACAGCGTAATGGTCTGTCCGAACATCGTAACCATACTTTATTAGATATGGTGTGATCTATGATGTCTCTTACCAATTTACCACTATCGTATTGGGGTTATGTATTAGAGACAGCTGCATTCACATGAAATAGGGCACCATCCAAATCCGTTGAGACGACACCGTATGAACTGTGGTTTGGCAAGAAACCTAAGCTGTCGTTTCTTAAAGTTTGGGGTTGCGATGCTTATGTGAAAAGTTCCAGCCTGATAAACTCGAACCCAAATCAGAGAAGTGTGTCTTCATAGGATACCAAAAAGAAACTTTTGGGTACACATTCTATCACAAATCCAAAGGCAAGATCTTTGTTGCTAAGAATGGATCCTTTCTAGAGAAGGAGTTTCTCTCGAAAGAAGTGAGTGGGAGGAAAGTAGAACATGATGAGGTAATTGTACCTTCTCTCGAATTGGAAAGTAGCTCATCACAGAAATCAGTTCCAGTGATGCCTACACCAACTAGAGAGGAAGCTAATGATGATCATGAAACTTCAGATCAAGTTACTACTGAACCTCATAGGTCAACCAGAGCACGTTCCGCACCAGAGTGGTACGGTAATCATGTTTTGGAAGTCATGTTTCTGGACCATGACGAACCTATGAACTATGAGGAAGCAATGATGAGCCCAGCTTCCGCAAAATGGCTTGAGGCCATGAAATCAGAGATAGAATCCATGTATGAGAACAGAGTGTGGACTTTGGTGGACTTGCCCGATGATCGACAAGCCATAGAGAATAAATGGATCTTAAAGAAGATGACTGACGCTGATGGTAATGTTACCGTCTACAAAGCTCGACTTGTTGCAAAAGGTTTTCGACAAGTTCAAGGAGTTGACTACGATGAGACTGTCTCACCCGTAGCGATGCTTAAGTCTGCCTGAATCATGTTAGCAATTGCCACATTTTATGATTATGAAATCTGGCAAATGGACGTCAAAACTGCATTCCTTAATGGATTTCTTAAAGAAGAGTTGTATATGATGCAACCAGAAGATTTTGTCGATCCTAAAGGTGCTAACAAAGTGTGCAACCTCCAGTGATCCATTTATGGACTGATGCAAGAATCTCGGAGTTGGAATATACGCTTTGATGAGGTTACCAAAGCATATGGTTTTTTATAGACTTTTGGAGAAGCATGTATTTACAAGAAAGTGAGTGGGAGCTCTGTAGCATTTCTAATATTATATGTGGATGGCATATTGTTGATTGGAAATGATATAGAATTTCTGGATAGCATAAAAGGATACTTGAATAAGATTTTTTCAATGAAAGACCTCGGGGAAGCTGCTTATATATTAGCCATCGAGATATATAGAGATAGATCAAGACGCTCAATTGGACTTCCACAAAGCACATACCTTGACAAGATTTTGAAGAAGTTCAAAATAGATCAGTCAAAGAAAGGGTTCTTGCCTGTATTGTAAGGTGTGATATTGAGTAACACTCAAAACCCGACCGCGACAGAAGATAAAGAAATCATGAAAGTCATTTCCTATGCCTCAGCCATAGGTATGCCATGTTGTGTATCTTGTGAGTTTGGCAAGGGGGTACAATAGTGATCCAGGAGTAGATCACTGGACAACGGTCAAAATTATCCTTAGAGGACTAAGGAAATATTTCTCGGTAATGGAGGTGATAAAGAGTTCGTCGTAAAGTGTTACGTTGATGCAAGCTTTGACACCGATCTGGATGACTCTGAGTCTCGATCTAGATACATATTGAAAGTGGGAGCAATTAGCTAAAGTAGCTCCATGTAGAGCATTGTAGACATAGAAATTAGCAAAATACATACGGATCTGAATGTGGCAGACCTGTTGAGTAAACTTCTCTCACAAGAAAAACACGATCACACCTTAGCACTCTTTGTGTGTTAGTCACATAAAGATGTGAACTATTGGCGTTTAATCACATGGCGATGTGAACTAGATTATTGACTCTAGTGCAAGTGGGAGACTGAAGGAAATATGCCCTAGAGGCAATAATAAAGTTGTTATTTTATATTTCCTTATATCATGATAAATGTTTATTATTCATGCTAGAATTGTATTAACCGGAAACTTGATACATGTGTGGATACATAGACAATACACAGTGTCCCTAGTAAAGCCTCTACTAGACTAGCTCGTTAATCAAAGATGGTTATGTTTCCTAACCATAGACATGAGTTGTCATTTGATGAATGGGATCACATCATTAGGAGAATGGTGTTATGGACAAGACCCATCCGTTAGCTTAGCATAATGATTGTTAAGTTCTATTGCTATTGCTTTCTTCATGTCATATACATATTCCTTTGACTATGAGATTATGCAACTCCTGGATACCGGAGGAATACCTTGTGTGCTATCAAACGTCACAACATAACTGGTTGATTAAAAGATGATCTACAGGTATCTCTAAAGGTGTTTGTTGGGTTGGCATAGATCGAGATTAGGATTTGTCACTTCGAGTATCGGAGATGTATCTCTGGGCCCTCTCGGTAATGCACATCATAATAAGCCTTGCAAGCAATGTGACTAATGAGTTAGTTGTGGGATGATGCATTACGGAACGAGCAAAGGGACTTGCCGGCGACAAGATTGAACTATGTATGAAGATACCGACGATCTAAACTTGGGCAAGTAACATACCGATGACAAAGGGAATAATGTATGTTGTCATTACGATTTGACTGATAAAGATCTTCGTAGAATACGTAGGAACCAATATGAGCATCCAGGTTCCGCTGTTGGTTATTGACTGGAGAGGTGTCTCGATCATGTCTACATAGTTCTCGAACCCGTAGGGTCCGCATGCTTAACATTAGATGATAATTTTTTATTATGTGAGTTATGTGATTTTGTGACCGAATGTTGTTCGGAGTCCCGGATGAGATCACAGACACGACAAGGAGTCTCGAAATGGTCGAGAGGTAAAGATTGATATATTGGACGATGGTATTCGGACACCGAAATGATTCCAGAGTGTTTCGGGTACTTATCGGAGTACCGAGGGGTTACCGGAACCCCCGGGGAAGTAATGGGCCACATGGGCCTTGGGAGGGAGCCACACTATCCCACAAGGAGCTGGCGCGCCCCCCATTTGGAAGTGGTCCGAATTGGAGCAGGGTAGGGTCCAGCGCCACCCTTTCCTTCTCCTTCTCCTTCCACCTTTCCCTCTCCGGAAAAAGGAAGGGGTCTGAATTGGACTTGGAGTCCTAGTAGGACTCCCCCCCCCACTTGGGCGCGTGATACGTCTCCATCGTATCTATATTTTTTTATTGTTCCATGCCAATATTATACAACTTTCATATACTTTTGGCAACTTTTTATACTATTTTTGGGACTAACATATTGATCCAGTGCCCAGTCTCAGTTCCTGCTTGTTGCATGTTTTTCGTTTCACAAAAAATCCATATCAAACGGAATCCAAACGGGATAAAAACTGACAGAGATTTTTTGGAAAATATGTGATTTTTGGGAAGAAGAATCAACGCGAGACGATGCCCAAGGGGGGCACGAGGCAGGGGGTGCGCCTGAGGGGGTCAGGCGCGCCCTGGGCCCTTGTGGCCACCCTGTAAGGCGGTTGGTGCCCTTCTTTCGCAGAAAGAAAGCCAATATCCGGATAAAAATCGTGTCCAAAATTCGCCCAATCGGAGTTACGGATCTCCGGGAATTTAAGAAACGGTGAAAGGGTAGAATCAGCTAACGCAGAAACAGAGAGAGACAGAGAGACATATCCAATCTCGGAGGGGCTCTCGCCCCTCCGCCGCCATGTAGGCCATGGACCAGAGGGGAAACCCTTCTCCCATCTAGGGGGAGGTCATGGAACAAGAAGAAGAAGAAGAAGAAGAAGAAGGGGGCTCTCTTCCGGTGGCGCCGGAACAACTTCACCGCCCTTATCACCAACTCTTCCCCCCTCTATGCATCTGTGTAACCCCTCTTTTACCCGCTGTAATCTCTACTTAAACATGGTGCTCAACGCTATATATTGTTTCCCAATGATGTATGGCTATCCTATGATGTTTGAGTAGACCCATTTTGTCCTATGTGTTAATTGATGATCGTGATTGGTTTGAGTTGCATGTTTAATTATTGGTGCTGTCCTATGGTGCTCTCCGTGTCACGCAAGCGTGAGGGATCCCCGCTGTAGGGTTTGCAATATGTTCATGATTTGCTTATGGTGGGTGGCGCGAGTGATAGAAACACAGACCCGAGTAAGTAGGTTGTTTGCGTATGGGAATAAAGAGGACTTGATGCCTTATAATGCTATGGTTGGGTTTTACCTTAATGATCTTTAGTAGTTGCGGATGCTTGCTAGTGTTCCAATCATAAGTTCCTATGATCCAAGAAGAGAAAGTATGTTAGCTTATGCCTCTCCCTCAAATAAAATTGCAATAATGATTACCGATCTAGTTATCGATTGCCTAGGGACAAATAACTTTCTCGTGACAAAAAGCTCTCTACTAAAACTAACTGCTACCTCTTGAGCACTGTGTTGGGTTTCCCCGAAGAGGAAGGGGTGATGCAGCAAAGTAGCGTAAGTACTTCCCTCAGTTTTTGAGAACCAAGGTATCAATCCAGTAGGAGGCTACGTACGAGTCCCTCGCACCTACACAAAACAAATAAATCCTCACAAACAACGCGATAAGGGGTTGTCAATCCCTACACGGGCACTTACGAGAGTGAGATCTGATAGATATGATAAGATAATATTTTTGGTATTTTTGTGATAAAGATGCAAAGTAAAATAAAAGCAAAGGAAAAAAGCAAAGGAAATAACTAAGTGTTAGGAGATTAATATGATGAAGATGGACCCAGGGGCCATAGGTTTCAGTAGTGGCTTCTCTCGAGAGCATAAGTATTCTACAATGGGTGAACAAATTACTGTTGAGCAATTGACAGAATTGAGCATAGTTACGAGAATATCTAGGTATGATCCTGTATATAGGCATCACGTCTGAGACAAGTAGACCGACTCTTGCCTGCATCTACTACTATTACTCCACTCATCGACCGCTATCCAGCATGCATCTAGAGTATTAAGTTAATGAAAACAGAGTAACGCCTTAAGCAAGATGACATGATGTAAAGGGATAAAATCATGCAATATGATGAAAACCCCATCTTGTTATCCTCGATGGAAACAATACAATACGTGCCTTGCTGCCCCTACTGTCACTGGGAAAGGACACCGCAAGATTGAACCCAAAGCTAAGCACTTCTCCCATTGCAAGAAAGATCAATCTAGTAGGCCAAACCAAACTGATAATTCGAAGAGACTTGCAAAGAGAACCAATCATACATAAAAGAATTCAGAGAAGATTCAAATATTGTTCATAGATAGACTTGATCATAAACCCACAATTCATCGTTCTCAACAAACACACCGCAAAAGGAAGATTACATCGAATAGATCTCCACAGGAGAGGGGGAGAACATTGTATTGAGATCCAAAAAGAGAGAAGAAGCCATCTAGCTACTAACTATGGACCCGTAGGTCTGAGGTGAACTACTCACACTTCATCGCAGGGGCTATGGTGTTGATGTAGAAGCCCTCCGTGATTGATGCCCCCTCCGGCGGAGCTCCGGAACAGGCCCCAAGATGGGATCTCGTGGATACAGAAAGTTGCGGTGGTGGAATTAGGGTTTTGGCTCCGTATCTGATTGTTTGGGGGTACGTAGGTATATATAGGAGGAAGGAGTACGTCGGTGGAGTAACAAGGGGCCCACAAGGGTGGAGGGCGCGCCTGGGGGGTAGGCGCTCCCCCTACCTCATGGCCTCCTCTTTTGTGTCTTGACGTAGGTTCCAAGTCTCCTGGGTCTTGTTCGTTGAGAAAATCACGTTCCCGAAGGTTTCATTCCGTTTGGACTCCGTTTGATATTCCTTTTCTCCGAACCCCTAAAACAGGCAAAAAACAGCAATTCTGGGCTGGGCCTCCGGTTAATAGGCTAGTCCCAAAAATAATATAAAAGTGGATAATAAAGCCCAATAATGTCCAAAACAGTAGATAATATAGCATGGAGCAATCAAAAATTATAGATACGTTGGAGACGTATCAAGCATCCCCAAGCTTAATTCCTGCTCGTCCTCGAGTAGGTAAATGATAAAAACAGAATTTTTGATGAGGAGTGCTACTTGGCATAATTTTAATGTAATTCTTCTTAATTGTGGCATGAATATTTAGATCCAAAAGATTCAAGACAAAAGGTCATATTGACATAAAAATAACAATACTTCAAGCATACTAACAAAGCAATTATGTGTTCTCAAAATAACTTGGCCAAAGAAAGTTCATTCCTACAAAATCATATAGTTTAGTCATGCTCCATTTTCGTCACACAAGAATGCTCTCATCATGCACAACCCCGATGACAAGCCAAGCAATTGTTTAGTACTTTAGTAATCTCAAACCTATAAACTTTCACGCAATATATGAGCGCGAGCCATGGACATAGCACTGTGGGTGGAATAGAATATAATGAGGGGGTTATGTGGAGAAGACAAAAAGGAGAAAGTCTCACATCAACGAGGCTAATCAATGGGCTATGGAGATGCCCACCGATTGATGTTAATGCAAGGAGTAGGGATTGCCATGCAACGGATGCACTAGAGCTATAAATGTATGAAAGCTCAACAAAAGAAACTAAGTTGGTCTGCATCCAACTTTCTTGCTCATGAAGACCTAGGTCACTTGAGGAGGCCCATTGTTGGAATATACAAGCCAAGTTCTATAATGAAAATTCCCACTAGTATATGAAAGTGACAAAACAAGAGACTCTCTATCATGAAGATTATGGTGCTACTTTGAAGCACAAGTGTGGCAAAGGATAGTAACATTGTCCCTTCTCTCTTTTTCTCTCATATTTTTTTATTTGGCCTTTCTCTTTTTTATATATATGGCCTTTCTTTTTTTTATAATTCCTCACTTGGGACAATGCTCTAGAAAATGAAGATCATCACACTTCTATTTATTTACAACTCAATGATTACAACTCGATAATAGAACAAAAGATGAATCTATATGAATGCCTCTGGCGGTGTACCGGGATATACAATGGACCAAGAGTGACATGTATGAAAGAATTATGAATGGTGTCATTGCCACAAATACTATGTCAACTACATGATCATGCTAAGCAATATGACAATAATGAATGTGTCATGATAAACGGAATGGTGGAAAGTTGCATGGCAATATATCTCGGAATGGCTATGGAAATGCCATAATAGGTAGGTATGGTGGCTGTTTTGAGTAAGATATAAGGAGGTTTATGTGTGAAAGAGCGTATCATATCACGGGGTTTGGATGCACCGGCGAAGTTTGCGCCAACTCTCAATGTGAGAAAGGGCAATGCACGGTACCGAAGAGGCTAGCAAGGATGGAAGGTTAAGAGTGCGTATAATCCATGGACTCAACATTAGTCACAAAGAACTCACACACTTATTGAAAAAATGTACAAGTCATCAAAAACCTTGGCACTACGTGCATGCTCCTATGGGGATAGATTGGAAGGAAAAGACCATCGCTCGTCCCCAACCGCCACTCATAAGGAGGACAGTCAAATAACACCTCATGTTTCAAATTTGTTACATAACGTTTACCATACGTGCATGCTACGGGAATTTCAAACTTCAACACAAGCATTTCTCAATTTCACAACTACTCAACTAGCACGACTTTGATATTATTACCTCCATATCTCAAAACAATCATCAAGCATCAAACTTCTCTTAGTATTCAAAACACTCATAAGAAAATTTTACTAATCTTGAATACCTAGCATATTAGGATTTTAAGCAAATTACCATGATATTTAAGACTCTAAAAATAATCTAAGTGAAGCATGAGAGATCAATAGTTTCTATAAAACAAATCCACCACCGTGCTCTAAAAGATATAAGTGAAGTACTAGAGCAAAACTATATAACTCAAAAGATATAAGCGAAGCACATAGAGTATTCTAACAAATTCCAAATCATGTATGGCTCTCTCAAAAGGTGTGTACATCAAGGATGATTTTGGTAAACTAAAAAGTAAAGACTCAAATCATACAAGACGCTCCAAGCAAAACACATATCATGTGGCGAATAAAAATATAGCTCCAAGTAAAGTTACTGATAGAAGCAGACGAAAGAGGGGATGCCTACCGGGGCATCCCCAAGCTTTGGCTTTTAGGTGTCCTTAGATTATCTTGGGGGTGCCATGGGCATCCCCAATCTTAGGCTCTTGACACTCCTTGTTCCATAATCCATCGAATCTTTACCCAAAACTTGAAAACTTCACAACACAAAACTCAAAGTAGAAAATCTCGTGAGCTCCGTTAGCGAAAGAAAACAAAACAACACTTCAAGGTACTGTAATGAACTCATTATTTATTTATATTGGTGTTAAACCTACTGTATTCCAAATTCTCTATGGTTTATAAACTATTTTACTAGCCATAGATTCATCAAAATAAGCAAACAACACACGAAAAACAGAATCTGTCAAAAACAGAACAGTCTGTAGTAATCTGTAGCTAGCGCAAGATATGGAACCCCAAAAATTCTAAAATAAATTTCTAGACGTGAGGAATTTCTCTATTAATCATCTTAAAAAAGAATTAACTAAATAGAACTTTCCAAATAAAAATGGCAGCAGTTCTCGTGAGCGCTAATGTTTCTGTTTTTTACAGAAACTGTAACAAGACTTTCCCCAAGTCTTCCCAACGGTTCTACTTGGCACAAACACTAATTAAACACAAAAAACACAACCTAAACAGAGGCTAGATAAATTATTTATTACTAAACAGGAGAAAAAATCAAGTAATAAAAATAAAATTGGGTTGCCTCCCAACAAGCGCTATCGTTTAATGCCCCTACCTAGGCATAACAAGCATGGATAGATCTAGGTACTGCCATCTTTGGTAGGCAATCCATAAGTGGCTCTCATAATAGATTCATAAGGTAATTTAATTTTCTTTCTAGGAAAGTGTTCCATGCCTTTCCTTAATCAAAATTGGAATCTGATATTTCCTTCCTTCATATCAATAATTGCACCAATCGTTCTAAGGAAAGGTCTACCAAGAATAATAGGACATGAAGGATTGCAATCTATGTCAAGAACAATAAAATATACGGGCACATAATTCCTATTTGCAATAATAAGAACATCATTAATTCTTCCCATAGGTTTCTTAATAGTGGAATCCGTAAGGTGCAAGTTTAGAGAGCAATCATCAAAATCACGGAAACCTAACAAATCACATAAAGTCTTTGGAATCGTGGAAACACTAGCACCCAAATCACATAAAGCATAGCATTCATGATCTTTAATTTTTAATTTTAATAGTTGGTTCCCAGTCATCATAGAGTTTTCTAGGGATAGAAACTTCCAGTTCAAGTTTTTCTTCATAAGATTGCATCAAGGCATCAACGATATGTTTAGTAAACGCTTTATTTTCACTATAAGCGTGAGGAGAATTTACCACGGATTGCAACAAGGAAATACAATCAATCAAAGAGCAATTTTCATAGTGAAATTCCTTGAAATCCATAATAGTGGGTTTAGCAACATCTAGGGTTTTAATTTCTTCAATCCCACTTTTATCAATTTTAGTATCAAGATCAAAAAATTCTGAATTCTTGGAACGCCTTCTAGGTAAAGGTGGATCATATTCAGTCCCATCATTATCAAGATTCATATTGCAAAATAAAGATTTAATAGGGGACACATCAATAACTTTTAGATCTTCATCTTTATTTTCATAGCAATCCGGTTTAGCGGCCAACCTATTAATTAAGGTAGCCTGCCTATCCGAAATTTCAGCAGTCAATTTCTCAAGACGAGCAATCTGGGATCTTAAACCATTGAATTCTTTAGACATATCATCAAGCTCTTTATTCATCAAACTCATAAAACTTTTCTGTTCCTTAAGCTCGTTTCTGAAGAAACTATTATGTTCAAATTGCAAAACCATAAAACTCCTGACATTGTTTTCGATCTCTTCTATCCTTTTAAGGTGAAGATCACCAGATTTAGGTAGAGCCATAGTGGCAAGCAAGCAAACTAACACACAAGCAAACAAAAAAGCAAGCGGGCTAAAAGAGGCAAATAGAGAAAGAGAGGGAGGATAGAGAGAGAGGGCGAATAAAACGGCAAGGCTGAAGTGGGGGAGAGGAAAACGAGAGGCAAATGGCAAATAATGTAATGCGGGAGATAAGGGTATGTGATGGGTACTTGGTATATTGACTTTTGCGTAGACCTCCCCGGCAACGGCGCCAGAAATCCTTCTTGCTACCTCTTGAGCACTGCGTTGGTTTTCCCCGAAGAGGAAGGGATGATGCAGCAAAGTAGCGTAAGTATTTCCCTCAGTTTTTGAGAACCAAGGTATCAATCCAGTAGGAGGCTACGCGCGAGTCCCTCGCACCTGCACAAAACAAATAAATCCTCGCAACCAACGCGATAAGGGGTTGTCAATCCCTACACGGCCACTTATGAGAGTGAGATCTGATAGATATGATAAGATAATATTTTTGGTATTTTTGTGATAAAGATGCAAAGTAAAATAAAAGCAAAGTAAAAAAGCAAGGGAAATAACTAAGTGATAGGAGATTAATATGATGAAGATGGACCCAGGGGGCATAGGTTTCACTAGTGGCTTCTCACGAGAGCATAAGTATTCTACGATGGGTGAACAAATTACTATTGTTGAAATTGACATAATTGCGCATAGTTATGAGAATATCTAGGTATGATCATGTATATAGGCATCACGTCCGAGACAAGTAGACCGACTCCTGTCTACATCTACTACTATTACTCCACTCATCGACCGCTATCCAACATGCATCTAGAGTATTAAGTTAATGTAAACAGAGTAACGCCTTAAGTAAGATGACATGATGTAGAGGGATAAACTCATGCAATATGATGAAAACCCCATCTTGTTATCCTCGATGGCAACAATACAATACGTGCCTTGTTGCCCCTACTGTCACTGGGAAAGGACACCGCAAGATTGAACCCAAAGCTAAGCACTTCTCCCATTGCAAGAAAGATCAATCTAGTAGGCCAAACCAAACTGATAATTCGAAGATACTTGCAAAGATAACCAATCATACATAAAAGAATTCAGAGAAGATTCAAATATTGTTCATAGATAGACTTGATCATAAACCCACAATTCATCGGTCTCAACAAACACACCGCAAAAAGAAGATTACATCAAATAGATCTCCACAAGAGAGGGGGAGAACATTGTATTGAGATCCAAAAAGAGAGAAGAAGCCATCTAGCTACTAACTATGGACCCGTAGGTCTGAGGTGAACTACTCACACTTCATCGAAGGGGCTATGGTGTTGATGTAGAAGCCCTCTGTGATCGATGCCCCCTCCGGCGGAGCTCTGGAACAGGCCCCAAGATGGGGAACAGAAAGTTGCGGTGGTGGAATTAGGGTTTTGGCTCCGTATCTGATCGTTTGGGGGGTACATAGGTATATATAGGAGGAAGGAGTACGTCGGTGGAGCAATAGGGGGCCCACGAGGGTGGAGGGCGCGCCTGGGGGGTTAGGCGCGCCCCCAACCTCGTGGCCTTCTCTTTTGTGTCTTGACGTAGGGTCCAAGTCTCCTAGGTCTTGTTCGTTGAGAAAATCACGTTCCCGAAGGTTTCATTCCGTTTGGACTCCGTTTGATATTCCTTTTCTTCGAAACCCTAAAACAGGCAAAAAAACAGCAATTCTGGGCTGGGCCTCCGGTTAATAGGTTAGTCCCAAAAATAATATAAAAGTGGATAATAAAGCCCAATGATGTCCAAAATAGTAGATAATATAGCATGGGGCAATCAAAAATTATAGATACGTTGGAGACGTATCACTAACTTAGTTGTGTCTTCATCTAAATAGCCCCTAATTTTTATTTACGCACTCTTTATTATCTTGCAAACCTATCCAACAACACCTACAAAGTACTTCCAGTTTCATACTTGTTCTAGGTAAAGTGAACGTTAAGCGTGCGTAGAGTTGTATCGGTGGTCGATAGATCTTGAGGGAATATTTGTTCTACCTTTAGCTCCTCATTGGGTTCGACACTCTTACTTATCGAAAGAGGCTACAATTGATCCCCTATACTTGTGGGTTATCAATATTTTTTCCTGGCGTCGTTCCCGGGGAGCAATAGCGTGGGGTGAATATTCTCGTGTGTGCTTGTTTGCTTTATCACTAAGTAATTTTTATTTGCTGTTCTAAGTTGTTCTCTATCTTTAGTTATGGATATGGAACAAAAAATACCAAAAAATTAGGTTTACTTGCTACTCATGGAGATGGGGAACCTCCTAAAACCCTCGATGCTTATTATGTGGAAGATATTATGTACTACTTTGATAATCCTAAGAAAACCCCATTCAAATTTATAATGGGAGTAATGTTGGATCAACGTGAATACTTTAGGGATTATCGCTTGACTCAAAAAGGGAAACTATTATGGGATCAAATTTATATGTTGCATTGGTATGCTCGGCAACTATGCTTGAGATATGATTATACTTGTTGCTCTAGGATGAAGGCTCCACACCTTCCCTTTTCATGTGAATTTAATGATAATGAAACCTTAGCTTCTTATGCTAATGGTATATATGATTACTATGATGTGGAATGAATAGAAGAATTCGTTGCTTTTATGGGTGCTTATGAAATTGAATCTTTGTTTAAAGAGTGTGAAAATCTTGATGATGTTGTTTACAGACCTGAAAATTTCGCTATACTTAAACATTGCTATGAAAATTATGAATTCAATTCCGATATTGATGATTTTATTGAGAGAGTCTCCTCTATCCAAGAAGAGACTAATACTTTGCAGGAGTCTATGGAAGAAGAAATTGATGAAACTGTGAGCTCATTGGATGAAAAAGATGATGAGGAGAGCGAAGAACAAAAGGAGGAAGAGCGGATTAGCTACCCGTACCCACCTTCTAATGAGAGTAACTCTTCAACTCATACATTGTTTAATTTCCGTTCGTGCTTACTGAAGGATGATTGCTATGATGATTGTTATGATCCCGTTGATTATTTATAAATATCCCTTTTTGATGATGCTTGCTATGCTTGTGTCCAAGATGCCAATATGAATTATGCTTATGGAGATGAACTTGCTATAGTTCCTTATGTTAAACATGAAATTGTTGCTATTGCACCCATGCATGATAGTCCTATTATCTATTTGAGTTCTCCCAACTACACTATGTCGGAGAAGTTTGCCCTTATTAAGGATTATATTGATGGGTTGCGTTTTATTACTACACATGATGATTTTGATAGATATAATGTGCATGTGCTTGCTGCTGCTACTTGCAATTATTATGAGAGAGGAACTACATCTCCGCCTCTCCATGTTTCCAATATGATAAAATTGCAAGAAACTATTTATAATATGCATTGGTCTTTACTATGTGTGCATGAATTGTTCTTTTATGACATGCCGATGCATAGGAAGAGAGTTAGACTTCGTTGTTGCATGATATATGTCACTTTGTGCTCACTACTAAATCACAAATCATTGTTAATTAAAATTGGCTTTGATATACCTTGTGATCCAGGTGGATTCATTACTTGAGCACCTTATGCCTAGCTTAACGGCTTTAAAGAAAGCGCTGCTAGGGAGACAACCAGGAAGTTTTAGAGAGTCATTTATTTCTGTTGAGTGCTTTTATATAGTTTTAAAACAAAAAAATAAAGAGGAGAACCCAAAACTTTTCAAAAAGGAAAGTGAAAGTGAGAGAGACAAGCATTGTTGAAGTGGGGGAGCTCCTTGAAATTTGTTCATGCTCACGGAAACTTTGTGAATCTTGATTATAGAAATTTTTCAACAAAAATAATTATCCCTTTGTAAAATTCCATTGTATTATAAAAATAATGTGCCAAGATTTGCCTTTAGGATGTTTACATTGCTTGTTGGTTTATGCGGTGCAGAACAGAAACTTTGGCTGTAGTGCGCGATTTTACATTTTTTACTGAAACGTCAAACGACTCTGAAACTTTTTTCAACTATCTTTCCATACAAATTTTTTTATTTTTCCTAATTATTTCAGGATTTTTGGAGTAACAGAGGTATGGTGAATGTTCAGATTATTACAGACTATCCTGTTTAAGACAGATTCTGTTTTTGATGCATAGTTTGCTTGTTTTGATGAAACTATCAATTTCTATCAATGGATTAAGCCATGGAGAAGTTATATTACAGTAGCTACAATTCAAAAACAAAATATGAATTGGTTTGCAACAGTACTTAGAGTAGTGATTTGCTTTATTATAGTAACGGATCTTACCGAACTTTCTGTTAAGTTTTGTGTGATTGAAGTTTTCAAGTTTGGGAGAGATCATGTGGGTGAAGGAATAAGGAGTGGCAAGAGCCTAAGATTGGGGATGCTCGAGGCACCCCAAGGAAATATTCAAGGACTCCCAAGCAACCAAGCTTGGTATGCCCCGGAAGGCATCCCCTCTTTCTTCTAACAATCATCGGTAATTTCACTTGGAGCTATATTTTTATTCATCACATGATATGCGTAAATCTTGAAGTGTCTTTTGCATTTAGTTTTCACTTTTCTTTGATGCACCATGGTGGTATGAGATAGTACTTGGTTGATTTATAGAATTCTCATTGCACTTCACTTATATCTTTTGAGTATGGCTTTATAGAATGCTCCATGTGCTTCACTTATATCTTTTGAAGTTTGGATTGCATGTTTCTCTTCACATAGAAAACCGCCATTTGTGGAATGCTCTTTTGCTTCACTTATATTTGTTAAAGCGTGGGCATATCTTCTGTAGAAAGATTTAAACTCTCTTTCTTCCTGTTATCTATTTAGAGAGATGACAGGAATTGGTCATTCACATGGTTAGTCATAAAATCCTACATACAACTTGTAGATCACTGAATATGATATGTTTGATTCCTTGCAATAGTTCTGCGACATAAAGATGGTGATATTAGAGTCATGCTAGTGGGTAGTTGTGGATTGTAGAAATACTTGTGTTGAAGTTTGTGATTCCCGTAGCATGCACGTATGGTGAACAGTTATGTAACGAAGTTGGAGCATGAGGTATTTATTGATTGTCTTCCTTATGAGTGGCGGTCGGGGACGAGTGATGGTCTTTTCCTACCAATCTACCCCCCTAGGAGCATGCACGTAGTACTTTGTTTCGATGACTAATAGATTTTTGCAATAAGTATGTGAGTTCTTTATGACTAATGTTGAGTCCATGGATTATACGCATTCTCACCCTTCCATCATTGCTAGCCTCTTCGGTACCGTGTATTGCCCTTTTTCACCTCGAGAGTTGGTGCAACTTTGCCGGTGCATCCAAACCACGTGATACGATACGCTCTATCACACATAAGCCTCCTTATATCTTCCACAAAACAGCCACCATACCTGCCTATCATGGCATTTCCATAGCCATTCCAAGATATATTGCCACGCAACTTCCATCATCATCATCATATACATGACTTGAGAATTCATTCTCATATTGCTTTGCATGATCGTAAGATAGATAGCATGATATTTTCATGGCTTGTTCGTTTTTTTGATATCTTTGCTAGATCATTGCACATCCCGGTATACCGTCAGAGGCATTCATATAGAGTCATATCTTTGTTCTAGTATTGAGTTGTAAGTAAATAAAAGTGTGATGATCATCATTATTATAACATTGTCCCAGGTGAGGTTATCAAAATAAAAGAGGCCAAATAAGCCCAAATAAAAAAGAGAGGCCAAAGAATCCCACCAAAACAAAAAACAAAAAAATTGAGAGAAAAGAGAGAAGGGACAATGTTACTATCCTTTTACCACACTTGTGCTTCAGAGTAGCACCATGTTATTCATATAGAGAGTCTCTTGAGTTATCACTTTCATATACTAGTGGGAATTTTCATTATAGAACTTGGCCTTTATATTCCAGCGATGGGCTTCCTCAAATGCCGTAGGTCTTCATGAGCAAGCAAGTTGGATGCGCACCCACTTAGTTTTCAGTTTGAGCTTTCATACACTTATAGCTCTTAGTGCATCCGTTGCATGGCAATCCCTACTCCTCGCATTGACATCAATTGATGGGCATCTCCATAGCCCATTGATTAGCCGCGTCGATGTGAGACTTTCTCCCTTTTTTGTCTTCTCCACACAACCTCCACTATAATATTCTATTCCACCTATAGTGATATATCCATGTGTTGGGGAACGTAGTAATTTCAAAAATTTCCTACTCACACGCAAGATCATGGTGATGCATAGCAACGAGAGGGGAGAGTGTTGTCCACGTACCCTCGTAGACCGAAAGTGGAAGTGTTAGCACAACACGGTTGATGTAGTCGTACGTATTCACGATCCGACCAATCAAGTACCGAACGTACGTCACCTCCGAGTTCAGCACACGTTCAGCCCGATGACGTCCCTCGAACTCCGATCCAGCCGAGTGTTGAGGGAGATTTTCGTCAGCACAACGGCGTGGTGACGATGTTGATGTTCTACCGACGCAGGGCTTTGCCTAAGCACCGCTACAGTATTATCAAGGTGGACTATGGTGGAGGGGGGCACCGCACACGGCTAAAAGATCAACTTGATCAATTGTTGTGTCTATGGGGTGCCCCCTGCCCCCGTATATAAAGGAGCAAGGGGGGTTGTAAGTGCATCTAGTGCCACCCCTAGTTGGTTTTGGAGTATTGACGACAAACCTAGTTGAGGGACTAATGTGTTTGTGAGAATTGCAGGATAACACAGGTAGAAGTCCCTCATTGATTCGGTTTTACTACTAGAGATGACCCCTAAAAATGTATGAAGACATTGAAGTCAAAGGTGGTATATGAAGATATTCACATTGAAGACTATGACAAGAGAAGACACAATATGAAGCCTATGGAGCTCGAAGACTTAGATCTTTCGTAGTTCTTTTTCTTTTGTGTTGAGTCATAGGAACCACCGTACTGTTAAGTGGGGTCCAGGAGAACCAGTCAGAATGACTGAAGTGATGCCTAAACCAAAAACCTATGTCTTCGAGTGAAGACAATGAGAGCGAATCTTGTCCAGAGCTGGACAAGTCAGCTTTTCTTGTAGCCCAAGTAAAGTTGCCATGAGAGTTTGAAATCTGACCGTTGAGACACGTGTCAGTTCCTTAGTGACCCAGGGTCATTTCGGACAAATCAGGTCGGGTTGCCAAGTGGCTATAAATAGCCCACCCCCTACAACCATAAACGGTTGGCTACTCAGATTGAGAGTACGGCTTTTGTCGTTTGAGAGCAACCCACCTCGAAGCCTTTGAGAGAAAATTCCTAGCGAGGAGAAAGCCCTAACCACCCAGAGCCAGAGAAAATTGGGCATCACTTAAGTCTTATTGTCTGTGTGATCTGAAGACTTATTACACTTGAGGACTGTGAATCCTCCAGACGGTTAGGCGTCGCGTTTTGAGCATCCAAGAGACATTGTGGATTGCCAGTGAACGAAGTCTGTGAAGGTTTGGGAGTCTACCTTGAAGACTTACCAGAGTGATTGGGCGAGGACTATGTGACCTTAGCTCAAGGAGAATACGGTGAGGACTTGGTGTCCTGAGCTGCGTGTTCAGGACTGGGTGTCCGGGACTGTGTGTCCTAAGGTTCAAATACCTAGCCGCTCCAACCAGACGTACAGTTGTCACAGCAACTGGAACTGGTCCAACACATCATTGTCTTCAACGAGTCACTGGTTTCATCTTCACTTCTTTTTACTCACTGATTACTCATTGTGAAGTCATTGCATGTCTGTTCTATCTTTTGTCTTCAGAACGTGAGTGTATGATCTGTTTGGCTTCATAATATCTTCCTACCTGATCCTTATTACACTGCAACTATTTGTCACTGTGCTTTCACTCTGTTGATACTTGACCATGGCTTGCCTAGTGTAGTCTACCTTCCGCTGCATAGTAATAGGCATATCTCTGCTGTTTGTCTTCATAACTTCCACATTTTGAAGACTTTCATAAAAATCGCCTATTCACCCCCCTCTAGTCGATATAACGCACTTTCAATTGGTATCAGAGCAAGGTGCTCCCTTGTTCTGTGTGATTCGGTTTAACCACCTGGAGTTTTAGCTATGTCGACTGCAAGGATAATCAAAGTCTCCGCTGCGTGCCCCGTCTTCGATGGAACTGAGTATCCCTACTAGAAGAATAAGATGCGCATGCATCTTGAAGCTATTGACGTCGACCTATGGTATGTCGTCGAGAACGGCATTCCCAAGGCTGGAGAAGGTGTCACGGCTGCTGATGTCAAGAAGTTCACTCAACTGGACTCTACTGCCAAGAATATCATCTGTGATCATCTCACCAAAGGACAGTATGGCCGTGTGAGTGCCTTGAAGACATCCAAGCTGGTCTGGGACTGGCTCTCCAAGGTCAATGAAGGCATCTCAACCCAGAGAGATCATAGAATCAGCGTTCTTCGCAACCTCTTCAACCGCTTCAAGCGAAATGACAATGAGAATGTCCAGCACACATTTGATCGGCTCACTGACATCACAAATGAGCTTCAAGCCCTCGGCGCTACTGAGATCACCAAACATGAAATCGTCAAGACGCTGCTGAGATCACTTGATAGTTCATTTGACATCCTAGCCCTGATGATTCAAGAACGTCCTGATTTCAAGACACTCGATCCGTCTGACATACTTGAGAGGCTCAACACACATGAGTTTCAGCTTTCTGAGAAAAGAGATATCTACGGTCCAAACTATGGGCAAACTCATGCCTTGAAGGCAAAAGCTGTTTCCTCATCTGAAGAAGAATCTGACAGCAGTTCTGATGATCCTGAAGACATTGGAAGGGAACTTGCTATGCTTGTCAAGAAGTTCCAAAAATTCACGAAGAAGAAAGGTTTCAGAAAGTCTTCCCGATCAAGTTCAAGGAATGATGAAGCTCCTGCTCATGACTACAAGAAGAAAACATGTCACAAGTGCAAGAAACTTGGCCACTTCATCTCTGAGTGTCCACAGTGGGACAATGAGAACAAAAAGAAGAAGAAGAGCAAGGAATATGACTCTGACGATAAGAAGAAGAAGAAGAAATACTCAAAGTCTTCTTCCAAGTCTTCATCACACAAGAAGAGCTCATCTGGCAAGGCACGTGAGCTTGTTGGCAAGGAAATGGATTCAGAGGAGGAGTCTGCTTCTGAGGAGGCGGAGGTGGAGTCTGAAGAGGAATCCGACTCAGGCGTCGCAAGTCTAGCTACAGCATACGTTGCCAAGTCCATCTTCAACACTGAAGACAATGACTTCATCACCGACACCGATGCAAATGACAAGGACTGCTCCGCTTCTACCTACTGCTTCATGGCACGCGGTGCCAAGGTAAACACACGCACTACTCACTATCAAACATCTAGTGACGATGACTCTGATTGTGTTTCAAAACCTAGCTACAAAACACTTGCTAAAATTGCAACTGAACAACAGAAAGCTATGGAACATATTCAAAAACTATTAGACAGAAGCGATGATCTGTTGGGTGCTGAAATGACTCGATCTGAATCCTTAATTGAAGACATAAAAAATCTTCACGTTAAGTATCAGGAACTTGAAAATCGTCATGAAACTCTCTCAACAACTCATGAAAAGCTTTCCTATGATTATCTTCAAAGGAAGCAAGATCTTGAGAAATTGAGAGCGGTTCATGAAGATCTTCAAATGGAAAACGAGTCACTTCGCGCCAAACAGATCAGTCACGCTCAGGAAGGATTTGAACCACCATGTCTTAAATGCATTGAGCGTGATAATGCTACTTCTGTTGCTGAATGTTCTACTGCTACTGCTGTTGCAATATCTTCAACTGTTGATGCGGTAACTAACCCCTCTGTTGAGGATACCACCGCTATTGCTGATGAGAATGCTAGGTTGAAGACATTGCTTGAAACAGGGATGTACAAAAGTCTTCAAGGGCATCAGACACTATGTGATGTCCTCAAAAAGCAGATTCTGAACCGAAACCCTAGGAAAGAGGGTGTTGGGTTCGTAAGGAAAATGAATGCAGATGGCTCTTACTGGAAACTTGAGCAGTACCCCAAAACCATGTGGGTTGCTGCAAAGGAACCTTCAGCAGATCCATCCAATCTAACTGGCTTCACTTGTGCTAACCCCATTATCATTGATGAATCCTTTGATGCAAACTATATACTGTTTAAGAATCAGAATGGTGAAGTGTTTGCCAGGTACATTGGTACTAACTGCAGGAATGGACCGCCTATGAAGAAGATCTGGGTTCCGAAAAAGTGTCTGGAAAATCTTCCTGTGAATGTCTTCATGACACCTCACTTGAAGAAGACAAACCTCAGACCAAAGGCTTCATACGGTCCAAAGGCTTCATACAAACAGAGGACTCACCTGAGTCGCACTAACGCAAATGTTTTGTAGGGAGACCATACTCAGTCATATGAATATGAGAGCGGTTCATCAAACCGCTATGTTCATAAGACCAAGAACTATTCTGCTTATTCTTATGAGTACTATTGTCCACCTGCAAGACTGTTTGCTAAGGCTTCAAAGCCAAAATTCTCAGATGCTGCACTTAGACTTATTGCTTCTAAGCCACCCTTGAAGATGTGGGTGGTTAAGAAGGCTTAACTCTCTTTTGCAGGGAATGGTCTCCAGCAGAAAACCAAAATCGTCTGACGCTATTGCTGGGGACCTTAAACATCTTGTAGGGCGCAAGATCAAATGCCCAAATGGTCTTACTATGTACTTCGTACCTGAATCGCTTGCTACTCTCCCTATTAGTCCTATCCTGGATCTAAGCTTTCATAACCCACTGGTTCGTCAAATGTTTTTGCTTCACAATGCTCTTGGTGAAGCCTATCCCCCTAACTGCACTGTAGGGTACGACACCAGCGTCTTCAGAATGGATTGTTGACAGTGGGTGTACAAATCACATGACTGGCAAAAGAAGTCTTCTTATGGACTCAACCTTACGTCCATCCGACAAGAGTCACATCACATTTGCTGACACTGGTAAAAGTAAGGTATTGGGTCTAGGTAGAGTTGCAATCTCAAGGGATCAACACATGGATAAAGTCATGCTTGTTGAATCCCTTGGCTTCAACTTAATGTCTGTCTCAATGCTTTGTGATTTGAACATGATCGTAATGTTTGGAAAATATTGTTGCCTTGTACTAATGGAATCTGACAAGTCTCTAGTGTTTGAAGGGTATCGAAAAGATGATCTGTACGTGGTAGATTTCTCAGCAGGGCCACAGCTTGCAGTATGTCTTCTAGCAAAGGCTTCAGAATGCTGGCTATGGCATCGGAGGCTTGGACATGCTGGCATGAGGAACCTCCACACCCTCGCGAAGAAGAAGCATGTCATAGGCATCGACGGCGTCAAGTTCAAGAAAGACCATTTATGCGGTGCCTGTGAAGCAGGGAAAATGACAAGGGCCAAACATCCCTCGAAGACAATCATGACTACTACTCAACCCTTCGAACTGCTCCACATGGATCTTTTCGGTCCCACTCATTACTCAACTCTAACTACTACTGCTTGCCTCTATGGCTTCGTTATTGTTGATGATTATTCTAGATATACTTGGGTGCACATAATCCTTTACAAGACTGAAGTGCAGGATGTCTTCAGACGCTTCGCCAATCGTGCTATGAACAATTTTGGCGCCAAGATAAAGCGCATCAGAAGTGACAATGGCACTGAATTCAAGAACACTGGCCTTGATACATATCTTGATACCTTGGGCATCACACATGAATTCTCAGCCCCGTACACGCCACAGCAGAATGGCGTCGTCGAACGCAAGATCAGAACACTAATTGAGATGGCCAGAACGATGCTAGATGAATACAAGACTCCAAGAAAATTCTGGCCCGAAGCCATTGATACTGCATGTCATACAATCAATCGCGTTTATCTTCACAAGCTACTGAACAAGACATCTTATGAGCTCCTTACTGGCAAAAAGCCAAATGTCAGTTACTTCAGAGTGTTTGGCGCAAGGTGCTGGATCAAGGACCCACATCACACCTCAAAATTTGCACCAAAAGCACATGAGAGTTTTATGCTTGGATATGGAAAGGATTCGCACTCCTACAGAGTCTTCAATCTCTTTCATTACAAAGTGGTTGAAATAGTGGATGTGCAGTTCGATGAGACCAACGGATCACAAAGAGAGCAGCTGCCAAGTGTGCTAGATGAAGTTCCATCCAGTGAATCAATCAAGCTAATGGGAACTGGAGAGATTATACCTTCTGAAGCTCATCCTGAAGAAGAACTTATCATTTCAGCACCTGATCAACATGAAGACATTGCTCATCCTGAAGACATTCCTTCCAACAACGCCAGTGAACAGCAAGAGCAAAGTCTTCGCCCTGTACATCCTCGTGTTGCCAATGAAGTGCAGATTGAAAGAATAATTGATAGCATCAATGCACCTGGTCCACTCACTCGTTCAAGGGCAACTCAGCTAGCAAATTTCTGTGGGCACTTCGCATTCGTCTCAATATCAGAACCCAAGAAAGTTGAAGAAGCCTTCATGGAACCTGAATGGATTCAAGCTATGCAAGAAGAGCTTCAACAGTTTGAGCTGAATAATGTATGGGAACTGGTTAAGCGTCCTGATCCACGGAAGCACAATATAATAGGCACCAAATGGATATACCGCAACAAGCAAGATGAGCATGGTCAAGTTGTCAGAAACAAAGCTCGTCTCGTTGCTCAAGGATATACTCAAGTGGAAGGCATTGACTTCGATGAAACATTTGCTCCTGTGGCTAGGCTTGAAGCCATACGCATACTGCTGGCCTATGCAAATCATCATAACATACTTCTATATCAAATGGATGTGAAGAGTGCCTTTCTCAATGGCAAGATTGAAGAAGTGTATGTTGCACAACCACCTAGCTTTGAAAATCCAAAACATCCCGACATGGTATACAAGCTCAACAAGGCACTGTATGGCCTCAAGCAAGCCCCTAGGGCCTGGTATGACACACTCAAATACTTCCTGAAGAGCAAAGGCTTCATACCTGGTTCCCTAGATCCCACTCTTTTCACGAAGACATATGATGGTGAACTATTTGTGTGCCAAATATATGTGGATGACATTATCTTCGGCTGCACCAATCAGAAGTACAGTGAAGAGTTTGGATATATGATGCAAGAGCAATATCAGATGTCCATGATGGGGGAGCTGAAGTTCTTCCTTGGTCTTCAAATACGACAACAACGCAATGGCATCTTCATATCTCAAGAGAAGTATCTCAAAGATTGCCTGAAGAAGTTCGGTATGCAAGACTGCAAAGGCTTCACAACACCAATGCCAGCCAAACATCATCTGGGTCTTGACGACAATGGTAAAGAGTTTGATCAAAAGGTATACCGCTCCATGATTGGTTCTTTACTTTATCTATGTGCATCTAGGCCAGATATTATGCTTAGTGTTTGCATGTGTGCTCGATTTCAAGCGGCACCAAAGGAGTCGCATCACTTAGCTGTGAAGCGAATTCTTCGATATTTGGCTCACACCCCAACTCTAGGATTATGGTATCCAAAGGGATCAGAGTTTGATTTGGTTGGATTCTCGGATGCTGATTATGCTGGTGACAAAGTTGATCGCAAGTCTACATCAGGCACATGTCACTTTCTGGGACGATCACTTGTATGTTGGTCTTCAAAGAAGCAGAACTGTGTATCTCTCTCCACTGCTGAATCTGAATACATTGCTGCTGGATCTTGTTGTGCTCAGCTTCTGTGGATGAAGCAAACACTCAAGGACTATGGCATTCATCTGAAGCAAGTGCAACTTTACTGCAACAATGAAAGCGCCATCAAGATTGCCAACAACCCAGTTCAGCACTCGAAGACAAAGCACATTGAAATTCGTCATCACTTTCTCAGAGATCATGTTGTGAAGGAAGACATTGATATCATACACGTCAACACTGAAGAGCAATTGGCAGATATCTTCACCAAGCCCTTGGATGAGAAGAGGTTTTGCAAGTTACGGTGTGAGCTAAATATCCTAGAATCCTCAAATGTCATGTGATCAGGCACACATCCTAACCCTTATGCATATTGATGACTTAGATGTGCAACACACGAAGTAAAGTATATCTTCAATCAATGAAGACATACATTCTAAGTGTGAATACATTAATGTGGAATTTGACTTCGGAGCGCCACGATAATTGTGCGCCGTGTCTGGGTCTAATACTTCCTATACGGTGGGTAACGCCACCACCAAACGTTCTATTTTGAAGTGTTTCACTCATGGCGTTACCTTGCAATGTCTTCATATTTGGTTTGGCTTCAATCTCAACATGTCTTCATGATTATCTTCACTACGTTGATTACATATATATATATATATATATATATATATATATATATATATATATATATATATATATATATACTAGTGTTCTGTCCTCTACAGCATTCACTTATAGCTATGTCTTCTTGTTTGAATCTTTTGAACGAAGTGAATGTGATCGGACCCTAACCTCTCTATGCTCTCTATCTCAAAATTCTATCTCTCCAAGTCATATGAAACTGTCGAATGTCTTCACTGCGTCCTTGTCAGCAGAAGATATAGAGACAACCATAAAGTCCGTTTTCAATGCTCATTCCTCCACATAAAATCCGGAGAAGTAGGAACGACCACCCGACAATCCAGGCGTGCGTGGGACGTGGAACAAACCCCAAACTTCCGCAAACTGGCCACGCGTTCCTCAGATGCGAATTGCCAGGGGCACCTGTGTAATAGCACAGTGTCGCCCTTGTGCCTATAAATACACACTCACAGCGGTAACTATCTCTTCTTCCACCCTCGCACGAACCCTAGCGCCACCGCTAGCTCTCGACGACGCCGGTGACGAAGCACTTCACTGCTGCAACCTCTCCGACGCCGTCTTCATGCCGACCGCGGACATCGTCCTCTCCGCCATCGCTGTAGGTCTCCTCCATCGCCAAGTTAGGGCACGGACGAGTGAACTGCTCGGCCTCATCTCTCGCTCCGTCTAGCAGTTCTCAGTGTGGTAAATAAAACTGCCTTTTTACAGCACCGTTGATCCTGTTGATCTGTCACTTTCTACCACAAGAAGTTTCTGTTCACACAAGCTAGATCTCTCTCAAACTGCATCTCATAACATGCCTAGTATATTCATTTGTGCTTCACAAAGTAGTTAGATTCCTCACTTGTACTGATCTGTGGATTCGTACAAATCTGGAACTAACTTCTTATCTATGAGTGAATGTCTTCGCACGATGAGGTCAATGTCTTCTAAACTGATTTATCTTCAAAATCTTCTGAGAATGCATATGACCTCTTCCCCTTCCCTCGCACCTTAATGCTGTCATAGGTACATGTCCGTGGGAGAATCCTTTGGTTCTCATAGTCTGCATTCATTTGCAGAATTCTTACAGCATCACATAAATTCTCCTGAAGCCAGTTCCTGTTGGTCTGAATGTCTTGAAGCCTTCCAAGTTAAGGTTTATGGCTTCAGAAACAGCAGCAAGGAAGGGGGCAGACAGCGACGTGGAGGAACATCCAAAGATCTGCCTGATGAACTGGCAGAAATGTATAAAACAGATCCTGAAGAGAATTATGGTCAGCGCAAGACCCGAATCCAATGGATTCGACGCTATTTGGCAGAACAATGGTTCAAATACCGCTTCACAACCCAATAGTATGCTGAGAAAAGTGCCATAAAAAGACCGTGGGGAGACATCTTATACAAGAATCTTGTACCCAGGTCCAGAGATGAAGCTATTGCCCAAAGCTTCTCTCCATGCATGGTCCGTGGGCCACAGCCTGATGATGCACATCCGTCGTCACTACTCTGGTGTCGTGACGACAATCTGTTCAAGCGCAACTTCCAGTTTGCCCAAAACTCAGCGAAGCAGAACAAGAAGAAATTTGGGTTAGACTTCAACCCTGGTCCCCCAGCACCAAGGGCAGATGGCACACGAGAAGCAGAACCCAATGTCATCGGTCCGTATGCCAACCTTGAAGGCCTCATCACCTACATCTTGGTTCAAGGGACTGCAGTGAATGAGCCTGCAGCTGATACTGAGTCTGATGAAGCGCCTGCAATGCCTGCAGTACCAAAGCCAAAGTTGTCGAAGAAGTCAAAAGCTTCACAGCCAGCCCATTCACCAAAAATCTCAAGGGCGAATCCATTGGCAACTGCACCTCCTGAAGACAGTGTGCAGTCTGAAGAAGTATCCCGCGTCTCCAAGCACCAGAAGGCCAAGATGCCTCTGTCTCACACTGGCAAAGAGCTCACAGCTGCTGCCATCCTGTGCAGTGAAGCCATTGATCTGTCAAGTGATGAAGATCTTGGAGATGACGCTCTTGAGCAACTCATCAAGAGCAAAGAAGAAGCAGAAATCTTCAATAATCTGCCTCTCTTTGATGTCGCCATCATCCACAACTTCATTGACGAGTGGTTTGCCACACCAAACATCAGCTTTGAAGATCTACAACTGCCCGTTGGCCTCGGCGTCGCCTTCCAAGGCGCTATTGCTTCAGAACTTGCTATTGCCCAGCGCATTGTTGAACTGAAGCAGAAAATTGATCATGAAAAGGCTCAGTTCAAGAAGCATATGGACAAGCTCAGCGTGCAAGAAGTGAAGAGCTTCAAGATCAGGTTGCATGAGCTAAAGGAAAACTTTCTGAAGAAGCGTGCAGAAGCTCAGGGTTCACGTGAGCGGATGAAGACTCTGGCTGACAGATATGTGCAAGCCTACAATGAGGCTGAGAAGCGCAAGACACTTGGGCATCCTGGCATCGACCCCAAGATGGCTGCAAAGAAAAAGAAGAAGACTGTTCCAGCTGAACCAGAGGCACCAAGGCAGGCAGCAGTTCCGCTTGTCTTCCCAACTGCAACGACTGGCTCGAAGCCAAAGAGCCGGTCAACCGCTTCAGAGCTCAAGAAGACGAGAACTGCAGAGGCTGAAGCCAGGAAGAGGAAAAGCTCTGAAGCCTCTCCTACCTCCCCCAGCAAGAAAAAGAGAAAGACCAAGAAATCTCGGGCTGCTCCCACAGAGCCCTTGATAGTTGAACCCATTTCTATGGTTCACCCTGACGCAGAACGTCAACTGACAGTTCATGAGCCTGCTTCCACAGAGGCTCCTGAAGCTGAAGACATTCCAGCAGCTGACCCCATTGCTGCTGAAGACATTGGTCATCGTGACAATGTAGAAGATGATGCAGCCCTTCCTCAGTTAGAACACAGCGAACTCATCAGCATTGGTCGTCCACTGACGCCAATTGCACAGGATGATTCATGGGCGGATCACCCTCAAGAGGAAGAAGACTATGAGGCCCAGCCCACTCCAACCCTACAGGCGTCGTCTGTGTTCCGCAGGCTTCGCAAAGGTCCAAGGCCTCAAGTCTATGCTGAAGACATTCCGACTGCATCAGCCGCAGAAGAAGTACCACAAGAGCCCACTCCTCTGCTCCACCAAGAAGCAATTCTCCAGGAGAACGTGCTTGTGTCTGACCCTCCAGCTCGTCACGTGGAGGAAGCAAATCGTGAGGCTGCCACAACTAACATTGAAGCTAATGTGGAGCCCTCCCCACCAAAAGCTTCAGAAGACAGCGAAGCTACTGATCCTGACACTTCTGTTCCTGAGTCTGCTGCCGGTCCACAATTCAACTACCATGTTCAGCACAGGCCTCAGGTTCAGAAGCCAATCCCAAGAATGCCAAGGTTCCCAGGTCCTGCATCAGCACCTGGTTCCTTCAACATCAATAGCTTCAGGGCAGATAATACTTTCTTCAATAGCTCCAAGAACCCCTATTCAAGGGAAAGGATTTCATCAGATAGGTTCTGGAGCTATCCTCAGCGCAGCTACTACTCTTGCATATTGTACAACCAAGGTCGCATTTTCCTGCACAAGCGCCTTGATGTTGAAGCTATTGCTGGTCTGCCCTGTCTAGAGGAAGCGTTGGATTGCTTCAAACAAGTGCGTCTGCTACAGTTTGTTACTGATGAAGAGCATTGGAACGAAGAGCTCCTGCTACAATTCTATGCCACACTGCACATCAAAGGATACAACAGAGATCCGAAGACTTGGGTCCTGGAGTGGATGACCGGCAACGTTCATCACGAAGCCAATGCATTTGATATCATTGAGCTCACTGGCCTGCCCACTCCAGGCGAATTCTTCGAGCAAGGCTGTCAGCTACACACTGAAGCTATTGAGAGCATATTTCAGAGGCCTGAACCGAATATGAGTCAGATGCTCTCCATGATGAAGCCATTGCCCCACGATGCTCCTTATCCCACAGAGTTCTTCGTTGAAGACCTTGAGTACCTGCCCAGGACCATCTATCACATCATCTGGCGGACTCTCTGGCCCATTAAAGGACACTCTTCAAATGCCAAGATCGAGGGTGCAAGGAAGACTCTGATATTCTGTATCCTTCATGGCAAATGCTTCAACGCACAGGATTTCTTCATACGCCAACTAGCTGCATCAGGCTCAGATCTGTTTGGTTTAAAGTTCTATGCTCCTTGGGTAATGAGGCTGATCAAACTTCACTCTGCCATCTTGTATCAGCCCTCAGCCTGCAACCATCGGATCTTCTTGCCTGATGTGGATACCTCTGCTGAAGCCATCTATCCTGAACCTGCCACGCAACCTCTGAGTCTTTAGAATGCAGAACACCAGAGCTTCACTCAAAACGTTGAAGGTGTTGAAGCCATCTCCAGGGTGTATCCGCTGGCTGGCACTACACGTGCACCACACCCTGCTTCAACTGAAGCCACTGATAGTGCCACCGCTTCAAGACCCAAGAAGCGCACTCGTGTTCTCAACGACCGAGAGCTTCTTGTGGCCCTTCATCAAAAGCAGGATAGGCATCATGACTGGTTGAAGAGACAGATGAAAAGCCTCTTGGTGGATGTAAATCGCATCCGAAATCTTGCCACCAAGAACGCTTTCGTTGCCCATGAAACCTGTCGCCGCACATGGAAAGGGCTAACGATGATGCTTTCTGAAGCTGATCTTCAAGAGGATGGCTTCACTGAGAGATTCAAGTTTGACTCCACACCTCCTCGAAGAGCTGTGCTGCTAGGAACTCCATCCCTTGAAGATTCTGAGTTCTCTTCCTCTGCTGTCACAGTCACTGCCAGAATTATTGAGGAAGAAGACGATGCTACCTCACCGCCACCTGCTTCAGCACCTCCAAGCTCTTCTGCACCGCCAAACAACGCCAACAACCCTGCTACTTCACCTACTCCTCATGGGAACGCGTAGAGACTCTATGTCTTCAAACCTTTTTGGTCATTACTGACAAAAGGGGGAGAAGCATATGAGATTGATAGTCTTCAAGCGGGTTCATATGGGCGGGTGCCTTATATTTTGCTTCATGCTTACAACTCTCGTTTTTGCTACAATTGGTTCTTAGGAGTTGTAACACTTAAACCAGATGGTCGCCTGCTACTTGTTTGCCACCTTGTTTTGCGAAGATAAATTCCGCATGTGCGACGATAAATTCCGCACTTAGCTCATTCTGCAGACGTCCATTTTCCATTATGCATGTCATTATCTTCATATACTTTCACATGCATAGTGGATTGTCATCATCAGCTGAAGTGGATCTCCACAAGTACAACCTGCCATGTGCATTTGCATTCCAAAAGCAAATTAACTTATATGCACATCTTCAGGGGGAGCCCTTGCAACTTATGAAGACAATTCCTTATCTTTTACAAATTCACAGATTATATTCCCCGTTAAAAACTTCAACTAGTTTGTCATCAATCACCAAAAAGGGGGAGATTGTAAGTGTATCTAGTGCCACCCCTAGTTGGTTTTGGAGTATTGACGACAAACCTAGTTGAGGGACTAATATGTTTGTGAGAATTGCAGGATAACACAAGTAGAAGTCCCTCATTGATTCGGTTTTACTACCAGAGATGACTCCTAAAAATGTATGAAGACATTGAAGTCAAAGGTGGTATATGAAGATATTCACATTGAAGACTATGACAAGAGAAGACACGATATGAAGCCTATGGAGCTCGAAGACTTAGATCTTTCGTAGTTCTTTTTCTTTTGTGTTGAGTCATAGGAACCACCGTACTGTTAAGTGGGGTCCAGGAGAACCAGTCAGAATGACTGAAGTGATGCCTAAACCAAAAACATATGTCTTCGAGTGAAGACAATGAGAGCGAATCTTGTCCAGAGCCGGACAAGTCAGCTTTGCTTGTAGCCCAAGTAAAGTTGCCATGAGAGTTTGAAATCTGACCGTTGAGACACGTGTCAGTTCCTTAGTGACCCAGGGTCATTTCGGACAAATCAGGTCGGGTTGCCAAGTGGCTATAAATAGCCCACCCCCTACAACCATAAACGGTTGGCTGCTCAGATTGAGAGTACGGCTTTTGTCGTTTGAGAGCAACCCACCTCGAAGCCTTTGAGAGAAAATTCCTAGTGAGGAGAAAGCCCTAACCATCCAGAGCCAGAGAAAATTGGGCATCACTTAAGTCTTCTTGTTTGTGTGATCTGAAGACTTATTACACTTGAGGACTGTGAATCCTCCAGACGGTTAGCCGTCGCATTCTGAGCATCCAAGAGACATTGTGGATTGCCAGTGAACGAAGTCTGTGAAGGTTTGGGAGTCTACCTTGAAGACTTACCAGAGTGATTGGGCGAGGACTATGTGACCTTAGCTCAAGGAGAATACGGTGAGGACTTGGTGTCCTGAGCTGCGTGTTCAGGACTGGGTGTCCGGGACTGTGTGTCCTAAGGTTCAAATACCTAGCCCCTCCAACCAGACGTACAGTTGTCACAGCAACTGGAACTGGTCCAACACATCATTGTCTTCAACGAGTCACTGGTTTCATCTTCACTTCTTTTTACTTACTGATTACTCATTGTGAAGTCATTGCATGGCTGTTCTATCTTTTGTCTTCACAACATGAGTGTATGATCTGTTTGGCTTCATAATATCTTCCTACCTGGTCCTTATTACACTGCAGCTATTTGTCACTGTGCTTTCACTCTGTTGATACTTGACCATGGCTTGCCTAGTGTAGTCTACCTTCCGCTGCATAGTAATAGGCATATCTCTGCTGTTTGTCTTCATAACTTCCACGTTTTGAAGACTTTCATAAAAATCGCCTATTCACCCCCCCCTCTAGTCGATATAACGCACTTTTAGGGGTACGGCCGGCCAGGGAGAGGGTGCGCCAGTAGGAGTCCTACTCCCACCGGGAGTAGGACTCCCCCCCTTTCCTAGTTGGAATAGGATTCGGGAGAAGGAAAGAGAGAGGGGAAGAAGGAAAGAGGGGGCCGACCCCTTTTGCCCTAAACCAATTCGGTTTGGGCCTTGGGGGGGCGTGCCCCACACTCCCCTTGATTCCCTCTATTTCCACTAAGGCCCATATAGGCCCATTAAGCTCCCGGGGGGTTCCGGTAACCTCCCGGTACTCCGGTAAAATCCCGATTTCACCCGGAACACTTCCGACATCCAAACATAGGCTTCCAATATATCAATCTTCATGTCTCGACCATTTCGAGACTCCTCGTCATGTCCTTGATCACATCCGGGGCTCTAAACAACCTTCAGTACATCAAAACATATAAACTCATAATATAACTGTCATTGTAACGTTAAGCGTGCGGACCCTACGGGTTCGAGAACTATGTAGACATGACCGAGACACGTCTCCGGTCAATAACCAATAGCGGAACCTGGATGCTCATATTGGCTCCCACATATGTTACAAAGATCTTTATTGGTCAAACCACATAACAACATACATTGTTCCCTTTGTCATCGGTATGTTACTTGCCCGAGATTCGATCGTCGGTATCTCAATACCTAGTTCAATCTCGTTACCGGCATTTCTCTTTACTCGTTCCGTAACACATCATCCCGCAACTCACTCATTAGTTGCAATGCTTGCAAGGCTTATAGTGAAGTGCATTACCGAGTGGGTCCAGAGATACCTCTGTGACAATCGGAGTGACAAATCCTAATCTCGAAATACGCCAACCCAACAAGTACCTTCGGAGACACCTGTAGATCACCTTTATAATCACCCAGTTATGTTGTAAATTTTGTAGCACACAAAGTGTTCCTCAGGTAAACGGGAGTTGCATAATCTCATAGTCATAGGAACATGTATAAGTCATGAAGAAAGCAATAGCAACAAACTAAACGATCAAGTGCTATGCTAATGGAATGGGTCAAGTCAATCACATCATTCTCTAATGATGTGACCCCATTAATCAAATGACAACTCATGTCTATGTCTAGGAAACTTAACCATCTTTGATTCAACGAGCTAGTCAAGTAGAGGCATACTAGTGACATTCTGTTTGTCTATGTATTCACACATGTATTATGTTTCCGGTTAATACAATTCTAGCATGAATAATAAAAAATTATCATGAAATAAGGAAATAAATAATAACTTTATTATTGCCTCTAGGGCATATTTCCTTTAGTCTCCCACTTGCACTAGAGCCAATAATCTAGTTCACATCGCCATGTGATTTAACACCAATAGTTCACATCACCATGTGATTAACACCCATAGTTCACATCGACATGTGACCAACACCCAAAGAGTTTACTAGAGTCAATAATCTAGTTCACATCGCTATGTGATTAACACCCAAAGAGTACTAAGGTGTGATCATGTTTTGCTTGTGAGAGAAGTTTAGTCAACGGGTCTGCCACATTCAGATCCGTAAGTATTTTGCAAATTTCTATGTAAACAATGCTCTGCATGGAGCTACTCTAGCTAATTGCTCCCACTTTCAATATGTATCCAGATTAAGATTTTTAGTCATATGGATCAGTGTCAAAACTTGCATCGATGTAACCCTTTACGACGAACCTTTTGTCACCTCCATAATCGAGAAACATATCCTTATTCCACTAAGGATAATTTTGACCAATGTCCAGTGATCTACTCCTAGATCACTATTGTACTCCCTTGCTAAACTCAGGGCAGGGTATACAATAGGTCTGGTACACAACATGGCATACTTTGTAGAGCCTATGGCTGAGGAATAGGGAATGACTTTCATTCTCTCTCTATCTTCTGCCGTGGTCGGGTTTTGAGTCTTACTCAACTTCACACCTTGTAACACAGGCAAGAACTCCTTCTTTTGATTGTTCCATTTTGAACTACATCAAAGTCTTGTCAAGGTATGTACTCATTGAAAAAATTATCAAGCGTCTTGATCTATCTCTATAAATCTTGATGCTCAATATGTAAGCAGCTTCACCGAGGTCTTTCTTTGAAAAACTCCTTTCAAACATTCCTTTATGCTTTGTAGAATAATTCTACATTATCTCCGATCAACAATATGTCATTCACATATACTTATCAGAAATGTTGTAGTGCTCCCACTCACTTTCTTGTAAATACAGGCTTCACCGCAAGTCTGTATAAAACTATATGCTTTGATCAACTTATCAAAGCGTATATTCCAATTCCGAGATGCTTGCACCAGTCCATAGATGGATCGCTGGATCTTGCATATTTTGTTAGTACCTTTAGGATTGACAAAAACCTTCTAGTTGCATCATATACAACTCTTCTTTAATAAATCCATTTAGGAATGCAGTTTTGTTTATCCATTTGCCAGATTTCATAAAATGCGGCAATTGTTAACATGATTCGGATAGACTTAAGCATAGATACGAGTGAGAAACTCTCATCGTAGTCAACACCTTGAACTTGTCGAAAACCTTTTTGCGACAATTCTAGCTTTGTAGATAGTAACACTACTATCAGCGTCCGTCTTCCTCTTGAAGATCCATTTAATCTCAATGGCTCACCGATCATTGGGCAAGTCAATCAAAGTCCATACTTCGTTTTATACATGGATCCCATCTCAGATTTCATGGCCTTAAACCATTTTGCAGAATCTGGGCTCATCATCGCCTCCTCATAGTTCGTAGGTTCGTCATGGTCAAGTAACATGACCTCCAGAACAGGATTATCGTACCACTCTGGTGCGGATCTCACTCTGGTTGATCTACGAAGTTATGTAGTAACTTGATCTGAACTTTCATGATCATCACCATTAACTTCCTCTCTTGTTGGTGTAGACATCACTGGAACTGATTTCTGTGATGAACTATTTTCCAATTCGGGAGAAGGTACAATTACCTTATCAAGTTCCACTTTCCTCCCACTCACTTCTTTCGAGAGAAACTCCTTCTCTAGAAAGGATCCATTCTTAGCAACGAATGTCTTGCCTTCGGATCTGTGATAGAAGGTGTACCCAACTGTCTCCTTTGGGTATCCTATGAAGACGCACTTCTCCGACTTGGGTTTGAGCTTATCAAGATGAAACTTTTTCACATAAGCATCACAACTCCAAACTTTAAGAAACGACAGCTTAGGTTTCTTGCTAAACCACGGTTCATACGGTGTCGTCTCAACGGATTTAGATGGTGCCCTTTTTAATGTGAATGCAGTTGTCTCTAATGCATAACCCCAAAACGATAGTGGTAAATCGGTAGGAGACATCATAGATTGCACTATATCCTATAAAGTACGGTTATGACGTTCGGGCACACCATTACGCTGTGGTGTTCCAGGTGGCATGAGTTTGTGAAACTATTCCACGTTTTAATTGAAGACCAAACTCGTAACTCAAATATTCTCCTCCACGATCAGATCGTAGAAACTTTATTTTCTTGTTACGATGATTTTCCACTTCACTCTGGAATTATATGAACTTTTCAAATAATTCAGACTTTATGTTTCATCAAGTAGATATACTCATATCTGCTCAAATCATCTGTGAAGATCAGAAAATAATGATACCTGCCGCGAGCCTCAATATTCATCGAACCACATACATCAGTATGTATGATTTCCAACAAATCTGTTGCTCGCTCCATTGTTCCGGAGAACGGAGTCTTAGTCATCTTTCCCATGAGGCATGGTTCGCAAGCATCAACTGATTCATAATCAAGTGATTCCAAAAGCCCATCAGCATGGATTTTCTTCATGCGCTTTACACCAATATGACCTAAACGGCAGTGCCACAAATAAGTTGCACTATCAATATTAACTTTCCATCTTTTTGGCTTCAATATTATGAATATGTGTATCACTACGATCGAGATCCAACAAACCATTTTTGTTGGTGTGTATGACCATAGAAGGTTCTATTCATGTAAACAGAACAACAATTGTTCTCTAACTTAAATGAATAACCGTATTGCAATAAACATGATCAAATCATATTTATGCTCAACGCAAACACCAAATAACACTTATTTAGGTTCAGCACTAATCCCGAAAGTATAGGGAGTGTGCGATGATGATCATATCAATCTTGGAATCAATTCCAACACACATCATCACTTCGCCCTTAACTAGTCTCTGTTCATTATGTAACTCCTGTTTCGAGTTACTAATTTTTAGTAACCGAACAAGTATCAAATACCCAGGGGCTACTATAAACACTAGTAAGGTACACATCAATAAAATGTATATCAAATATAGCTTGTTCACTTTGCCATCCTTCTTATCCGCCAAATACTTGGGGTGTTTCCGCTTCTAGTGACCAGTCCCTTTGCAGTAGAAGCACTTAGTCTCAGGCTTAGGTCCAGACTTGGGCTTCTTCACTTGAGCAGCAACTTGCTTGCTGTTCTTCTTGAAGTTCCCCTTCTATCCCTTTGCCCTTTTCTTGAAACTAGTGATCTTGTTAACCATCAACACTTGATGCTCTTTCTTGATTTCTACCTTCGTCGATTTCAGCATCATGAAGAGCTTGGGAATCGTTTCCGTTATCCCTTGCATATTATAGTTCATCACGAAGTTCTACTAACTTGGTGATGGTGACTAGAGAATTCTGTCAATCACTATTTTATCTGGAAGATTAACTCCCACTTGATTCAAGCAATTGTAGTACCCAGACAATCTGAGCACATGCTCACTGCTTGAGCTATTCTCCTTCATCTTTTAGCTATAGAATTTGTTGGAGAGTTCATATCTCTCAACTCGGGTATTTGCTTGAAATATTAACTTCAACTCCTGGAACATCTCATATGGTCCATGACGTTCAAAATGTATTTGAAGTCCCGATTCTAAGCCGTTTAAGCATGGTGCACTAAACTATCAAGTAGTCATCATATTGAGCTAGCCAAACGTTCATAACGTCTGTATCTGCTCCTGCAATAGGTTTGTCAACTAGCGGTACATCAAGGACATAATTCTTCTGTGCAGCAATGAGGATAAACCTCAGATCACGGATCCAATCCGCATCATTGCTACTAACATCTTTCAACTTAGTTTTCTCTAGGAACATATCAAACATAAAACAGGGGAGCTAAACGCGAGCTATTGATCTACAACATAGATATGCTAATACTACCAGGACTAAGTTCATGATAAATTGAAGTTCAATTAATCATATTACCTAAGAACTCCCACTTAGATAGACATCCCTCTAATCCTCTAAGTGATCACGTGATCCAAATCAACTAAACCATGTCCGATCATCACGTGAGATGGAGTAGTTTCAATGGTGAGCATCACTATGTCGATCATATCTACTATATGATTCACGCTCGACCTTTCGGTCTCCGTGTTCCGAGGCCATATTTGTTATATGCTAGGCTCGTCAAGTTTAACATGAGTATTCCGCGTGTGCAACTGTTTTGCACCCGTTGTATTTGAACGTAGAGCCTATCACATCCGATCATCACGTGGTGTCTCAGCACGAAGAACTTTCACAACGGTGCATACTCAGGGAGAACACTTATACTTTGATAATTTAGTGAGGGATCATCTTATAATGCTACCGTCAATCAAGGCAAGATAAGATGCATAAAAGATAAACATCACATGCAATCAATATAAGTGATATGATATGGCCATCATCATCTTGTGCTTGTGATCTCCATCTCCGAAGCACCTCCATGATCACCATCGTCACCGGCGCGACACCTTGATCTCCATCGTAGCATCGTTGTCCTTTCGCCAATCTTATGCTTCTACGACTATCGCTACCGCTTAGTGATAAAGTAAAGCATTACAGGGGATTGCATTGCATACAATAAAGCGACAACCATATGGCTCCTGTCAGTTGCCGATAACTCAGTTACAAAACATGATCATCTCATACAATAAAATTTAGCATCATGTCTTGACCATATCACATCACAACAAGCCCTGCAAAAACAAGTTAGACGCCCTCTACTTTGTTGTTGCAAGTTTTACGTTGCTGCTACGGGCTTAGAAAGAACCGTTCTTACCTATGCATCAAAACCACAACGATAGTTTGTCAAGTTGGTGCTGTTTTAACCTTCGCAAGGACCGGGCGTAGCCACACTCGGTTCAACTAAAGTTGGAGAAACTGACACCCGCCAGCCACCTGTGTGCAAAGCACATCGGTAGAACTAGTCTCGCGTAAGCATACGCATAATGTCGGTCCGCGCGGCTTCATCCAACAATACCGCCGAACCAAAGTATGACATGCTGGTAAGAAGTATGACTTATATCGCCCACAACTCACTTGTGTTCTACTCGTGCATATAACATCAACGCATAAAACCAGGCTCGGATGCCACTGTTGGGGAACGTAGTAATTTCAAAAATTTCCTACGCACACGCAAGATCATGGTGATGCATAGCAACATGAGGGGAGAGTGTTGTCTACGTACCCTCGTAGACCGAAAGCGGAAGCGTTAGCACAACGCGGTTGATGTAGTCGTACGTCTTCACGATCCGACCGATCAAGTACCGAACATACGGCACCTCCGAGTTCAGCACACGTTCAGCCCGATGACATCCTCGAACTCCGATCCAGCCTAGTGTTGAGGGAGAGTTTCGTCAGCACAACGGCGTGGTGACGATGTTGATGTTCTACCGACGCAGGGCTTCGCCTAAGCACCGCTACAGTATTATCGAGGTGGACTATGGTGGAGGGGGGCACCGCACACGGGTAAAAGATCAACTTGATCAATTGTTGTGTCTATGGGGTGCCCCCTGCCCCCGTATATAAAGGACCAAGGGGGGTGCGGCCTGCCAGGGAGAGGGCGCGCCCCCTTTCCTAGTTGGAATAGGATTCGGGAGAAGGAAAGAGAGAGGGGAAGAAGGAAAGAGGGGGCCGGCCCCTCTTGCCCTAAACCAATTCGGTTTGGGCCTTGAGGGGGCGCCCCACACTCCCCTTGATTCCCTCTATTTCCACTAAGGCCCATATAGGCCCATTAAGCTCCCGGGGGGTTCCGGTAACCTCCCGGTACTCCGGTAAAATCCTGATTTCACCCGGAACACTTCCGACATCCAAACATAGGCTTCCAATATATCAATCTTCATGTCTCGACCATTTCGAGACTCCTCGTCATGTACTTTATCACATCCGGGACTCCGAACAACCTTCGGTACATCAAAACATATAAACTCATAATATAACTGTCATCGTAACGTTAAGCATGCGGACCCTACGGGTTCGAGAACTATGTAGACATGACCGAGACACGTCTCCGGTCAATAACCAATAGCGGAACCTAGATGCTCATATTGGCTCCCACATATTCTACGAAGATCTTTATCGATCAAACCGCATAACAACATACATTGTTCCCTTTGTCATCGGTATGTTACTTGCCCGAGATTCGATCATCGATATCTCAATACCTAGTTCAATCTCGTTGCCGGCAAGTCTCTTTACTCGTTCTGTAACATAGCATCCCACAACTAACTCATTAGTTGCAATGCTTGCAAGGCTTATAGTGATGTGCATTACCGAGTGGGCCCAGAGATACCTCTCCGACAATCGGAGTGACAAATCCTAATCTCGAAATACACCAACCCAACAAGTACCTTCGGAGACACCTGTAGAGCACCTTTATAATCGCCCAGTTACGTTGTGACGTTTGGTAGCACACAAAGTGTTCCTCCGGTAAACGGGAGTTGCATAATCTCATAGTCATAGGAACATGTATAAGTCATGAAGAAAGCAATAGCAACAAACTAAACGATCAAGTGCTATGCTAACGAAATGGGTCAAGTCAATCACATCATTCTCTAATGATGTGACCCCATTAATCAAATGACAACTCATGTCTATGGCTAGGAAACTTAACCATCTTTGATTCAACGAGCTAGTCAAGTAGAGGCATACTAGTGACATTCTGTTTGTCTATGTATTCACACATGTATTATGTTTCCTGTTAATACAATTCTAGCATGAATAATGAACATTTATCATGAAATAAGGAAATAAATAATAACTTTATTATTGCCTCTAGGGCATATTTCCTTCACCTTGGCTCACGCTCATGTATTGCGTGAATTTTGAAAAGGTTTGAGTACATCAAAAGTATGAAACAATTGCTTGGCTTGTCATCGGGGTTGTGCATGATTTGAATATTTTGTGTGGTGAAGATGGAGCATAGCCAGACCATATGATTTTGTAGGGATAACTTTCTTTGGCCATGTTATTTTGAAAAGACATGATTGCTTTATTAGTATGCTTGAAGTATTATTATCTTAATGTCAAATGATAGACTATTGCTTTAAATCACTCGTGTCTTAATATTCATGCCATGATTAGATTACATGATCAAGATTATGCTAGGTAGCATTCCACATCAAAAATTATCTTTTTTATCATTTACCTACTCGAGGATGAGCAGGAATTAAGCTTGGGGATGCTAATACGTCTCCGTCGTATCTATAATTTTTTATTGTTCCATGCCAATATTATACAACTTTCATATACTTTTGGAAAAAAATTATACTATTTTTGGGACTAACATATTGATCCAGTGCCCAGTGCCAGTTCATGTTTGTTGCATGTTTTTTGTTTCACAGAAAATCCATATCAAACAGAGTCCAAACGGGATAAAAACTGACGGAGATTTTTTTTGTAATATATGTGATTTTTGGGAAGAATAATCAACGTGAAACGATGCCCGAGGGGGCCACGAGGCAGGGGCGCGCCCTAGGGGGTCAGGCGCTCCTTGGGCCCTCGTGGCCACCCCTTAAGGCGGTTGGTGCCCTTCTTTCGCCGCAGGAAAGCCAATATCCGGATAAAAATCATGTCCAAAATTCAGCCCAGTCGGAGTTACGGATCTCCAGGAATTTAAGAAAAAGGTGAAAGGGTAGAATCAGCCGACGTAGAAATAGAGAGAGACAGAGAGACATATCAAATCTCGGAGGGGCTCTCGCCCCTCCGCTGCCATGGAGGCCATGGACCAGAGGGGAAACCCTTCTCCCATCTAGGGGGAAGGTCAAGGAAGAAGAAGAAGAAGGGGGGCTCTCTCCCCCTCTCTTATGGTGGCGTCGGAACGCCGTCGGGGCCATCATCATCACCGCAATCTACACCAACAACTTCACCGCCCTCATCACCAACTCTTCCCCCCTCTATGCAGCAGTGTAACCCCTCTTTTACCCGCCGTAATCTCTACTTAAACATGGTGCTCAACGCTATATATTGTTTTCCCAATGATGTATGGCTATCCTATGATGTATAAGTAGATTTGTTTTGTCCTATGGGTTAATTGATGATCGTGATTGGTTTGAGTTGCATGTTTTATTATTGGTGCTGTCCTATGGTGCTCTCCATGTCATGTAAGCGTGAGGGATCCCCGTTGTAGGGTTTGCAATATGTTCATGATTTGCTTATGGTGGGTGGCGTGAGTGATAGAAACACAGACCCGAGTAAGTAGGTTGTTTGCGTATGGGAATAAAGAGGACTTGATGCCTTATAATGCTATGGTTGGGTTTTATCTTAATGATCTTTAGTAGTTGCGGATGCTTGTTAGAGTTCCAATCATAAGTGCATATGATCCAAGAAGAGAAAGTATGTTAGCTTATGCCTCTCCATCAAATAAAATTGCAATAATGATTACCGGTCTAGTTATCGATTGCCTAGGGAAAAATAAATTTCTTGTGACAAAAAGCTCTCTACTAAAACTAACTTAGTTGTGTCTTCATCTAAACCCCTACATTTTATTTACGCGCTCTTTATTATCTTGCAAACCTATCCAACAACACCTACAAAGTACTTCTAGTTTCATACTTGTTCTAGGTAAATTGAACATTAAGCATGCGTAGAGTTGTATCGGTGGTCAATAGAACTTGAGGGAATATTTGTTCTACCTTTAGCTCCTCGTTGGGTTCGACACTCTTACTTATCGAAAGAGGCTACAATTGATCCCCTATACTTGTGGGTTATCAGCGCGTGCCTAGGTCGGCCTCGTCCCCTCTCCTCCTTTATATATGGGGGCGGGGGGCACCTCTAAGGCACATCAATTGTTCTTAGCCATGTGTGGTGCCCCCTCCACTGTTTACTCCTCCTGACATATTGTCTTAGTGCTTAGGCAAAGCCCTGTGCGGATCACTTCACCATCACTTCACCATCACCGTCACCATGTTGTCGTGCTAACAAAACTCTCCCTCGACACTTTGCTAGATCAAGAGTTCGAGGCACATCATCGATCTGAACATGTGCTGAACTCGGAGGTGTCTTACGTTCGGTACTTGACCGGTTGAATCGAGAAAACGTTCGACTACATCAACTGCGCTAAACTAACGCTTCCATTTTCGGTCTATGAGGGTACCTGGATACACTCTCCCCCTCTCATTGCTATGCATCTCCTAGATAGATCTTGTGTGATCGTAGGATTTTTTTTTGAAATTGCATGCTACGTTCCCCAACAATGCAGGCATCACCAACTTCCTCCTCGACCGGTGTAATTCGTATCTCCTACTTGAAGGAAATATGCCCTAGAGGCAATAATAAAGTTGTTATTTATATTTCCTTATATCATGATACATGTTTATTATTCATGCTAGAATTGTATTAGCCGGAAACTTAGTACATGTGTGAATACATAGAAAAACAGAGTGCCCCAAGTATGCCTCTACTTGACTAGCTCGTTAATCAAAGATGGTTAAGTTTCCTAGCCATAGACATGTGTTGTCATTTGATGAACGGGATCACATCATTAGAGAATGATGTGATGGACAAGACCCATACGTTAGCTTAGCATAATGATCATTTAGTTTTTCTGCTATTGCTTTCTTCATGACTTATACATGTTCCTCAGACTATGAGATTATGCAACTCCCAAATACTGGAGGAACACCTTGTGTGCTATAAAACGTCACAACGTAACTGGGTGATTATAAAGATGCTCTACAGGTGTCTCCGATGGTGTTTGTTGAGTTGGCATAGATCAAGATTAGGATTTGTCACTCCATGTAGCGAAGAGGTATCTTTGGGCCCTCTCGGTAATGCACATCACTATGAGCCTTGCAAGCAATGTGTCTAATGAGTTATCCACGGGATGATGCATTACGGAATGAGTAAAGAGACTTGCCGGTGACGAGATTGAACTAGGTATGATGATACCGACGACCGAATCTCGAGCAAGTAGCATACCGATGACAACGGGAACAACGTATGTTGTTATGCGGTTTGACAGATAAAGATCTTCGTAGAATATGTAGGAGCCAATATGAGCATCCAGGTTCCGCTATTCGTTATTGACTAGAGATGTGTCTCGGTCATGTCTACATAGTTCTTGAACCCGTAGGGTCCGCACGCTTTATGTTCGATGATGATTTGTATTATGGGTTTCATGTTTTGATGAACCAAAGTTTGTTCGGAGTCTCGGATGAGATCACGGACATGACGAGGAGTCTCGGATGAGATCACGAACCTTCCCTACGAAACAGACGGGTTAGCACGATGATGTTCATATGAGGACTTTGATCCTTTTGAGGAATATGATCCATGTGAGGAGTTTGCTCCGTATGAGGACTTGGATCCATATGAAGAATTTGGTCCATATGAAGAATTTGATCTGGGGTTCCTATTCTTCACAGGTGGCGTCATGATGACATTCACCTAAAGATTTTCAAGGCATCTTTTGGGAACCCAGATTTTCTTCATAGGGGAACCGTTCCTGCAGTTAGTGCCAACATATCTAGCAAATACTTCACCATTCTGATTTTTGAACAGTTTATAGTTGGAGTCAAATGACTCATCATCAGAATGAGGAGATTCACATGCAAATCCAGATAAGTTAGATGGATCAACTGGAGGTCCCTTTGCAGCAACCCATGTAGTTTTGGGGTACTGCTCAGGCTTCCAATATGTACCATCAGCATTGAGTTTCCTCTCAAAGGCAATACCCTCTTTCCTAGGGTTCCTGTTGAGGATCTGCTTTTTAAGCACATCACAAAGAGTCTGATGCCCTTTGAGGCTTTTGTACATGCCTATCATGTACAATTCCTTCAGCCCTGCATCGTTAGTGATACTAGCGATGTCCTTAGATGAGGAATTAGTGATAGCAGAGGCATGTGAAGAATTTGAAACATTAGCAGTATTTGAACATTCAGGTGAAGAATTAGCAGATTCACGTTCAATGCACTTCAAGCATGGAGGAACAAATTCTTCCTAAGAAGCGCTGATTTGTTGAGCAAGTAATGAATCGTGCTCCTTCTGAAGATCTTCATAACTCACTCTTAGCTTTTCAAGATCTTGCTTTCTTTGAAGAAATTTATAAGAAAGCTTCTCATGATCAGATAAAAGAGTGTTATGTTGATCTTGAAGGGTGTCATACTTAGTATGAAGTCTCTGAAGACTTTCAGCCAAAGCTTTTGACTGATCCATTTCTTCACCCAACATATCATCGCTCTTATTTAGCATGTAGTGAACTTTTTCCAAAGCTCTTTGTTGTTTAGTGGCAAGGGAAGCAAGTTTGACATAGCTGGGTCCAAATTCATCATCACTAGACTCGGATAGGTAGCATTCAGTTACCTCAGCATCTTTTGCCATAAGGCATGATGCAAAAGATGATGATTCTGGTTCAAATTTCATCGCTTTGAGAGATTCCTTGAAGTCCTCAAACCAGGGATCATGACAAGTTCGATGAGCTTCATAGACCTCAGAGAGACGGTCCCAGATGAGCTTCGCATGATCGAGATGCATGACATTCCTGAACTGATTTTGAGACACACAGGAGCAGATGACATCCTTCGCCGTGAGGTTGAGAAGAGTGTACTTGCGAATGTCATCAGCTTCCGCCATCTTGCACAGATCGGTCAGACCAATTTCAGTGATGGTCCACAGCTCGATGTTCATCGCCATGAGGCACTTCTTCATCATGGCCTTCCACTTGGGATACTCGTGACCGTCAAAGATGGAGCATGTCACTTTCTTCATACCTGTGGTCGACATAACTAAAACTCCAGGCGGTTAAACCAAAATCACACAGAACAAGGGAGTACCTTGCTCTGATACCAATTGAAAGTGTGTTATATCGACTAGAGGGGGGTGAATAGGCGATTTTTATGAAATTCTTCATTGAGGAATTTGCTGGTGAGGAAATTCCTTAGCGAAGAACTACTAGCAGCGGAATAAGTACTCAGAAGTAAACATAACAGAATACAAGCATGGTCATCATGATGAAATGAAGACAGGCACAGAGTACTGAAAGCGTAATCACAGGATAACACAGGATGAAGACAAACAGACTGAAGAAATTGAACTGAGGAAGTTGAGAAAGTCTTCAGTCAAAGTCTTCAAACACAGATATGAACAAGCACACAACACAGTTATGAGGAAATGAAAGAGTTGAGGAAATAGAACCAGTAAGCTTGGTGAAGGCAATGATTTGGTAGACCAGTTCCAACTGATGTCTCAGTTGTACGTCTGGTTGGAGCGGCTGAGTATTTATACTCGAGGACACACAGTCCCGGACACCCAGTCCTGAGCACGCAGCTCAGGACACCCAATCCTCACCATATTATCCTTGAACTAAGGTCACACAGACCTCGTCCAATCACTCGTGGTAAGTCTTCAGGTGACTTCCGAACCTTCACAAACTTGGTCACTCGGCGATCCACAATTCCTCTTGGATGCTCTAGACCATGACGCCTAACCATCTGGAAGAAGCACAGTCTTCAAAGGTAACAAGCGTCGAATCCACGCAGGATCAATCTCTTCAGTGATGCTCAATCACTTGGGGTTTGTAGGTGTTTGGGTTTGGGTTTTTCCTTACTTGATGATTTTCGCTCAAAGTTCTCGGAGGATGGGTTGCTCTCAAATGACAAGTGTCAGTTTCTCTTGGAGCAGCCAACCAGCTAGTGGTTGTAGGGGGTGGCTATTTATAGCCTAGGGAGCAGCCCGACATGATAAGACATAAATGCCCTTCAAGGATATGACCGTTAGGTGGATAGATATTTTGGGACAGCTGGCGCATAGCACAGCAACGGTCGGAATTTTGAGTAGCAAAATCCTTAGGGCTATCATGTTCCTCACTGTGTAGGCAATCCGCACTAGCGAATTCCTAACTCCTCAGTCAGAACAAATTCCTTAGTGACCATAAGAACTTCGTCTCTGTCACTGAAGAAATTGACTGAACTGTATGAGATTTCCAATGGCTTCACTCGAAGTGATTGGTAGGTGTAGGATTTTTGAACAGTTTATAGTTGGAGTCAAATGACTCATCATCAGAATGAGGAGATTCACATGCAAATCCAGATAAGTTAGATGGATCAACTGGAGGTACCTTTGCAGCAACCCATGTAGTTTTGGGGTACTGCTCAAGCTTCCAATATGTATCATCAGCATTGAGTTTCCTCTCAAAGGCAATACCCTCTTTCCTAGGGTTCTAGTTGAGGATCTGCTTTTTAAGCACATCACAAAGAGTCTGATGCCCTTTGAGGCTTTTGTACATGCCTGTCATGTACAATTCCTTCAGCCCTGCATCGTCAGTGATACTAGCGATGTCCTCAAATGAGGAATTAGTGATAGCAGAGGCATGTGAAGAATTTGAAACATTAGCAGTATTTGAACATTCAGGTGAAGAATTAGCAGATTCACGTTCAATGCACTTCAAGCATGGAGGAACAAATTCTTCCTAAGAAGCGCTGATTTGTTGAGCAAGTAATGAATCGCGCTCCTTCTGAAGATCTTCATAACTCACTCTTAGCTTTTCAAGATCTTGCTTTCTTTGAAGAAATTTATAAGAAAGCTTCTCATGATCAGATAAAAGAGTGTTATGTTGATCTTGAAGGGTGTCATACTTAGTATGAAGTCTCTGAAGACTTTCAGCCAAAGCTTTTGACTGATCCATTTCTTCACCCAACATATCATCGCTCTTATTTAGCATGTAGTGAACTTTTTCCAAAGCTCTTTGTTGTTTAGTGGCAAGGGAAGCAAGTTTGACATAGCTGGGTCCAAATTCATCACCAGATTCATCATCACTAGACTCGGATAGGTAGCATTCAGTTACCTCAGCATCTTTTGCCATAAGGCATGATGCAAAAGATGATGATTCTGGTTCGAATTTCATCGCTTTGAGAGATTCCTTGAAGTCCTCAAACCAGGGATCATGACAGGTTTGATGAGCTTCATAGACCTCAGAGAGACGGTCCCAGATGAGCTTCGCATGATCGAGATGCATGACATTCCTGAACTGATTTTGAGACACATAGGAGCAGATGACATCCTTCGCCGTGAGGTTGAGAAGAGTGTACTTGCGAATGTCATCAGCTTCCGCCATCTTGCACAGATCGGTCAGACCAATTTCAGTGACGGTCCACAGCTCGATGTTCATCGCCATGAGGCACTTCTTCATCATGGCCTTCCACTTGGGATACTCGTGACCGTCAAAGATGGAGCATGTCACTTTCTTCATACCTGTGGTCGACATAACTAAAACTCCAGGCGGTTAAACCAAAATCACACAGAACAAGGGAGTACCTTGCTCTGATACCAATTGAAAGTGTGTTATATCGACTAGAGGGGGGTGAATAGGTGATTTTTATGAAATTCTTCACTGAGGAATTTGCCGGTGAGGAAATTCCTTAGCGAAGAACTACTAGCAGCGGAATAAGTACTCAAAAGTAAACATAACAGAATACAAGCATGGTCATCATGATGAAATGAAGACAGGCACAGAGTACTGAAAGCGTAATCACGGGATAACACAGGATGAAGACAAACAGACTGAAGAAATTGAACTGAGGAAGTTGAGAAAGTCTTCAGTCAAAGTCTTCAAACACAGATATGAACAAGCACACAACACAGTTATGAGGAAATGAAAGAGTTGAGGAAATAGAACCAGTAAGCTTGGTGAAGGCAATGATTTGGTAGACCAGTTCCAACTGATGTCTCAGTTGTACGTCTGGTTGGAGCGGCTGAGTATTTATACTCGAGGACACACAGTCCCGGACACCCAGTCCTGAGCACGCAGCTCAGGACACCCAGTCATCACCATATTATCCTTGAACTAAGGTCACACAGACCTCGTCCAATCACTCGTGGTAAGTCTTCAGGTGACTTCCGAACCTTCACAAACTTGGTCACTCGACGATCCACAATTCCTCTTGGATGCTCTAGACCATGACGCCTAACCATCTGGAAGAAGCACAGTCTTCAAAGGTAACAAGCGTCGAATCCACGCAGGATCAATCTCTTCAGTGATGCTCAATCACTTGGGGTTTGTAGGTGTTTGGGTTTGGGTTTTTCCTTACTTGATGATTTTCGCTCAAAGTTCTCGGAGGATGGGTTGCTCTCAAATGACAAGTGTCAGTTTCTCTCGGAGCAGCCAACTAGCTAGTGGTTATAGGGGGTGGCTATTTATAGCCTAGGGAGCAGCCCGACATGATAAGACATAAATGCCCTTCAATGATATGACCGTTAGGTGGATAGATATTTTGGGACAGCTGGCGCATAGCACAGCAACGGTCGGAATTTTGAGTAGCAAAATCCTTAGGGCTATCATGTTCCTCACTGTGTAGGCAATCCGCACTAGCGAATTCCTAACTCCTCAGTCAGAACAAATTCCTTAGTGACCAGAAGAACTTTGTCTCTGTCACTGAAGAAATTGACTGAACTGTATGAGATTTCTAATGGCTTCACTCGAAGTGATTGGTAGGTGTAGGATTTTGAGTTGATCATCACATGGAAATTTTTCCTTAGTATTTCCTCGACCCCCTTTAACAGTACGGTGTTTCCTATGACTCAAGAAAGAGAAAATGAAACTACGAAAACAAAAGTCTTCACGCTTCATGTTCCTCGAATGAATACCAAGTCTTCACGGTCACACCAATTTCTTCACTTTCAAAGTCTTCAGAAAGTCTTCAGAGATTCAAAGTCTTTAGTCGAAGAACTTCATTTTTAGGGGCTGACTTTCTCTGTAAATATCAAACTCCTCATAGACTTATGGACTTGTGTACACTCACAAATGCATTAGTCCCTTAACCTACAAGTCTTCAATACACCAAAATCACTAAGGGGCACTAGATGCACTTACATGTAACCCTAGCCCCCTCCGGTGTCTATATAAACCGGAGGGTTTTAGTCCGTAGGACAACATACAATCATACCATAGGCTAGCTTCTAAGGTTTAGCCTCTCTAATCTCGTGGTAGATCAACTCTTGTACTACTCATATTATCAAGAACAATCAAGCAGGACGTAGGGTATTACCTCCATCAAGAGGGCCTGAACCTGGGTAAACATCGTGTCCCTTGCCTCCTGTTACCATCCGCCTTAGACGCACAGTTTGGGACCCCCTACCCGAGATCCGCCGGTTTTGACACCGACAGTTATGTTTGGACACTGGAATGGTTTTGGATAGGTTCGGGCATGTTCCGGAGTACCGGGGGGTACCGGAACCCCCCGGGGGGGTAATGGGCCTTCATCGGCCCTAGTGGAAGAGAGGAGGCGGCGGCCAGGTGGAGCCCCCCCCCCCAAGCCCAATCCGAATTGGGTTGAAGGAAATATGCCCTAGAGGCAGTAATAAAGTTGTTATTTATATTTCCTTATATCATGATAAATGTTTATTATTCATGCTAGAATTGTCATTTGATTAACGGGGTCACATCATTAGAGAATGATGTGATTGACTTGACCCATCCGTTAGCTTAGATGATCATTTAGTTTGTTGCTATTGCTTTCTCCATAACTTATACATGTTCCTATGACTATGAGATCATGCAACTCCCGAATACCGGAGGAACACTTTGTGTGCAACCAAACATCACAATGTAACTGGGTGATTATAAAGGTGTTCTCCAGGTGTCTCCGATGGTGTTTGTTGAGTTGGCATAGATCGAGATTAGGATTTGTCACTCTGATTGTCGGAGAGGTATCTCTGGGCCCTCTCCGTAATGCACATCAATATAAGCCTTGCAAGAAATGTAGCTAATGAGTTAGTTACGGGATGTAGCATTACGAAACGAGTAAAGAGACTTGTCGGTAACGATATTGAACTAGGTATTAAGGTACCGAGAATCAAGTCTCGGGAAAGTAACATACCGATAACAAAGGGAACAATGTATATCGTTATGCAGTTTGACTCATAAAGATCTTCGTAGAATATGTGGGAGCCAATATGAACATCCAGGTTCCACTATTGGTTATTGACCGGAGACATGTATCGGTCATGTCTACATAGTTCTCGAACCCGTAAGGTCCGCACGCTTAACATTCAGTGACGATCGGTATTATGAGTTTATGTGTTTTGATGAACCAAAGGTTGTTTGGAGTCTCGGATGTGATCACGGGCATGAAGAGGAGTCTCAAAATGGTCGAGAGATAAAGATCGATATATTGGATGACTATGTTTGGACAACGGAATGGTTCCGAGTGAGTTCGGACATTAACCAGAGTACCGGGGGTTACCAGAAACCCCCGGGGAGTATATGGGCCCTAATGGGCTTTAGGGGAGAGAGGGAGGGGCTGCTGTTACACCCTCGATGCGGCTATATCTCCCACGTGTCGGAGCACGACTTAGAGGCATAACCGCACTGAAGGCAATGTCGCAAGAGGGGTAATCTTTACACATCCCATGTACTGAATAAGAAAGAGATACAGGATTGGCTTACAATCGCCACTTCACACAATACATGAATATAGCATTACATCATCCAGATACAATCAAGGTCCGACTACAGAACCAAAACAAAAGAAAACCACCCCTAATGCTACAGATCCCCGATCGTCCCGACTGGGCTCCACTACTGATCAACTGAAACAAAACAACACAATGAACAAGATCTTCAACTAGCTCCTCCTTGAGCTCGGTTGTGCCACCTGCATGGTAACATCGGCACCTGCAAACTGGTTTTGGAAGTAATCTGTGAGTCACGGGGACTCGACAATCTCACACCCTCGCGATCAAGACTATTTAAGCTTATAGGTAGCGAAAAGGTATGAGGTGGAGCTGCAGCAAGCACTAGCATATATGGTGGCTAACATACGCGAATGAGAGCGAGAAGAGAAGGCAAAAGCACGGTCGATAAACTATGATCAAGAAGTGATCCTAGAACAACCTACGTTCAAGCATAACTCCAACACCGTGTTCACTTCCCGGACTCCACCAAGAAGAGACCATCACGGCTACACACGCGGTTGATGTATTTTAGTTAAGTTTTAGGTTTTCTACAACCGGGCATTAACAAATTCCCATCTGCCCATAACCGCGGGCACGGCTTTAGAAAGTTCAAATCCCTACAGGGATTTCCCAACTTAGCCCATCACAAGCTCTCACGGTTAACGAAGGATATTCCTTCTCCTAGGAAGACCCGATCAGGCTCGGAATCCCGGTCACAAGACATTTCGACAATGGTAAAACAAGACCAGCAAAGCCACCCAGATGTGCCGACAAATCCTGATAGGAGTTGCACATATCTCATTCTCAGGGCACACCGGATTGTCCAAACTTCCGGTAGGCCAACCCAGATTTGCCCCTGGTGGCCACCGGCGGCTGACAGGTTGGACCAACACTCAGAGGAGCACAGGCCCGGGGTTTTAAATAAAGATGACTCTTGAGTCTGCAGAACCCAAGGGAAAAAGGCTTAGGTGGCAAATGGTAAAACCAATGTTGGGCCTTGCTAGAGGAGTTTTATTCAAGGCGAACTGACAAGGGGTTCCCATTATAACCCAACCGTGTAAGGAACGCAAAATCAAGGAACATAACACAGGTATGATGGAAACTAGGGCGGCAAGAGTGGAACAAAACACCATGCATAAGGCCGAGCCTTCCACCCTTTACCAAGTATATAGATGCATTAAGTAAATAAGATATATTGTGATATCCCAACAAGTATCCATGTTCCAACAAGGAACAAACTCCAATCTTCACCTACAACTAGCAACGCTATAAGAGGGGCTGAGCAAAGCGGTAACATAGCCAAACAACGGTTTGCTAGGAAAAGGTGGGTTAGAGGTTTGACATGGCAATATGGGAGGCATGGTAAGCAAGTGGTAGGTATCGCAGCATAGGCATAGCAAAAGAGCGAGCAACTAGCAAGCAAAGATAGAAGTGATTTCGAGGGTATGGTCATCTTCCCTGCAAAGCTCTCCGAGAAGACGAAAGCTTGATCCTCGTAAACGTACTCAACGGGTCCTCGAACACGAACTCGTCTCCCGGCTCTACCCAAAGCAGGAACACAAGCAAAAGGGAGACACAATCAACCACGGTGCAATGTGCAAGCAACATGATGCAAAACATGGCATGATATGCGGGATGTGATATGCGATGCATATGCATGCTTCGGAAAGGAAAGATTGAACTAGGCCTCAACTTGGAAAACCAAGAGTGCCGCTGGAAAGATGAGTTGATTTCGGTCGAAATCGATATAAAGATCACCGGAATCGGATGCACGGTTTGCAAATGGCAAGCAAAACAAATATGGCACCGATCTACGATTAACAGCACGAGGCCACCTAAATGCATCAAGAACAACAAGCTATTGCACTCTAACATAACAACATAATACATGGCAGGGGTCCACTCAAGATGCTTGACAAAAGATGAACACTGAGCTACGGCTAATTCACTCAATAGCAGGTTCAAACAAGCATGGCAAAAGTGCAAAAGATAACAGGTTATAGACTTAGTGAAATAACATGTCAGGAATTTAACATCAGGAAGCAATGTTTAGAGAAAGATAACAACATGCTACAGGAACATATCATGGCAAAGCAAGGCATGGCATGAAGCTACTCAAATCATACAACAAAAGTCCCTTACTGACCATAAGACAAAAGGGATCAGTAAATACAATGGCAACCATGTGAACATAGCAATTATCGTTACCAGATTCAGACTTAGCAGAAAACTGGAACATGGCAAAACAGATATTAAGTAGGCATGTTTACGAGCTCGATGCACTCACCACAAGGCATTGCATGACAACCTAAGCATACACCCAGCAAGTAGACATGGCATAGAAGCTAAACATGGCAAGAACACTCTCATAGCATGCACGGATCAACTACAACAAGCTCGGCAAAAATGCTTAACATGTAAACATTCTGCCAGGAACATTTTATAGCAAAAGTAGAGCTCAATTGACTCAAGCTAAGGTGCTCCATAATTGCAAAAGGAGACATGGATGGATAGAGCACAACAATATCTACAAAACATCCTTACTGATCATGCTCAAAAGAGGCATGGATCACTTTGTAGCAGCAAGAATACATGGCATAAAAATATAATCAGGAAAATGACTTAGAAGATTTCTAAGTCCCTGAAATCAGCAACATTACGAGAGCTACTTTGCATGCTTGTGCTAGTCACCACAGATATCACAAAAATACATGGCATACACCCCTGTAAAGATGGCATGGCATACTTCAAAAGACACGTAGGGCTCAAGTTCATAGGAGGCACACATCAATCATGGCAAAAATGACAAATGAGCAATTGCTGATAAGAAACTGAAACTAACAGAAACTAGCACTCTTCCAATAGCATTTAGGGCATCAAGATGAGCTCAAATGAACAAGATGCAATGAAATGAATTACTCGTCGAGACGAACAATTTGATATGCTACACGCCCAAAACGGAGCTACGGATGCAGAGTTATGATGCGATGAACATATGCAAAAATATTAGGGTTTGGGCAAAAAGTCAACCCTCAGATCCAGATCCAGATCGGGCACGCACACCGAGGATGAACTTGAGCTTGCCGGAGATTCGCTGGGCTTGGAGGAGACGGCGGCCGGAATCGAGGAGGAGGGAGGAGAGGTCGTCGGGCGGTCGCAGGCGCCGGTGGCGAGGTGGCCGCGGTGGGGCGGCGCGGTGGCGGCGAGGCTCGCCGCGGTGGAGCTTGCTCCGGCCGGCGAGGAGCGATGCGGCGGCGGCGGTCGAGGCGGAGCTTGGCGCGGCGGCGGGGAAGGACGTGTCCGGCGGCGGAGTGGACATGTCCGGCGCGCGGAGGAGGAAGATGCTAGGGTTCATCCGCGAATTTTTGGGGAGAGCCACATATATATAGGTAGAGGGAGCTAGGAGAGTCCAAATGAGGTGTGGTTTTCAGCCACGCGATCGTGATCGAACGACCGAGATGATGGAGGAGGTTTAGGTGGGTTTTGGGCCACTTTGGAGGGGTGTTGGGCTGCAACACACACGAGGCCTTTTCGGTTCCTCGGTTAACCGTTGGAGTATCAAACGAAGTCCAAATGGCACGAAACTTGACAGGCGGTCTACCGGTAGTATACCGAGGCTGCTTGGCAAGTCTCGGTCCAATCCGAGAACGCTTAACACACGCACACGAAAAGAGGTAGAAAGGGACACTGGATGACATAGGAGCGCCAGATTGAGAAACGGACAACGGGGAAAATGCCCGGATGCATGAGACGAACATGTATGCAAATGCGATGCACATGATGACATGATATGAGATGCAAGAAGCGCAAGCAAAAAACATGGCAACCACAGCGAATAACTGGAAGACACCTGGCACATCGGTCTCGGGGCGTTATAGCTGCCTAGGGCAGGTCGCATGCCCCCCAAGGCCTAGTCCGAATTGGACTAGGGGGAGGGGCGGCGCCCCTCCTTCCTTCTCTTCTCTCTTCCCTTTCCTACTCTCCTGCTCCTACTACATGGAAAGGGGGGAATCCTACTCCCCGTGGGAGTAGTACTCCCCAGGGCGCGCCATAGTAGAGGGTCGGCCCTCCCCCTCCTCCACTCATTTATATGCGGGGAGGGGGGCACCCCATAGACACACAAGTTGATCATTGATCTCTTAGCCGTGTGCGGTGCCCCCCTCCACCATAATCCACCTCGGTCATATCGTAGCGGTGCTTAGGCGAAGCCTTGTTTCGATAGCATCATCATCACCATCATCACGCCGTCGTGATGATGAAGCTCTCCCTTGACACTTTGCTGGATCGTGAGTTTGTGGGACGTCACTGAGCCGAACGTGTGCAGATCATGGAGGTGCCGTACTTTCGGTACTAGGATTGCTCGATCGTGAAGAAGTACAACTACATCAACCGCATTGTCATAACGCTTCCACTTACGGTCTATGAGGGTACGTGGACAACACTCTCCCCTCTCGTTTCTATGCATCACCATGATCTTGCGTGTGTGTAGGAATTTTTTTTGAAATTACTGCGTTCCCCAACAGTGGCATGCGAGCCAGGTTTATGCGTATATGTTATATGCATGAGTAGAACACAAAGGAGTTGTGGGCGCGGGTATATACATATTGCTTGCCATCACTAGTTGATTCTTGATTTGGTGGTATTGTTGGATGAAGCGGCCCAGACCAACATTACGCGTACGCTTACGCGAGACTGGTTCTACCGACGTGTTTCGCACATAGGTGGCTGGTGGGTGTCAGTTTCTCCAACTTTAGTTGGATCGGATTCAATGAATAGGGTTCTTTCTGAAGATCAAAAAGCAATCACTATACCGCGTTGTGGTTTTTGATGCGTAGGTAAGAACGGTTCTTGCAGCCCGTAGCAGCCACGTAAAACTTGCAGCAACAAAGTAGAGGACATCTAACTTGTTTTTGCAGGGCACGTTGTGATGTGATATGGTCAAGACATGATGTTAAATTTTATTGTATGAGATGATCAAGTTTTGTAACAGAGTTATCGGCAACTGGCAGGAGCCATATGGTTGTCGCTTTATTGTATGAAATGCAATCGCCATGTAATTGCTTTACTTTATCACTAAGCGGTAGCGATAGTCGTAGAAGCAATATTTGGCGAGACGACAACGATGCTTCAATGGAGATCAAGGTGTCAAGCCGGTGACGATGGTGATCATGACGGTGCTTTGGAGATGGAGATCAAAGGCACAAGATGATGATGGCCATATCATATCACTTATATTGATTGCATGTATAAGTGTGCTCCCTGAGTATGCACCATTGCTACAGTTCATCGTGCAGAGACACCACGTGATGATCGAGTGTGATAAGCTCTACATTCACATACAATGGGTGCAAACCAGTTTTGCACATGCAGAATACTCGGGTTAAACTTGACGAGCCTAGCATATGCAGATATGGCCTCGGAACACTAAGACCGAAAGGTCGACCGTGAATCATATAGTAGATATGATCAACATAGTGATGTTCACCATTGAAAACTACTCCATCTCACGTGATGATCGGACATGGTTTAGTTGATATGGATCACGTGATCACTTAGATGATTAGAGAGATGTATATCTAAGTGGGAGTCCTTAAGTAATTTGATTAATTGAACTTTAATTTATCATGAACTTAGTACCTGATAGTATTTTGCATGTCTATGTTGTTGTAGATAGATGGCCCGTGTTGTTGTTCCGTTGAATTTTAATGCGTTCCTAGAGAAAGCTAAGTTGAAAGATGATGGTAGCAACTACACGGACTGGGTCCGTAACTTGAGGATTATCCTCATTATTGCACACAAGAATTACGTCCTAGAAGCACCGCTAGGTGACAAACCCGCTGCAGGAGCAACGCCAGATGTTGTGAACACCTGGCAGAGCAAAGCTGATGACTACTTGATAGTTCAGTGTGCCATGCTTTACGGCTTAGAACCGGGACTTCAACGATGTTTTGAACATCATGGAGCATAGGAGATGTTCCAGGAGTTGAAGTAAATATTTCAAGCAAATGCCCGGATTGAGAGATATGAAGTCTCCAATAAGTTCTACAGCTACAAGATGGAGGAGAATAGTTCGGTCAGTGAACATATACTCAGAATGTCTGGGTACCACAACCACTTGACTCAACTCGGAGTTAATCTTCCTGATGATAGTGTCATTGACAGAGTTCTTCAATCACTGCCACCAAGCTATAAGAGCTTCGTGATGAACTATAATATGCAAGGGATGGATAAGACGATTCATGAGCTCGTCGCAATGCTAAAGGCTGCGGAGGTAGAAATCAAGAAGGAGCATCAAGTGTTGATGGTCAACAAGACCACCAGTTTCAAGAAAAAGGTAAAGGGAAGAAGGGGAACTTCAAGAAGAACAGCAAGCCGATTGTTGCTCAAGTGAAGAAACCCAAGTCTGGACCTAAGCCTGAGACTGAGTGCTTCTACTGCAAAGGAACTGGTCACTAGAAGCGGAACTGCCCCAAGTATTTGGCGGAGAAGAAGGATGGCAAAGTGAAAGGTATATTTGATATACATGTTATTGATGTGTACCTTGCTAATGCTCATAGTAGTGCCTAGGTATTTGATACTGGTTCTATTGGGGATATTACTACTGGACATAAACCGGCCAGGAGTAGCTGGATTAACTCCAGGAAGATTAGAAGCCCATGAAGATGTGAGGATGATGGCGCTTTACAAAGGTCCAAGGCCCAAAGGCGAGTTAAGGCTTGTAGATGTAAACCGGCTTTCTCATGTAACTTGCATTGTAAGATAGGAAGGATAGAGACCAAGCCGGACACGTTTATGATCCAGCCTTGGGACTCTGTAAATCGGCGGGCGTCAACCTGTGTATATAAAGGGACGACCCGTCAGTGGTTTACGGACGAGAAAAACAACAACTCGAGAGCCAGGCAAAGCGGATTCGCTCCCTGGTCATCGAAACCCTAGCAATATCAACTCAACTAGACATAGGCTTTTACCTTCATCGAAGGGGCCGAACTAGTATAAAATCCCCGTGTCCCTTGTCCGGTTTAAACCCCTTTAAGCTAACCCGTAGCGATGGCTCCACGACTAAGTCCTTTCATGAGGACATCTACCGTGACAAAACCACGACAATTGGCACCCACCGTGGGGCTATCGCACGATGGTTTCAAGTTCTTGAAGGGCAGCTTCGAAGGACTCAAGGGATACGCTGTGGGCCGGATGACAAAGAGTCGTCGCGGCAAGCTCTACATCGACGATGCAGGATGGGGCCCCGAGGCCAGTTCAATCGAATACGGGTACCGGGTCCCCTTTGGTGGGATTCACGTCTTCATCGGCAAGATCGGCGAGATGGGCCCTGAGCCGGACACCTGCACCGACATTATCGAGACGGCTCAGCGTGCAAACCCCACCCCGGTTCAGCCCGCAGCAAGGCGTGTTTTCATAGGTGTCATCCATGGAGCGGGATATGAGGATGGACCGGCATCTAATGCGGAAACCATTGTCTGTTCTGATGACGAATCTTCAACTGGAGAGACCGAGTCACTGTATCAGCTACAGGATGGCCGGATCAGCGGAGGCTCTGATGGCGACAGTATTCCAGACCCCCTCGATCTGCCAAACCGGGTCGCGATCTTCATGGCCAGAACACAGTCGGCCCACACCTCTTCTACAGCCGCGACAGTAATCTCCGGTTCAGCAACGGCAACGCCAGCAGGAGCAGGGGGCTCTGCGCCGCCTCCGGCTCAGAGTTTGTCCGATTTGTTTGACACTTTAGCAACATTGCTGGCGGCAGAGGTTGATGCGACAAACCGGGATCAGCACAATGCGGAAATTGTAAAGGTGAAGGATCAGATAGCTCAGGCTAAAGCGGACTTGGCGGCAGAGAACGCCAGGATGGCTACTGAGCGGGCCGAGTTGGAGACTCAGGCTTACCGGCTTAGGCTGGATCAGAATGCCTCCGATGATGTCATGAGGAGGAGATACTGGTCGCACCTCCTGCCGAACTACGAAGCAAGAAATCTCTTCAACATGCCAGGAGCAGGAACCAGTAACCAACCAGTCGTAAACCGGACGGAGGCACCAGTAAGAGGAGCACCAGTTCAGCCGTGTGCGATGGACCCGCCTCGTTAGAATAACATTGTGCCGTAGTACGTTCCGACACCCTCGGGGCATTATTCCAACCCGTTGGATAACATTGTGGTTGTCGCTTCACGATTAGCAGCCCTCACAATTGACGGCGAGTAGCTAGTAGCGATCGACACGCGACGGGCCAGAGAGCTCCTTCAGACAGCCTTAAACTAACAGCAAGATTATTTGCATAGTCGTGAGAGGATTCATTCCACCCCTCGTCCGAGTCGGAGCTACAATAGGCACGTTGAGGATGAACCGGACGTGTCAAGCAGTGCGCGTCGCCGTAACTCGCCGCGAGGGCATAACCCGGCCGGTGGTGCTAATGCACAGGATGTGGTGGATCACGGTCGTGCACGTCGAGAAGCCGAGTTAGCGGCACAGCACGAGGCCCGCCAGCCTACTCCGGTTCGTCCTGCTGCTTCAGTGGAGCCAGGCGTGGTCTTCAGTTCTTTAGGGGTCCCGTGTCTCACCCCCGCTTATCGTAACGTACGACTGCCCAAGGATTTTAAAGGCGTACGTAAGGTGCCCAATTACACTGCCGATTTGCCTCCTGAGTCATGGGTGGAGAGTTATGAGATGGCAATGGAGATGTTGGATGTGGATGAAGCGGTGTGTGCTAAGTACTTCACCATGATGTTGGAGGGGACAGCTCGTACTTGGTTAAAAAGCTTACCAGCTAACTCTATCGGGTCATGGGCTGAGTTTAAATACCGGTTTGTCTAGAATTTTAAAGACACTTGTAAGTAGCCTATGTCAATTGTAGACCTGGCCGCTTGTGTTCAGGAAGATGGGGAGTCTACAACCCATTGGGTGAAGCGAGTCTCAGCTATTCTGCATTCGTCAGACCGCATCAATGCGGATACATCAGTTTTGATGTTGGAAGGCAATTGTCGGTTTATGCCATTAAAGCTGAAGCTAGGAAGGCTCAAATGTCATTGCAATGACATGTCAACCCTTATGGTCGCCCTGGTGAAGTATGCCAATTCCAATAGTACTAAGGATCCTGAGTCTGAGGATGACAAATCGGGGAAAGGGAAAAAGAACGGCAGGGCCAAGGGGCAGCAGCATAATCCGGCAGGACAGGGGAACAATGGTAAGAGCAAGGCAGACAACAGTTTGGACTTTGTGGCTAATACCAATGCTCAGGATAACGGTCAGCGTCGTACGGGTAAACAGCCCCAGCGGGGTGGAGGGTCAGGTCCCAATCTTGAACGCCTGCTAAATCAGCCTTGCCCAAAACATGGATCGAAGGAGAGGCCAGCTTCACATCTTTGGAAGGATTGTTACATTATGCGGGAGTTCAAAAATTCCAATCAATTTCAGTATGATAATGGCCCGCTTGGCGGTTCAGGAGGTGGTTTCCATGGCCCGGGTTATGGAGGTAACAACTCCGGTTCAGGATTCCAGGGCAATCAAACCGGGCATGGTAATCAAGGTAATCAAGGTAATCAGGGAGGGTATAACCATCAAGGAAATCAGCAACAGCAACAGTCGGGTTATTAGAGCCATCCGAAGCAGTTGAATAGTGGGCAGTATCATGTCTTCACCACTAGCTTGTGTAAACATGATCAGAAGTTGCACAAAAGGGCCGTGAATTTTGTTGAACCGGCAGTGCCTCATTATTTGCGCTGGTCTGGACAACCAATTTTATGGAGTCGAGAGGATCACCTGCCCCGGGTTAATAATTTGGGTCATCTGGCCTTAGTGGTGGCACCTCAAGTTGGGGGGTATAAGTTCACCAAGGTGCTTATGGATGGGGGGAGTAGTATCAATATCCTTTACTATGATACCTTCCGCCGGATGGGGTTGGCAGATAAGAATCTTAAACCGTCGAATACGGTCTTTCATGGAGTGGTGCCTGGTAAATCGGCGTACCCAGTTGGCAAGATAGCCCTAGAAGTGGCTTTTGGAGATGATTATGATTCAAGGTCAGAGACGTTGACTTTTGAGGTAGTGAAAATCAAGAGTCCGTATCATGCCCTGTTCGGGCGGCCGGCTTATGCCAAGTTCATGGCGAGGCCGTGTTATGTTTATTTACAGCTTAAGATGATGGGTCATAAGGGGACCATCACAGTACATGGGAGCAGGAAGATTGCTTTGGAATGTGAAGAAGGGGATGCGGCTTATGCTGAGTCGGTTTGTGCCACAGAGGAGCTGAAATTTTATAAAGACAAGGTTGATCCGGTAGACATGACCTCTTTGAAAAAACCAACTACAAAGCATGATCCGGCGTTGAAGTTTAAATCGGCTACAGACACTAAGATGGTTGATTTTGTTCCTGGCGATTCTTCCAAGCAGTTCAGCATCAGCACTAACCTGGATCCCAAATAGGAAAGCGTGCTCATCGAGTTCATCCGTGAGAACCGGGACATCTTTGCATGGAAGCCTTCTGACATGCCAGGTGTACCGAGGGAACTCGCTGAGCACACACTTAATATAGATCCTAAGTTTAAACCGGTCAGACGGTTTCTCCGCCATTTCAATGAAGAAAGGCGTAAGGCTATTGGTTAGGAGGTAGCTCGGCTTTTGGCTGCAGGGTTTATCATGGAGGTTTTTCATCCAGAGTGGCTGGCTAATCCGGTGCTGGTTCTTAAGAAAAATGGCACTTGGCGTATGTGTGTGGATTACACCGATTTGAACAAGAAATGTCCAGCAGATCCCTTTGCCCTTCCTCGTATTGATCAGATTATTGATGCTATGGCGGGTTGTGATCGATTGTGTTTTCTTGATGCTTACTATGGTTACCATCAGATCAAAATGGTAGTTAAGGACCAGGAGAAGACAGCCTTTATAACTCCCTTTGGAGCCTTCTGCTATGTCTCCATGCCTTTTGGGCTCAAGAGTGCCTAGGCAACTTATCAACGATGTGTTCAGAATTGTCTTCAAAAGCAGATTGGGCGTAACGTTCTTGCATATGTGGATGATATTGTGGTAAAATCCAGAAAGGAGGAAACCTTGATAGAGGACTTGAGAGAGACCTTTGACAACCTCCGAGTTTATAAGATGATGCTTAATCCGGACAAATGTTCCTTTAGTGTTCCGGCAGGCAAGCTCTTAGGTTTTCTGGTGTCTAACAGGGGCATTGAAGCTAATCCGGAAAAAAATTCAGCTATTACGTCCCTAGCTAAACTAGCGTGTATCAATGACATTCAACGTTTAGCAGGCCGGATTGCGGCTTTGAGCCGGTTTATCAGTCGTCTTGGGGAGAAAGCTATCCCTTTACATCAGATGTTAAAGAAACAGATGATTTTGTCTGGAGCGACGCGGCTAATAAAGCGTTTGAGGATTTGAAGAGACAGTTAGCTGAACCACCTGTCCTTGCGGCTCCGGTTGATAAAGAGCCTTTATTGCTATATGTGGCTACTAATGCCCGGGTTGTCAGTGTGGCTATCGTTGTGGAGCGCAAGGAGGCTGGAAAGGAGTATCCGGTTCAACGGCCAGATTATTATATCAGTGAAGTACTTATTGAGTCAAAGCAGAGGTATCCACATTGGCAGAAGCTGGTGTATGGAGTTTTTATGGCAAGCCGGAAGTTCAAGCACTATTTTCAGGGTCATCCTATTACAGTGGTTAGTTCAGCCCCCTTGGGAGACATTATCCAAAACAGAGAGGCAACTGGCCGGATTGCTAAGTGGGCTATTGAGCTTGGACCCCACGGGCTCAAGTATACACCTTGCACAACCATCAAATCTCAAGCACTTGTGAATTTCATCAATGATTGGACAGAGTTGTGGATGCCAGAGGAAAAGCCAGACAACACTTACTGAACTATTCACTTTGATGGGTCCAGGCAATTGGAGGGCTCAGGGGCGGGAGTCATCTTAACTTCCCCATGAGGTGACAAGTTTTGTTATGTTCTCCGCTTTATGTTCCCTTGTACTAATGGCCTTACTCCATGGTCTGCGGATGGCTAAGGAAATGAACTTAAGCTGGGTTAAGTGATTTGGTGATCCGGACTTGGTGGCTCAGCAGGTATTTGGCACTTGGGATTCTAAGGATCCGCTCATGGTTGCGTATCGACGTGAGGTGGACATAGTGGCTGGTCATTTCAAAGGTTATCAAGTGGACCATATAGACCGGCGAAAGAATGAAGCGTCGGACGCTTTAAGTCGCTTAGGCTCTCAGCATAAACCGGTGCCACCTAATGTGTTCCTCGACGTACTTCATAATCCGTCAGTCAAAGTACCCAGGGAGGAGGAGTTGGCTATCCCTGACCCGGAGGCCCAGTTGGTGGCGGCTTTGCATGTTATACCAGATTGGACAGTCCCGTACCTGGCTTACATGAACCGGGGCGAGTTACCGGAGGATGAAACTTAGGCCCGACAGATAATCCGGCGATCCAAGTCAATGACCATTATCAACGGGGAGCTACATTGTTCCAGCATCACAGGAGCAATTCAGCGTTGTGTGTCTCCTCAAGAGGGTTGTGAGATTTTGAGAGAAATCCACGAAGGATATTGTGGTCACCACGCCGGTTCAAAATCCTTGGTGGCTAAGGCTTTTCGTCATGGCTTCTATTGGTTGATGGCTCATGCTGATGTTGAGGATTTAGTCAAAAGGTGTGACGGTTGTCAGAAATTTGCACGCTGCGCTCATGTTCCGGCTCAGGAATTGAGAATGATTCCAATCACTTGGCCGTTTGAAACTTGGGGGCTTGATATGGTTGGGCCCTTTAAGACAGCCAAGGACAAAAAGACCCACCTGTTGGTGGCGGTTGACAAGTTCACCAAATGGGTAGAGGCAGAGCCAGTCAGTAAGTGTGATGCAGCCACGGCGGTTCAATTCATCAAAAAGGTGATCTTCCGGTTTGGCTTTACACACAGCATTATCACGGATAATGGTACTACTCTGTCTGAGGGTGACATGGAGGAATTTTGTCAACGTGAACACATCCGGCTTGATATAGCGTCAGTTGCTCACCCCCAGTTTAATGGGCAAGCTGAGAGGGCAAATAAAGAAATTTTGAGAGGTATCAAGCCCCGGCTTATGGTTCCTTTAAAGCGGACACCGGGTTGTTGGGTGGAGGAGTTACCTTCTGTATTATGGAGTATCAACACCACACTAAACAGATCGATGGGTTATACACCTTTCTTCATGGTTTACGGAGCAGAGGCGGTTCTTCCTAGTGACATCCGTCATGACTCGCCCCGTGTGACGGCCTACATTGAAGCTGACAATGAGAAGGCACGTCAGGACTCACTGGATCTGTTAGATGAGGAGCGTGATCTGGCAGCAGCACGGTCGGTGATTTATCAACAAGATCTCTGACGCTATCACAGTCGCCGGGTTAAGACTAGAACCTTTCAAGAAGGCGATCTGGTGCTCCAGCTCATTCAGGATCAAACTGATATGCACAAGTTATCCCCACCTTGGGAAGGACCCTTTGTGGTCAGCAAAAACCTGCACAACGGGTCATACTACCTTATCGATGTTCGAGAGCACAAAGACTCACGCAAATCGGAGGAAGAGACCCAGCGGCCATGGAATATAGCTCTTCTTCGGCCTTACTACACTTGAGCCACAGGCTCTTCTTATGTACATACTTATGACAATGTATATATTATATATTAAACCGGAGCCTCAGCTAAAGCGGGGTCTCTGTTCTTTTTACATCATGTGTGTTTTCATGGAGGCTTTTACTAACAAAAGTGGAGTTCTATTAACCCGACCTATAAGCCACGCAGATATGAAGGAAATCACTAGGGGACTTGGTCATATCTGAACCATAGCTACACCTCTTGATCGGTTTAAAACCAAACAGGGATATCACTAGGGGGCTTGGTCGTATTTGAACCATAGCTACACATCTTGATCGGTTTAAAACCAAACAGGGATATCACTAGGGGGCTTGGTTGTATTCACACCATAGTTGCACCTCTTGAGAGGCTTAAAGCCAAAAGGAAATTATGTGGAACCAAAGAGAGTCCGTTGCTTCAAGCACAACTCAAACATAGGTAACCACTGAGCATAGCTCAAATATTACCTGGGGGCTCCTTGCTTCTCAAAGAACAAACGAGCTTGCACCCTTGTAATAGGCTATCAAGTCAGGCTTGGAAGCCAGGTGTATACACCTAAAACCCCGGGTTATCCTGCCTCTTTAAGTAAGTCACTCCGTCCAGGTAAGCCTGGCATGACCCATTGAACGTTTGACAAGTCAATCTCATAGACCCTGAACTTGTCAAAGTTAAAACGGTGATTGGTTAAAGATTGAGGTCCATCTTAAAAGGTTTTGCAAATTGGTTTAACTCAGTGGCCTGGCAGCCCATGAAAAGCCTCGATTTAGGGCCTAGCAGCCCATGAAAAGCCTTGCATATTTCTTTTGGATTTGTTGTTTAACATCTTTTGATCAGGGATTTATAAGTATTTTCTGATAAACCAGTGTTTATTAAAACCCGGCATGGCTTTCCACGCTCAGTTGTTAGTACATAATCAGATTTAAACCGGCAGCTAATTGCTCCGGTCTGATTTTGGCTACAGGTCACCAGCATTATACGAACAAATCAGCGGCTAGCATAGCCCGGCTTGATTTTTATATGAACTAGCAAGAGGGTAAGGAGTCATCAACACTCCGGATTGGTGTTTTTCACCCTTACTATACAAACATTTGGTGAGCTAACAAGGTATATGACAGGTATCATCTATTTTTACAAATCTTGGTTGTCCACCCAAGTTATGTATATATTTTTGGCATCATGACCCATCCAGTGGTAAATCACTAGGACACTTTCGAAGTTCGTATATGCAGGAACACAAATCATAATGGACTATGCATAAATAGATCCCAAGGGGAGAACAAGTTTTCAGGTATCAAGCAAAACAAACATGCTCGATGGCATGGCAGAGAAGGTGTTCATGCTATCCTATTACAAAGGTGCTTTCAATAAGCCCCAATTGAATAATTGTTTTCAAAGGAGTGGCAGACTGCAACAGATAAACCGGCCACCAGTTTAGGATTCCTCATTGGGACGGCTTGACGGTTGGGGGTCATCTTGCGCGGTCACATTCTCTTCATCCCTCCCTAGACGCTGTAAATCAACCTTTGACCAATCGATTCCGGTTAAGGCTTGAAAAACGGCCTCTTCATGGATAAGATTGGAGGGGTCAATGTCAGGAGCGTAAGTATGCTTACGGATTGGTGGCACAAGATTTTCAACATCATGGGTTGACGCGGGCTGTCTTTTTCCCTCAGCATCATAAACCGGCTGAAAATGTGATAGATCTGTGTCCTCTGCCAGTTTTCTTGCTATCGGTTGCATCTCCTTTGTTAGCCTTCGAAGATCGTCTTTGTTGAAGTCTGAGCCATCTTCTTTTACACCAGGATACCCTTTGATGATATCTGCAGGTTCAAGATCCGGAATCCACACCTTGGCCCGGATTAGCGTGGTCAGCGCTCCTGATCTTGCAGCTGCTTTCTTAAGTTCATTGATCCGGACAGGTAGCATGGCCAGCTTTTCAATGGTTTCTTTTATCAGCGATGGCGGAGGCTTGTTATAAGCTGCAGTGCAAATGGCTCGCTGGGAGCCAGAGAACAGCTGTTCTATTAAAGTGTAGGCCGCTTTAAGTTTCATCCGCATGTCGAAACCCAGGTGAGCAATGCGGTTCCCTGTCATGGTTAAGTATCAGTAAACCAATCATTGATAAGATATTATGAGTTAGACAAACTACATGAGAGGGTACTTACCAAACACAGCAGAAGTCATGGCGTTAATCTGCCGCTTTAAGCCGGTCAATTCTTCAACCACCGGTTTCAGGGCTGCCTCTGCGTCCTCGGCCTTTTTTATCAAACCGGCCTTTTCTGTTTCCCAGTCTACATGTTCTTTCTTGAAGGTCTCTTTCAGGCTTTCCATGGTTGCTAGGGCATTTGTTAACTCCTCCTTGGCCTTGGAAGCCTCTGCTTGCTGAGTTTTGATGTTCTCCTGAAGGTCTGCGGTTTGAGCATCCTTCTTACTCAACTCAGCCTACAAAGGTGAGGTATGTCATCAGAACAGGTTATGAAGTACCAAACGTATAACGAGTTATGCACTTTATACTTGGGGGCTAATGCCTATTTGCTCTATCATCAACGTATTTTTTCACAAGTCTCAAGTACAATGCAAGCATTATCCTTAACACTTAGGGGCTAATGTACATCCGTTCAAAGTTGACGCATTGATTCAAGACCCGGTTTACCTTACAAAGATAAACCGGCCCTTCGGGGCTACACTGATGAAAATTTCAGGAATACAATGATAAGGTACCGGTTTGTTCCCAGCGATGACTTGATGTATGGAGGATTAACATGCAAGGATTAAAGATATTTCAAAGTCCCAGTTTATGATTAAATCGGCCCTTGGGGGCTACTTGGGATGATACTGGAACTTTGGATTTCAGAAAGGAAAAGTGATAAAAATACCCCATACTGATCTTTCATCAGATTCACTAAACTGACTTCATAATCACGGTTTGAGTGCAAACGGTTTAGAAAACCGGAGTGGAGTTCTTGAGCGCTGAGATGGGCATAGCTTGACAAGTTGGTGCTCCACTTGCCTTTTTCCATGGCAGCACGCTCTTCCTTGGCACTATGTTTCGCAAATACAACTGGATGGCCACGAGAGCTGTGGCTCATATCGGTAATGATCACATCGCCTTCTTTGTCTCCAGCAGTCTTTGCTGGAGTTGATGGAGTGTCAGCGGCTCTCACCGGGCTAGAAGACCTGTCATCAGCCCGGATTGGATCTACCGGTTCATTATCAGGCACAGCAGCGTCAATTTCTGGTTATTCATCAATATTGTGGTCTCGAGGGGGTGGTTCATCAAAAATAGCTTCAGGATTTGGGCCCTCTAGTTCAACTGTTTATTCCGGTTCAACCGTTTGCTCTGGTTCAAGAGCCACTTGATCTTCGGGCGGATTGTTAACCCGAGCCTTTTTGCTGGGTCTGGCTTTGGCTCTACAATAGAAAAAGAGGCGAAAGGTTTAGCACAGCATATCAAGCATGAAACATCAAAAGAAAGGGGCGAAACATTTACCCAGCTACGGTCTTGAGAGGAGGGAGTTGGGTCGCTGTTGACTCGCCAGAGGATGAGGGAGGTGTCACCTGATAATTTGAATTGGACGGATTAAGAGGTTGTCGGAAATAACCTGCCTTGGGATAAGAATTGTCAGAAGTGGGTGATACCTCAGATCGGCGCTTTCGAACCGGGGTGTCAGGTAAACCGGCCGAAGTGACCTTTTGGCCGCTGTGCCGGGTGGTGCGGCGAGCCTCGTGCTGCTGCATCTTCAAAATAAATGTTGGATCCAAGTAAGCAAGAGGATGAGAAAAGCTTACTTTCCGGACCGCTTGATGGATTTTTTGTGTTGGCATAGAGTCTGAACCGAAGGAAAGGATAATTACCTCTGCATCGTCAGCTTGACTGCCCTCCACGTCCTCCTGATAAGTATCATTGTCAATGAGATGCATGAAAAGGGAACCAAGTGAATCAAGTTCTACCTCAATTTCTGGTTCATCTAGGTCGTCGTCCAGTTCCATACTAATGCATTCAGGTGCTTTCCGCTTTGTGGTCTTCTTGACGGCTCTGGTTTTAGGCCGGGAAGTTTTTGTCGCTTTCTCTTGAGGTTTCTTCTTCCAAAACTGATCATCACCCTGTTTAAAAATAAAAGGATGGGTATTCAAGGATTGTACAATCTAAAGATATCAAAGGTAAAGCGGAGGACCAATACTCACAGCAGGCGGCTTGTTTTGTGTGTAAAAGGGGAGTAGTCCGGTTTGGCGACAAGTAGCTTTCTGTTCGTTCAAAATTTCTTAACAGCTTCAGTGACTTCTTCATCTGTTAGTTGGATATTGATATGGCGTTGGGAGTCTTCTACTTCACCAGTATACTCGCACATTAAGCCGGAGCGGCGACTTAACGGCAGGATACTCTAGGATATCCAGCAACGGACGAAGTCTACTCCGGTTAAGCCGTTGGCGAGGAAGGCTCTCAGCTTGGCGAGTTGAGGTGCATACCGAGCCCGTTCCTGGGCACTTAGACGTTGTGGAAGTGGATGAGTATTGGCAAGCCGGTGGGCACGGTAACCCGGCAGAGGATTTTCATCTTCAGGGGAGGTGTTTTTACAATAGAACCAAGTTTGATTCCATTCTTTGGGGTGACTGTGCAGCTTGGATCTACATAGGTAATCAGCTTGACTGTGCAGCTTGGTAAAACAGCTTGGATCTGTATCTGCCTTAGGGCAAAAACGACTAAGTAAGGTAAAACAGGTTTCACAAGACTACATAGAAATTTTGGATCTACCATAAGACAGGAAAAGCAAAATGAGTTAGACCTAAAAAGGTTGGCCCCAAAGAGGTTCACAAAGGTCCAGCTCAATTTTTATGCGCATTAGGGTTTGTTGTGATAGCGAAAGATAAGGAGTACTATGGCAGCTACACGGAATACATCAAACTTGAGGTTTTTTATCCATGGACTAAGGAGGAACAGAGAAGAACAAGGTCGGAGCTTCGATGAACTTCGATGAACATTGAAACCCTAATGGATCTACAGGGAAAAGAGGGGAAGCTTACCGCAGCGGTTGAGGTAGCGGTGATGCGCCGCGTTTTTCTGATGCAACCAGGTTGATGCAGCGGCCGGTGACGAAGCAGGGGCGAAGCTCGACGGCGGCGGCGACGCTCGAACACAGGGACGTCGCGAGGAGGAAGAAGAGGCGAAGAGGCAGCGGAGGAAAAGGAAAAGGGGCCTCAACCCTATTTATAAAGCGAAGGGATAAGCGATAGGCGCGGGAATTGAGGAGCCCAAAAATGGATAATTAATAAAGATGTCGCCTCGATGGTTGGATGTTCATTAATAAAGGGCATCTTCGGCTTCAACGAATAGATGACGTCATGGCGGTTTACAGCGGATATAAAGGATGACGTCACGACGGTTGACAAGGCTCACATGAAGATTCAAAGGAAAGATTTTTTCTAAGTGTTGAAGATTGACATGAACAAGTTCAAATCAATCTGGGGCCTAATGTTGGGGATATTACTACTGGACATAAACCGGCCAGGAGTAGCCGGATTAACTCCATGAAGATTAGAAGCCCATGAAGATGTGAGGATGCTGGCGCTTTACAAAGGCCCAAGGCCCAAAGGCGAGTTAAGGCTTGTAGATGTAAACCGACTTTCTCATATAACTTGCATTGTAAGGTAGGAGATAGAGACCAAGCCGGACACATTTATGATCTGGCCTCGGGACTCTGTAAACCGGCGGGCGTCAACCTGTGTATATAAAGGGACGACCCGGCAGCGGTTTAGGGACGAGAAAAACAACAACTCGAGAGCCAGGCAAAGCAGATTCGCTCCCTGGTCATCGAAACCCTAGCAATATCAACTCAACTAGACGTAGGCTTTTACCTTCATCGAAGGGGCCGAACTAGTATAAAATCCCCGTGTCCCTTGTCCGGTTTAAACCCCTTTAAGCTAACCCGTAGCGATGGCTCCACAACTAAGTCCTTTCATCAGGACATCTGTCGTGACAAAACCACGACAGGTTCAGTTGCTAACATTTGCAACTTGAAACATGGGCTACGGATTAAGCGAAGATTGGTTAATGAGAAGGTGACGATGCATTTGGGAAATGGTTCCAAAGTCGATGTGATCGCGGTTGGCACGCTACCTCTACATCTACCTTCGGGATTAGTTTTAGACCTGAATAATTGTTATTTGGTGCCAGCGTTAAGCATGAACATTATATCTGGATCTTGTTTGATGCGAGACGGTTACTCATTTAAATCAGAGAATAATGGTTGTTCTATTTATATGAGTAATATCTTTTATGGTCATGCACCCTTGATGAGTGGTCTATTTTTATTGAATATCGATACTAGCGATACACATATTCATAGTATTGAAGCCAAAGGATATAAGTTTAATAATGATAGTGTAACTTATTTGTGGCACTGCCGTTTAGGTCATATTGGTGTAAAGCGCATGAAGAAACTCCATGCTGATAGGTGATACGTCTCCAACGTATCTATAATTTTTTATTGCTTCATGCTATATTATCTACTATTTTGAATGTTTATGGGCTTTATTATACACTTTTATATCATTTTTGGGACTAACCTATTAACCCAGAGCCCAGTGCCAGTTTCTATTTTACCTTGTTTTAGGGTTTCAAAGAAAAGGAAAATCAAACGGAGTCCAATTGACCTGAAACTTCACGGAACTCATTTTTGGAAGGAAAGAAGCCCAGAAGACTTGGAGTGCACGTTGGGGGATCTACGAGGAGGCCACGAGGCATGGGGCACGCCTACCCCCCTGGGCGCGCCCTCCACCCTCGTGGGCCCCCTGACATACTTCTTCCGCCTATATATCTCCATATACCCTAAAAACATCAGAGAGCACAATAGATCGGGAGTTCCGCCGCCAGAAGCCTCCGTAGCCACCGAAAGCCAATCTAGACCCGTTCTGGCACCCTACCGGAGGGGTCAATCCTTCTCCGATGGCCATCTTCATCATCCCGGTGCTCTCCATGACGAGGAGGGAGTAGTTCTCCCTCGGGGCTGAGGGTATGTACCAGTAGCTATGTGTTTGATCTCTCTCTCTCGTGTTCTTGATTTGGCACGATCTTGATGTATCGCGAGCTTTGCTATTATAGTTGGATCTTATGTTTCTTCTCCCCCTCTATTCTCTTGTAATGGATTGAGTTTCCCCTTTGAAGTTATCTTATCGGATTGAGTCTTTAAAGATTTGAGAACACTTGATGTATGTCTTGTTGTGTGTGTCTGTGGTGACAATGGGATATCACGTGATTCACTTGATGTATGTTTTGGTGATCAACTTGCGGGTTCCGCCCATGAACCTATGCATAGGGGTTGGCACACGTTTTCGTCGTGATTCTCCGGTAGAAACTTTGGGGCACTCTTTGAGGTCTATGTGTTGGTTGAATAGATGAATCTGAGGTTGTGTGACACATATCGTATAATCATACCCACGGAGACTTGAGGTGACATTGGAGTATCTAGGTGACATTAGGGTTTTGGTTGATTTGTGTCTTAAGGTGTTATTCTAGTACGAACTCTAGGGTTGTTTGTGACACTTATAGGAATAGCCCAACGGATTGATTGGAAAGAATAACTTTGAGGTGGTTTTGTACCCTACCATAATCTCTTTGTTCGTTCTCCGCTATTAGTGACTTTGGAGTGACCCTTTGTTGCATGTTGAGGGATAGTTATGTGATCCAATTATGTTATTATTGTTGAGAGGACTTGCACTAGTGAAAGTATGAACCCTAGGCCTTATTTACATGCATTGCAATACCATTTACGCTCACTTTTATCATTAGTTACCTTGCTGTTTTTATAATTTCAGATTACAAATACCTTTATCTACTATCCATATACCACTTGTATCACCATCTCTTCGCCAAACTAGTGCACCTATACAATTTACCATTGTATTGGGTGTGTTGGGGACACAAGAGACTCTTTGTTATTTGGTTGCAGGGTTGCTTGAGAGAGACCATCTTCTTCCTACGCCTCCTACGGATTGATAAACCTTAGGACATCCACTTGAGGGAAATTTTCTACTGTCCTACAAACCTCTGTACTTGGAGGCCCAACAACGTCTACAAGAAGAAGGTTGTGTAGTAGACATCAAGCTCTTTTCTGGCACCGTTGCCGGGGAGGTGAGTGCTTGAAGGTATATCTTTAGATCTTGCAATCGAGTCTTTTAGTTTCTTGTTTTATCACTAGTTTAGTTTATAAAAGAAAATTACAAAAAATATGGAATTGAGTTTGTCTCATACGCTTTATCTTTTTAATATCTTTCGTGAGTATGATGGAAAGGAAAATTGTGCTCCAGTGCTAGAAGAAGAAATCTATAAAATGTTTGGCACTAAATATTTGAATGATGAGCATGATTGCAATGTTGTTGGTACGAATTCTTTGAATATCCATGATACTAATGATGATTGCACTAGTTATGATGAAAATGTCTCCTATAAACATGTCAATCTTTGTGGAGTGCATTGGGTTTGTAAGTACACACCAAATAGGGAAGATAGATATTGCAAGAGGTATAAGTACTTAGAAACTAAATTGTTGCAAGAAGAGCTAGATGAATGTGCTAAAAATTTAAATTATGTTGGCCATGCTTGTGAGCTTTGCAATGAACATGATCATTTCAATACCCAATGCAAATTGTTTCATGATCGTATCGTGTCCAAAAATTGTGATGACTTGATTTCCCTTACACATTATAATGAACTTAGTTTGCTTATGGGTTACGAAGAAATGAAACGTATAACTAAGCATCTTCCAGAATTTGCTCGTTATAAACTTGCTTGGCTTTGATCTAGAGGAAATTTATATGTATTGTGCAGTGAATTGTATTGAAAATCCTTATATTGCCAACTACATAAAGAAAAGAAAACAAATAGAAGATGAAGAGAATACTAATGAAAGGGAAGAGACTTCCCAATATCCTCCTATTATTTCTTATGATGAATCAAGTAACGAGGAGGAGCCTCCTATTCAACCAATCTCATTAATAAGGAGCTCCAAAAAGAGGATTGGACCCACACATGATGTGGTGAAGAAGAAGAAAAGAAAAAGAAAGAGAGGTAAAAAAATGTCTCTCCCAAATAATGCTACCCCTGTTACTATTGTGTCTCCTGAAAATATAATTATGGAAGGTAATGATACTTCTTATGATCTTGAAAATCTTTTTGGCACTTGCTTGGAAGAATATGATAATTGCTATACTATTGGTGCTATCCATACTATTAATGATGAGAGTGATTATGCTTATGATATGAAAAGGCCCAAGCCTGGGGATGCTATGTTTGATGAAGATGATGTTTTTGAGAATATATTTGCTGCAATTAATGTTTTTCCCAAGCTTGGGGATGCTACGCTTAATGAAGATGATATTTTTAGTCTCCCAAGTTTGATATGCAAATCTATAATGATGATAGCACGCCTCCTACTTATGATAATTATTGTGATGATACATATGCTATAAAAAGTAGTGATGATTATATTTATAAAACTTGTCATGATTATGATTACCCTTTTTCTGAATATTACTCTTTTAATGTGGAAACAATTTATAGTATTCAAGTCTCTTATGATACTCCCACTATTCCGATTGAGAACAAATTTGCTTATGTTGAGAGTAATAAAATTTCTATGCTTGTAGATCATGAAAAGAATGCTTTAGGTGCTGGTTATGTTGTTGAATTCATTCATGATACTACTGAAAATTATTATGAGGGAGTAACATATGCTTGTAGGAATTGCAATAATATCAAGTTTCCTCTCTATGTGCTTAAAATTTTGAAGTTATCCTTGTTTTACCTTCCTATGCAAGTTGATTCTTGTTCCCACAAGTTGTTTGCTCACAAAATCCCTATGCATAGGAAGTATGTTAGACTTAAATGTTCTAGTCATATTCTTCATGATGCTCTCTTTATGTTTCAATTCTCATCCTTTATGTGAGCATCATTGAAATCATCATGCCTAGCTAGGGGCGTTAAACGATAGCGCTTGTTGGGAGGCAACCCAATTTTATTTTTATTCCATGCTTTTTGTTCCTGTTTAGTAATAAATAATTCATCTAGCCTCTGTTTAGATGTGGTTTCATGATTTTAATTAGTGTTTGTGCCAAGTAGAACCTTTGGGAAGACTTGGGTGAAGTCTTTATGATCATGTTGTAAAAAACAGAAACTTTAGCGCTCACGAGAATTGCTGCCATTTTTATTTGGAAAGTGCTATTTAGTTAAAAAAATTGAAGATGATTAATAGATAAATTCCTCAGGTCCAGCAATTTATTTGAGAATTTTATGAGTTCCAGAAGTATACGTTTGATCCAGATTACAACAGACTGTTCTGTTTTTGACAGATTCTGTTTCTCATGTGTTGTTTACTTATTTTGATGAATCTATGAGTAGTATCAGAGGGTATTGTAACGCCCCGAGACCGATGTGCCAGGTGTCCTCCGCTTATTTGCTGTTGTTGGCTTGTCATTTGCTTGCGTGTTGCATCTTATCATGTCATCATGTGCATTGCATCATCATGTTTTCAAAACTTGCATCCGTTCCGGCCTCCTCGTTCTCTCCGTTGTCCGTTCTGAGCCCAGACACACTTGCACGCGCCCGCGGCATGTCCGAAATAGTATTTTATAAGTGGCCGGAAAATGTTCTCAGAATAGGATGAGAGTTGACGTGTGGTCTTATTATAGTGTAGATAGACCGCCTGTCAAGTTTCATCGCATTCGGAGATCGTTTGATGCCCCAACGGATAACTATAGCGGCAGTATAGCCGGTCTAACGTCGGGCGTTTTCGGTCTCCGGAAACCGTGACGGGCTGCATCTCTCCCCTCTTCTCTCAGACCAACCCGCTCTTCACAATCCGCCAGACCCAACCTAACCTCTCTCGTCAGCCTGCGGCCCTCCTCGCGCGCGCGTCCGGAAGTTGTCCCAGACCCGAACCGGACTTTCGTCACCGTTGGATCCGGATCATCCCCAAACATCTACAAAACGTCTCCGTTTTGTTTATTGGGCTTCCTAACCTAGTTTTTCTTGAACCACCCGATTTTGATCGGAGGGTCCAAATCTACCCTAAACTCCCCTCTTTCCATATATATATAGTCCACTCCTAGACTATTTTGGACAAACCCTAAAATCTAGGGGAGTTGTCCCATCCTCCAAATCCTTCCGCCGCCACGCACCTAGTTTTCTTCCTCGGGATCCCCTCACTCCTTCCCGAGCAAACCCAGCGTTGCGACCTACCTCCATCGATCCCCTCGCAGCGCCTCCTCCCCTCGATCCACCTGGCCAATCGGAGGAGCTCCTCTTCTCCCACTCCTCCCGCAGCCAGCTCCTGTCCCGAGCGCCTCCTCCTCACCTCGTTCCCCCCTCGCTCTTCCCAGCCACCGGAGCCCCCTCCGCCGACGAGCACCACCAACAGATGAGTGCCCCGAGAGCCCTGCTCCCTTTCCCTCCTGCTTCTGTTTCTCTCTCACACACACACTAATCTCCTTCTCTGAATCCTTCGCAGCGCCTACAGAGACCCCCCTGCAAGTTCCCCTCGCCATGGACGACCTCCTCGTCGCCCATCCGTCGCCTGAGGCTCCGTAGCCGCGCCAAGTCCCGTGCCATCGAGCCGTCGCCCTTGTTTTTTTCCTCGCCATGGAGTCCTCTGCTCCTCCCTAGCGCCTGAAACTGGTTCCGCCGGCCTCTGCTTCCTTCTTCATCGAGCAGGAGCTCGCTCAAGCCCCCTCTGTTCGTTGCTTGGACGTCGTCAAGCCGTGGAGCCTTCGCCGTTCCTCCTTCGCCACCTGGATCCAGCCCCTTCGTCCGTCCTCGCCGGAGTGCGCGGCCAAGTCCACCGCCATCGTCCAAGTCCCTCGCGGTCGGCCCCTGCTTCCCTGCTTCAAGCAACAGTTCTGGATCGTGCTTGCCGCCGCTGTTGCGTTGACCCGCACGATGCCTCGCTGGACCGCGCCTCCCCTCCTCGATTTGATCCAGCCAGCGCCAGGCCTCCCTCCTCCCACCGACTGGGCCAGGCCCAGGGTGAGCAGCCCCTGAGCGCCCCCTCCTCTTGATTTTTTCTCTTGTTGGGCCGGCCAGATTCGGCCCAGTTCCTGTTTTTTTCAAGTCTGCGATTTTGCCTTTATTCCAGAGACAACAGTTTTGCAGAAAACCCCCTAGACTACATGCATATAATAACTCACAATTGGTGCATCGAATTAAAATGAATTATATATGAGAGTTGCTTAGAATTTTGTGTAGAGTAATAATATCCAACTTTCATCTATGTTTAAAATGTTTAAAATGATGTTTGATTAAATTTGCTCCTATGCCATGCTAAAATGCTTTATTTCATAACTAAATAACCGTAAGTCCGAATTTAATAAACTTTATATGTAAATGGGTGGGAAAATGCCTAGTTTAACATGATGAACTCATCTAGCATGTTTAACAACTCTAAAATTATGTTTAGGGTAGAACAATACCAAACCTAATATATGCATATGAGGAGTTTCTGGACTTGTTGTTTTGTTGTTCCGGCCTCATTTAAACTTGCCTTGATTAGATAGTTTCATCATGCTTCCCCTCTTGCCATGTTTAACAACATTTAATATTGTTGGGTACATAAACGAGATCGAACTAAATAATTGTTGTGGTGTTCCGTCAATATGCATCCCGTTGCATATTGAGCTCCACTTAATTTGTAGGGTTGCTTCTGCATTTTGCCATGCCATGCCTCTTTAAACCAGACATGCATCATACTTGATTGTGCATCATGCCATGATTATGTGGTGGTTGTTTACCATGATTGTTTGCTTCTTTCCGGTGTTGCTTCTTCGGGTTGGTTCCGATAACGTCGTGATTGTGAGGATCTGTTCGACTATGTCTGGTTGTCTTCTTCATGGACTCGTTCTTCTTCCTTGCGGGATCTCAGGCAAGATGACCATACCCTCGAAATCACTTCTATCTTTGCTTGCTAGTTGCTCGCTCTTTTGCTATGCCTATGCTGCGATACCTACCACTTGCTTATCATGCCTCCCATATTGTTGAACGAAGCCTCTAACCCACCTTGTCCTAGCAAACCGTTGTTTGGCTATGTTACCGCTTTGCTCAGCCCCTCTTATAGCATTGTTAGTTGCAGGTGAAGATTGAAGTTTGTTCCTTGTTGGAACATGGAGATGTTGTTCCTTGTTGGAACATGTTTACTTGTTGGGATATCACAATATCTCTTATTTAATTAATGCATCTATATACTTGGTAAAGGGTGGAAGGCTCGGCCTTATGCCTGGTGTTTTGTTCCACTCTTGCCGCCCTAGTTTCCATCATATCGGTGTTATGTTCACGGATTTTTGCGTTCCTTACGCGGTTGGGTCATAATGGGAACCCCTTGACAGTTCGCCTTGAATAAAACTCCTCCAGCAATGCCCAACATTGGTTTTACCATTCGCCACCTAGCCTTTTCTTTCCCTTGGGTTCTACAGACTCAAGGGTCATCTTTATTTTAACCCCCCTGGGCCAGTGCTCCTCTGAGTGTTGGTCCAAACTAAGCTGCCTGCGGGGCCACCTCGGGGAAACTTGAGGGTTGGTTTTACTCGTAGCTAGTCTCATCTGAGTGTGCCCTGAGAACAAGATATATGCAGCTCCTATCAGGATTTGTCGGCACATTCGGGCGGTGTTGCTGGACTTGTTTTACCATTGTTGAAATGTCTTGTAACCTGGATGCCGAGTCTGATCGGAATGTCTTGGGAGAAGGAATATCCTTCGTTGACCGTGAGAGCTTGTGATGGGCTAAGTTGGGACACCCCTGCAGGGATTTGAACTTTCGAAAGCCGTGCCCGCGGTTATGGGCAGATGGGAATTTGTTAATGTCCGGTTGTAGAAAACCTGAAGTTGACCTTAATTAAAATACATCAACCACGTGTGTAACCATGATGGTCTCTTTCTGGCGTAGTCCGGGAAGTGAACACGGTGTTGGAGTTATGCTTGACGTAGGTTGTTCTAGGATCACTTCTTGATCATAGTTTCTCGATCGTGATTTGCCTTCTCTTCTTGCTCTCATTTGCGTATGTTAGCCACCATATATGCTAGTCGCTTGCTGCAGCTCCACCTCATACCTTTACCTTACCCATAAGCTTAAATAGTCTTGATCGCGAGGGTGTGAGATTGCTGAGTCCCCGTGACTCACAGATACTTCCAAAACCAGCTTGCAGGTGCCGATGAGTCCGTGCAGATGACGCAACCAAGCTCAAGGAGGAGCTCAATGAAGATCTTGTTCGTTATGTTGTTTCGTTCTAGTTGATCAGTAGTGGAGCCCAGTTGGGGTCGATCGAGGATCTGTGTAGCATTTGGGGTATTCTTCTTTTATTTTGGGTTCCGTAGTCGGACCTTGATTGTATCTGTTTGAAGTAGTGCTTTATTCATGTAATTGTGTGAAGTGGCGATTGTAAGCCAACTATGTATCTTTCCCTTATGTATTACATGGGTTATGTGAAGATTACCTCACTTGCGACATTGCTTTCAATGCGGTTATGCCTCTAAGTCGTGCTTCGACACGTGGGAGATATTGCCGCATCGAGGGCGTTACAAGTTGGTATCAGAGCCTTCCCCGACCTTAGGAGCCCCCCTGCTTGATCGAATAGCTGGCGTTGTTGAGTCTAGAAAAATGTTTTGAGTCATTTAGGATTATATATATCAGAGAGTTAGGGATTCTTTTTACTCCTTAGTCCCTTCGTCGCTCTGGTGAGGCATCCTGACATAGATTTTTGACTCTTCTCTTCTCAAATTTCACTAAAAATTTTTAGGATCACGCGGGTATCTTGGAATCGTTCCGATCGATTTGTGACGAGAACATTGTTCTTGGTGCCTCCTGTCATTCAGGGGTTGTGGCAGTGTCCCGGGGAGTTGAGCTCCGAGGTGTTGTCGTCACAATTTTATCGTTGCAGTTCTGGAATACCTGAGTTTAGTTTCACCGACATCGAAAATCTCCTTTATGCAGTTGTTGGTGAGATAACCTCGACGCCACCCAGTACTGGGGCGGGAGTTCGGGAGTATTGCCATAACTCGTATACCGGATGCTTTTCGAAGGTTGAGGTAGACGATTTCCGAAGGTTTCTTGGTTATGTGTTGAAGGATGGATACAGCTGGATGTAGGATTTGCTAGTTTTGGATGAGATATTATGCTTCCCCTGTATCCCCAACACCTGATTGCATAACCAGAAAGTTTCGGGAGTTTATAACTAGGAATTCAAATAGCTCTTAGGATATCTTTCCGACAGATGTATGATACGAAATTGGGGTTCGATGTCTAGTGGTCCGCCTATTCACGGTCGGTTTTACAGTGGTCTCGTTGTGTCTTAAAGAGTCCTTGGCTATGCCGACTCGGGGACGCTTCGTATGTCATGTGCACTGCCTTGTACATGATGGTGCTGTATGATCGAGCCCGTGTAGGCCCCACCACGAAAACTTCGAACGAAATCTCTATCATATGTTTGTTCCGGTTTATTTTGCAGCCAATCCTTTGTTTTGTTTTGAGTTGTGGTATTCGAGTTGCTTCAAAGTCAAATGTTGATTCCATACCTTTCCCAAATGGTGTTCTCATATTTCTATGTGGATACTAATTCTTCATGATAATCGAGATTGTCATGTCAATCCTTTTCAACCGGTGTGTCTCTCGTCAAGCGGATCCGTTGTTTTTCAACATCCGCAAGATTCCATCTCAGCTTCCTCAACGGTGTTCGTTTCAGCCATCCCAAGTTGTCTTTGTTGTCCCTCCCTCCCACCCTTGTTTCTTCAAGGACTCATATGTCTTAATCAAGTATCCTTTTATTCTTGTGAAGTCTCTCCATCCTTTTCCGTTAATGTTCTTATCCGGTGATTCTCATGAAGATACTAACTGAGCCTCAAGTTCATCTTTATTTGCTCTTTTTCTTCTCCGGTGGAACCAATTCAAACTTTTGGTGTTGATCATATTCCTTTTCCCCTCGTTTCTAATGCTTTCTCATGCCGGTGCACCTCGTAATCATTCACTTCTCGCTATTCAATTGTTCTAGAGTGCTCAAGATATCCCGAAGATTCGTGTTTCCACTCTAAATTCGTTCAAGATCTTTCGAGGATGTTACCTCATTCAAGCCATTTAAATTCAACCGGTGGAATCTCTCTTTTCAAGCAATCATTCAACGGTGTTTCTTTTGAGTGGGCCCTAACCCACAGGTCTTTTCCCAGGATCTTACCTGACTCTTCTCTTTTTCCTGGAGCTATCCTCAAATTTCTTTTCGAAGTGTGACGAAGAATGAATTTTCATCAGTCAGAGGGTTTCTCCAAGATCTTTCAAAGCTCAACCTTTACATCCGTCATTCCGGAGTGCCTCAATAATTCATGGTGGTGTTTCTCGTTATCTTTCTCTGCATTTGAAGACCGAAGAAGAGTTTTCCCTTGAATCTTATTTCGTTCTATCAAAGATTCATGGCTCTAGCTTGATGTCATCCTCTCATAACTGTTTTTGATAGTGAGAATTCTTTTCACCTATCCGGAGCAATTCAAGAGTCTTCTCAGGTTGCTTATCCGGAGTCCATCATTTCAGGTTATTCATTCTCAGCTTCCAGTTAGCATTCTCCAATCTTACCGGTGCATCGTTCGAATATCCTCTAATCAGTTCATGATCTCTTCGTTCCCATGGATCTAAACCCTCTCATGTATCTTTGTTCATTTGCTGATTTTTCCCGGTGTTTCATTATCTTTACTTCGTTCATTTTCAATCCTACCGGTGTTTCATTGAAGACCTTATCAAGTTGTCGATATCTCTCCTAATCCTTTCAACGAGAATAAGTGGTATGCCAAATCCGTTGATTGTCATCAATTTAATTGGTGAAGGATACGCATAACGTAATTCTTATTCTTGCTTCATCCAAGTGATTAATTCTTTATTCTGGAGGCTCATCAAATTCTCGGTTTCACTTGATTCATTTTTCTTTCCCGGAGTCCCAAGCTCTCGCAATTATATCACCACGGAGATTCATCTAAATCATTACAAGGTTTCACCTTGTGTTTTCAACTTCTCTTTCCTTCCGTTTGATCATCCTTTTGTTACCGGAGTTCTTCATAAAGGTTCTACATGATGGTTCATAAAGGATTTAATTCCTTCTCGAAGTGTTCATCAAGATTCTTTTCAAATGAGCTCAAGCATTCTTCATCTTGCAATCCGGAGTGCAATTCTTCCTTCCGTATCAATAGAGGTGGTATTATATCATTCTTGATAATTCGAGTTCATGTTTCATGATTCACATGTTGTCAAGAATGAGGTATTTAAACCCATCACTTTCTTCATTGGAATTATCTTAGGTTATATTTCACCTAAAGCTTTCCTTTAAGGATTGTCTCTCCTATGGTGTTTATCAATGATCCAAGTTCTTCATTTATCCTCCGAGTGAGATAGCTTCTCGTCTCCTCGTTCTTATCAATCCAATTCTTTTTCCCATGAGTGGCAGGTTGTCACCTCATAATTTGAGATGTACTCCATAAGACCATATCAAGCTTATTCTTTTCGTTGTTGGCTTTCCAATAACTCCGTTCGACCATTCTCCTAAGGATGCCTTTTCAAGGTCAATAGTGGCACAACTTGGCATTTTCTTCCCCATTCTTTTATTTCAATTATTTATCGTCTATTCTTTTGTTCCGGAGGCATGGTGATGTTGCTCTCTTCAGTCCATCATCTGGTGTGTCAAGATCATGTTCTTTTCATGCCTATCCATTTAACCGGAGTGTGGTGCCATTCTGCTCAAGTTCTTTTCGCCTTCTCAAGCCTTGCATCTCTTTTCAACCGGAGTGATGTCTGAGATTTTTCTTACCCCTTGTTCCATCCATTCAATAGTTCCGGAGGCAGTGTGTTGTGATTTCATCAAGTATCTTCTCATCTTACCAAGTTCTTATTCAATTCATTTTCTTTTCGATCGAAGTGCTGCCCAAAGTTGTTCTTCCTTGTTCCTCTTTTCTAACGGAGTGTTTTCAACTTCGTTCATCTCCATTACATTCTTTCTTTCAATTTGTTCAACTTCTCAAGGTTCTTTGGTTTCACTCGTTTGTCAAAGAAGCAACTTAGTTTTACCTTTTCTCTTCCTCTTCCTTTTCCCTCCGGTGCCATTTTAGATCTCAGGACGAGATCCTCTCGTAGTGGAGGAGTGTTGTAACGCCCCGAGACTGATGTGCCAGGTGTCCTCCGCTTATTTGCTGTTGTTGGCTTGTCATTTGCTTGCGTGTTGCATCTTATCATGTCATCATGTGCATTGCATCATCATGTTTTCAAAACTTGCATCCGTCCCGGCCTCCTCATTCTCTCCGTTGTCCGTTCTGAGCCCAGACACACTTGCACGCGCCCGCGGCATGTCCGAAATAGTATTTTATAAGTGGCCGGAAAATGTTCTCGGAATAGGATGAGAGTTGACGTGTGGTCTTATTAAAGTGTAGATAGACCGCCTGTCAAGTTTCATCGCATTCGGAGATCGTTTGATGCCCCAACGGATAACTATAGCGGCAGTATAGCCGGTCTAACGTCGGACGTTTTTGGTCTCCGGAAACCGTGTCAGGCTGCATCTCTCCCCTCTTCTCTCAGACCAACCCGCTCTTCACAATCCGCCAGACCCAACCTAACCTCTCTCGTCAGCCCGCGGCCCTCCTCGCGCGCGCGTCCGAAAGTTGTCCCGGACCCGAACCGGACTTTCGTCACCGTTGGATCCGGATCATCCCCAAACATCTACAAAACGTCTCCATTTTGTTTATTGGGCTTCCTAACCTAGTTTTTCTTGAACCGCTCGATTTTGATCGGAGGGTCCAAATCTACCCTAAACTCCCCTCTTTCCATATATATATATATATAGTCCACTCCTAGACTATTTTGGACAAACCCTAAAATCTAGGGGAGCTGTCCCATCCTCCAAATCCTTCCGCCGCCACACACCTAGTTTTCTTCCTGGGGATCCCCTCACTCCTTCCCGAGCAAACCCAGCGCCGCGACCTACCTCCATCGATCCCCTCGCAGCGCCTCCTCCCCTCGATCCACCCGGCCAATCGGAGGAGCTCCTCTTCTCCCGCTCCTCCCGCAGCTAGCTCCTGTCCCGAGCGCCTCCTCCTCACCTCGTTCCTCCCTCGCGCTGCCCGGCCACCGGAGCCCCCTCCGCCGACGAGCACCACCAACAGATGAGTGCCCCGAGAGCCTTGCTCCCTTTCCCTCCTGCTTCTGTTTCTCTCTCTCTCACACACACTAATCTCCTTCTCTGAATCCTTTGCAGCGCCTACAGAGACCCCCCCTGCAGGTTCCCGTCGCCATGGACGACCTCCTCGTCGCCCGTCCGTCGCCTGAGGCTCCGTAGCCGCGCCAAGTCCCGTGCCATCGAGCCGCCGCCCTTGTTTTTTTCCTCGCCATGGAGTCCCCTGCTCCTCCCCAGCGCCTGAAACTGGTTTCGCCGGCCTCTGCTTCCTTCTTCATCGAGCAGGAGCTCGCTCAAGCCCCCTCTGTTCGCTGCTTGGACACCGTCAAGACGTGGAGCCTTCGTCGTTCCTCCTTCGCCGCCTGGATCCAGCCTCTTCGTCCGTCCTCGCCGGAGTGCGCGCCAAGTCCACCGCCGTCGTCCAAGTCCCTCGCGGTCGGCCCCTGCTTCCCTGCTTCGAGCAACAGTTCGGGATCGAGCTTGCCGCCGTTGTTGCGTTGACCCGCACGATGCCTCGCTGGACCGCGCCTCCCCTCCTCGATTCGATCCAGCCAGCGCCAGGCCTCCCTCCTCCCACCGACTGGGCCAGGCCAAGGGTGAGCAGCCCCCGAGCGCCCCCTCCTGTTGATTTTTTTCTCTTGTTGGGCCGGCCAGATTCGGCCCAGTTCCTGTTTTTTTCAAGTCTGCGATTTTGCCTTTATTCCAGAGACAACAGTTTTGCAGAAAACCCCCTAGACTACATGCATATAATAACTCACAATTGGTGCATCGGATTAAAATGAATTATATATGAGAGTTGCTTAGAATTTTGTGTAGAGTAATAATATCCAACTTTCATCTATGTTTAAAATGTTTAAAATGATGTTTAATTAAATTTGCTCCTATGCCATGCTAAAATGCTTTATTTCATAACTAAATAACCGTAACTCCGAATTTAATAAACTTTATATGTAAATGGGGTGGAAAAATGCCTAGTTTAACATGATGCACTCATCTATCATGTTTAACAACTCTAAAATTATGTTTAGGGTAGAACAGTACCAAACCTAATATATGCATATGAGGAGTTTCCGGACTTGTTGTTTTGTTGTTCCGGCCTCATTTAAACTTGCCTAGATTATATAGTTTCATCATGCTTCCCCTCTTGCCATGTTTAACAACATTTAATATTGTTGGGTACATAAACGAGATCGAACTAAATAATTGTTGTGGTGTTCCGTCAATATGCATCCCGTTGCATATTTAGCTCCACTTAATTTGTAGGGTTGCTTATGCATTTTGCCATGCCATGCCTCTTTAAACTGGACATGCATCATACTTGATTGTGCATCATGCCATGATTATGTGGTGGTTGTTTACCATGATTGTTTGCTTCTTTCCGGTGTTGCTTCTTCGGGTTGGTTCCGATAACGTCGTGATTGTGAGGATCCGTTCGACTATGTCCGGTTGTCTTCTTCATGGACTCGTTCTTCTTCCTTGCGGGATCTCAGGCAAGATGACCATACCCTCGAAATCACTTCTATCTTTGCTTGCTAGTTGCTCGCTCTTTTGCTATGCCTATGCTGCGATACCTACCACTTGCTTATCATGCCTCCCATATTGTTGAACCAAGCCTCTAACCCACCTTGTCCTAGCAAACCGTTGTTTGGCTATGTTACTGCTTTGCTCAGCCCCTCTTATAGCGTTGTTAGTTGCAGGTGAAGATTGAAGTTTGTTCCTTGTTGGAACATGGAGATGTTGTTCCTTATTGGAACATGTTTACTTGTTGGGATATCACAATATCTCTTATTTAATTAATGCATCTATATACTTGGTAAAGGGTGGAAGGCTCGGCCTTATTCCTGGTGTTTTGTTCCACTCTTGCCGCCCTAGTTTCCATCATATCGGTGTTATGTTCCCGGATTTTTGCGTTCCTTACGCGGTTGGGTCATAATGGGAACCCCTTGAGTTCGCCTTGAATAAAACTCCTCCAGCAATGCCCAACATTGGTTTTACCATTCGCCACCTAGCCTTTTCTTTCCCTTGGGTTCTGCGGACTCAAGGTTCATCTTTATTTTAACCCCCCTGGGGCAGTGCTCCTCTGAGTGTTGGTCCAAACTGAGCTGCCTGCGGGGCCACCTCGGGGAAACTTGAGGGTTGGTTTTACTCGTAGCTAGTCTCATCTGAGTGTGCCCTGAGAATGAGATATGTGCAGATCCTATCGGGATTTGTCGGCACATTCGGGCGGTGTTGCTGGACTTGTTTTACCATTGTCGAAATGTCTTGTAACCTGGATGCCGAGTCTGATCGGAATGTCTTGGGAGAAGGAATATCCTTCGTTGACCGTGAGAGCTTGTGATGGGCTAAGTTGGGACACCCCTGCAGGGATTTGAACTTTCGAAAGCCGTGCCCGCGATTATGGGCAGATGGGAATTTGTTAATGTCCAGTTGTAGAAAACCTGAAGTTGACCTTAATTAAAATACATCAACCACGTGTGTAACCGTGATGGTCTCTTTCCGGCGTAGTCCGGGAAGTGAACACGGTGTTGGAGTTATGCTTGACGTAGGTTGTTCTAGGATCACTTCTTGATCATAGTTTCTCGATCATGCTTTGCCTTCTCTTCTCGCTCTCATTTGCGTATGTTAGCCACCATATATGCTAGTCGCTTGCTGCAGCTCCACCTCATACCTTTACCTTACCCATAAGCTTAAATAGTCTTGATCGCGAGGGTGTGAGATTGCTGAGTCCCCATGACTCACAGATACTTCCAAAACCATCTTGCAGGTGCCGATGAGTCCATGCAGATGACGCAACCAAGCTCAAGGAGGAGCTCAATGAAGATCTTGTTCGTTATGTTGTTTCGTTCTAGTTGATCAGTAGTGGAGCCCAGTTGGGGTCGATCGAGGATCTGTGTAGCATTTGGGGTATTCTTCTTTTATTTTGGGTTCCGTAGTCGGACCTTGATTGTATCTGTTTGAAGTAATGCTTTATTCATGTAATTGTGTGAAGTGGCGATTGTAAGCCAACTATGTATCTTTCCCTTATGTATTACATGGGTTGTGTGAAGATTACCTCACTTGCGACATTGCTTTCAATGCGGTTATGCCTCTAAGTCGTGCTTCGACACGTGGGAGATATAGCCGCATCGAGGGTGTTACAAGTTTCATCATGTGTTGTTTACTTATTTTTATGAATCTATGAGTAGTATCGGAGGGTATGAACCATAGAGAAGTTGGAATACAGCAGGTTTAACACCAATATAAATAAATAATGATTTCATTACAGTACCTTGAAGTGGTGATTTATTTTCTTATACTAACGGAGTTTACGAGTTTTCTGTTAAGTTTTGTGTTGTGAAGTTTTCAAGTTTTGGGTAAAGATTTGATGGACTATGGAATAAGGAGTGGCAAGAGCCTAATCTTGGGGATGCCCAAGGCACCCCAAGGTAATATTCAAGGACAACCAAGAGCCTAAGCTTGGGGATGCCCCGGAAGGCATCCCCTCTTTCGTCTTCGTTCATCGGTAACTTTACTTGGAGCTATATTTTTATTCACCACATGATATGTGTTTTGCTTGGAGTGTAAATTTATTTTGTTAGGATTTGCTTGCTGTTATTTAGAAAAATGTTTTGCATCTTTTATTTCAATAAAAGTGGCATTGATAGCCTTTACTATGTCTATGTTACAAGTATACATGTTTCTGTTTGAAAACAGAAAGTTTACCGCTGTTGCAATAATTCCCTAGAAAAGTCAGAATGTGATAAAATGTTGAAACCTTTTGCATATTAAGCTCTGATAAATTTACTACAGTGGGAATTTTCTTTCATAATTTTTGGAGCTAGGGAAGTATGGATGTTGCAGCATTCTTTGCAGACTATCCTGTTTAGGCAGATTGCTGTTATGTTTGCATTGTTTGCATACGTTTGCTTCTTTAATGATTCTATTTGAGGATAGGACTATTAAATATGCAGAGGCATTTAGTATGCAATGTTGAATAATAATTTTAGTGATTTGCTACAGTAGAGTATGATAAGGTTTTTGCAATGGTTTATACTAACTTATCTCACGAGTCCTTGTTGAGTTTTGTGTGGATGAAGCTTTTGAGATTTAGGGAGACCGTGATATGAGAGGAATTAAGGAGACACAAAAGCTCAAGCTTGGGGTGCCTTGAGATAATATTTCAAGAAGTCTCAAGCGTCAAAGCTTGGGGATGCCCGGTTGGCATCCCACCTTTCTTCTTCAACAACTATCGGTTAGTTTCGGTTGATCCTAAGTTTTTGCTTGCCATTCTTAGAATGTCATTTTATTTTGTTTTGCTTGCTGTTTGAATAGAATACCAAGATCTGAAATTCTTAAATGTTAGAGAGTCTTCACATAGTTGCATAATTATTCGACTACTCATGGATCTTCACTTATATCTTTCGGAGTAGTTTGTCATTTGCTCTAGTACTTCACTTATATCTTTTAGAGCATGGCGGTAGTTTTATTTTGAAGAAATAGATGAACTCTCATTCTTCACTTAGATTATTTTGAGAGTCTTAAATAGCATGGTAATTTTCTTAAAATCCTAATATGCTAGGTGTTGAAGATTAGTAAAAACTTTCTTATGAGTGTGTTTGAATACTAAGAGAAGTTTGATGCTTGATGATTGTTTTGAGATATGGAGGTAATAATATCAAAGTCGTGCTAGTTGAGTAGTTGTGAATTTGAGGAATACTTGTGTTGAAGTTTTCAAGTCCCGTAGCATGCACGTATGGTAAACGTTATGTAACAAGTTTGAAACATGAGGTGTTATTTGATTGTCCTCCTTATGAGCGGCGGTCGGGGACGAGCGATGGTCTTTTCCTACCAATATACCCCCCTAGGAGCATGCGCATAGTGCCGAGGTTTTTGATGACTTGTAGATTTTTGCAATAAGTATGTGAGTTCTTTATGACTAATGTTGAGTCCATGGATTATACGCACTCTCACCTTTCCATCCTTGCTAGCCTCTTCGGTATCGTGCATTGCCCTTTCTCACATTGAGAGTTGGTGCAAACTTCGCCGGTGCATCCAAACCCCGTGATATGATACGCTCTGTCACACATAAACCTCCTTATATCTTCCTCAAAACAGCCACCATACCTATCTATTACGGCATTTCCATAGCCATTCCGAGATATATTGCCATGCAACTTTCCACCGTTCCGTTTATTATGACACGCATCATCATTGTCATATTGCTTTGCATGATCATGTAGTTGACATTGTATTTGTGGCAAAGCCACCGTTCATAATTCTTCCATACATGTCACTATTGAGTCATTGCATATCCCGGTACACCGCCGGAGGCATTCATATAGAGTCATATCTTGTTCCGAGTATCGAGTTGTAATTCTTGAGTTGTAAGTAAATAGAAGTGTGATGATCATCATTATTAGAGCATTGTCCCAAGTGAGGAAAAAAAGAGAAAGGCCATAAAAAAGAGAAAGGCCATAAAAAATGAGAGAAAAAGGGAGAAGGGACAATGTTACTATCCTTTTACCACACTTGTGCTTCAAAGTAGCACCATGATCTTCATAGTAGAGAGTCTCTTGTTTTGTCACTTTCATTTACTAGTGGGAATTTTTCATTATAGAACTTGGCTTGTATATTCCAACAATGGGCCTCCTCAAGTGCCCTAGGTCTTCGTGAGCAAGCAAGTTGGATGCACACCCACTAGTTTCTTTTGTTGAGCTTTCATACATTTATAGCTCTAGTGCATCCATTGCATGGCAATCCCTACTCCTTCCATTAACATCAATCGGTGGGCATCTCCATAGCCCATTGATTAGCCTCGTTGATGTGAGACTTTCTCCTTTTTTGTCTTCTCCACATAACCCCCCTCATTATATTCTATTCCACCTATAGTGCTATATCCATGGCTCGCGCTCATGTATTGCGTGAAAATTTATAGGTTTGAGATTACTAAAGTATGAAACAATTGCTTGGCTTGTCATCGGGGTTGTGCATGATGAGAGAATTCTTGTGTGACGAAAATGGAGCATGACCAAACTATATGATTTTGTAGGGATGAACTTTCTTTGGCCATGTTATTTTGAGAGGACATAATTGCTTAGTTAGTATGCTTGAAGTATTATTATTTCTATGTCAATATGAACTTTTATCTTGAATCTTTCGGATCTGAATATTCATACCACAATTAAGAAGAATTACATTGAAATTATGCCAAGTAGCACTCCGCATCAAAAATTCTATTTTTATCATTTACATACTCGAGGACGAACAGGAATTAAGCTTGGGGATGCTGATACGTCTCCAACGTATCTATAATTTTTGATTGCTCCATGCTATATTATCTACTATTTTGAATGTTTATGGGCTTTATTATACACTTTTATATCATTTTTGGGACTAACCTATTAACCCAGAGCCCAGTGCCAGTTTCTGTTTTTACCTTGTTTTAGGGTTTCGAAGAAAACGAAAATCAAACGGAGTCCAATTGACTTGAAACTTCACGGAACTCATTTTTGGAAGGAAAGAAGCCCAGAAGACTTGGAGTGCACGTCAGGGGATCTACAAGGAGGCCACGAGGCAGGGGGCGCGCCTACCCCCCTGGGCGCGCCCTCCACCCTCATGAGCCCCTCGTGGGCCCCCCTAACGTACATCTTCCGCCTATATATCTCCATATACCCTAAAAACATCAGAGAGCACAATAGATCGGGAGTTCCGCCGCTAGAAGCCTCCGTAGACACCGAAAACCAATCTAGACCCGTTCCGGCACCCTGTCGGAGGGGGCAATCCTTCTCCGGTGGCCATCTTCATCATCCCAGTGCTCTCCATGACGAGGAGGGAGTAGTTCTCCCTCGGGGCAGAGGGTATGTACCAATAGCTATGTGTTTGATCTCTCTCTCTCTCTCTCTCTCTCTCGTGTTCTTGATTTGGCACGATCTTGATGTATCGCGAGCTTTGCTATTATAGTTGGATCTTATGTTTCTTCTCCCCCTCTACTCTCTTGTAATGGATTGAGTTTCCCCTTTGAAGTTATCTTATCGGATTGAGTCTTTAAAGATTTGAGAACACTTGATGTATGTCTTGCCGTGTGTATATGTGGTGACAATGGGATATCACGTGATTCACTTGATGTATGTTTTGGTGATCAACTTGCGGGTTCCGCCCATGAACCTATGCATAGGGGTTGGCACACGTTTTCGTCGTGATTCTCCGGTAGAAACTTTGGGGCACTCTTTGAGGTTCTATGTGTTGGTTGAATAGATGAATCTAAGATTGTGTGACGCATATCGTATAATCATACCCACGGATACTTGAGGTGACATTGGAGTATCTAGGTGACATTAGGATTTTGGTTGATTTGTGTCTTAAGGTGTTATTCTAGTACGAACTCTAGGGCTGTTTGTGACACTTATAGGAATAGCCCAACGGATTGATTGGAAAGAATAACTTTGAGGTTGTTTCTTACCCTACCATAATCTCTTCGTTCGCTCTCCGCTATTAGTGACTTTGGAGTGACTCTTTGTTGCATGTTGAGGGATAGTTATGTGATCCATTTATGTTATTATTGTTGAGAGGACTTGCACTAGTGAAAGTATGAACCCTAGGCCTTATTTCCACGCATTACAATACCGTTTACGCTCACTTTTATCATTAGTTACCTTGCTGTTTTTATAATTTTAGATTACAAATACCTTTATCTACTATCCATATACCACTTGTATCACCATCTCTTCGTCGAACTAGTGCACCTATACAATTTACCATTGTATTGGGTGTGTTGGGGACACAAGAGACTCTTTGTTATTTGGTTGCAGGGTTGCTTGAGAGAGACCATCTTCATCCTACGCCTCCTATGGATTGATAAACCTTAGGTCATCCACTTGAGGGAAATTTGCTACTGTCCTACAAACCTCTGCACTTGGAGGCCCAACAACGTCTACAAGAAGAAGGTTGTGTAGTAGACATCAATAGGCTTTTGGAATCACTTGATGCTTGCGAACCATGCCTCATGGGCAAGATGACTAAGACTCCGTTCTCCGAAACAATGGAGCGAGCAACAGACTTATTGGAAATAATATATACTAATGTATGCGGTCCGATGTGTGTTGATGCTCGCGGAGGGTATCATTATTTTCTGACATTCACAGATGATTTGAGCAGATATGGGTATATCTACTTAATGAAACATAAGTCTGAAACATTTGAAAAGTCCAAAGAATTTCATGGTGAAGTGGAAAATCATCATAACAAGAAAATTAAGTTTCTATGATCTGATCCTGGAGGTGAATATTTGAGTTATGAGTTTGGTCTTCATTTGAAACAATGTGGAATAGTTTCACAACTCACGCCACATGGAACACCACGGTGTAATGGTGTGTCCGAATGTCGTAACCACACTTTATTAGATATGGTGCGATCTATGATGTCTCTTACTGATTTACCGCTATCGTTTTGGGGTTATGCTTTAGAGATAGCTGCATTCATATTAAATAGGGCACCATCGAAATCTGTTGAGATGACACCATATGAACTGTGGTTTGGCAAGAAACCCAAGTTGTCATTTCTTAAAGTTTGGGGCTGCGATGCTTATGTGAAAAAGTTTCAACCTGATAATCTCGAACCCAAATCGGAGAAATGTGACTCCATAGGATACCCAAAGGAGACTGTTGGGTACACCTTCTATCACAGATCTGAAGGCAAGATATTCATTGCTAAGAATGGATCCTTTCTAGAGAAGGCGTTTCTCTCGAAAGAAGTGAGTGGGAGGAAAGTAGAACTTGATGAGGTAACTGTACCTTCTCCCTTATTGGAAAGTAGTTCATCACAGAAATCAGTTCCAATGATTCCTACACCAATTAGTGAGGAAGCTAATGTTGATGATCACGAAACTTCTGATCAAGTTACTACCGAACCTCGTAGGTCAACCATAGCAAGATCCGCACCAGAGTGGTATTGTAATCCTATTTTGGAGGTCATGTTACTTGACCATGACGAAACTAAGGACTATGAGGAAGCGATGATGAGCCCAGATTCCGCAAAATGGCTTGAGGCCATGAAATATGAGATGGGATCAATGTATGAGAACAAAGTATGGACTTTGGTTAACTTGCCCGATGATCGGCAAGCCATAGAGAATAAACGGTTCTTCAAGAAGAAGACTGACACTAACGATAATATTACTGTCTACAAAGCTCGACTTGTTGCGAAAGGTTTTCGACAAATTCAAGGAGTTGACTACGATGAGACCTTCTCACCCGTAGCGATGCTTAAGTCTGTGCGAATCATGTTAGCAATTGCCGCATTTTATGATTATGAAATTTGGCAAATGGATGTCAAAATTGCATTCCTTAATGGATATCTCAAAGAAGAGTTGTATACGATGCAACCAGAAGATTTTGTCGATCCTAAAGGTGCTAACAAAGTGTGCAAGCTCTAGCGATCCATTTATGGACTGGTGCAAGCCTCTCGGAGTTGGAATATACGCTTTGATAGTGTGATCAAAGCATACGGTTTTATACAGACTTTTGGAGAAGCCTGTATTTACAAGAAAGTGAGTGGGAGCTCCGTAGCATTTCTGATATTATATGTGGATGACATATTGTTGGTCGGAAATGATACTGAGTTTCTGAATAGCATAAAAGGATACTTGAATAAGAATTTTTCAATGAAAGACCTCGGTGAAGCTGCTTAAATACTGGGCATCAAGATCTACAAAGATAGATCAAGACGCTCAATTGGACTTTCACAAAGCACATACCTTGATAAAGTTTTGAAGAAGTTCAAAATGGATCAGTCAAAGAAAGGGTTCTTGCCTGTGTTACAAGGTGTGAAGTTGAGTCGGACTCAATGCCCGACCACTACAAAAGATAGAGAGAAAATGAAAGTCATTCCCTATGCCTCGGCCATAGGTTCTATCATGTATGCAATGCTGTGTACCAGACCTGATGTGTGCCTTTCTATTAGTTTAGCATGGAGGTACCAAAGTAATCCAGGAGTGGATCACTGGACAGCGGTCAAGAACATCCTGAAATACCTGAAAAGGACTAAGGATATGTTTCTCGTTTATGGAGGTGACAAAGAGCTCGTCGTAAATGGTTACATCGATGCAAGCTTTGACACTGATCCGGATGACTCTAAGTCACAAACCGGATACATATTTTTATTGAATGGTGGAGCTGTCAGTTGGTGCAGTTCTAAGCAGAGCATCGTGGCGGGATCTACGTGTGAAGCAGAATAGATAGCTGCTTCAGAAGCAGCAAATGAAGGAGTCTGGATGAAGGAGTTCATATACGATCTAGGTGTAATACCTAGTGCATCGGGTCCAATGAAAATCTTTTGTGACAATACTGGTGCAATTGCCTTGGCCAAGGAATCCAGATTTCACAAGAGAACCAAGCACATCAAGGGACGCTTCAATTCCATCCGCGATCAAGTCAAGGAGGGAGACATAGACATTTGCAAGATACATATGGATCTGAATGTTGCAGACCCATTGACTAAGCCTCTCTCACGAGCTAAACATGATCAACACCAAGACTCCATGGGTGTTAGAATCATTACTATGTAATCTAGATTATTGACTCTAGTGCAAGTGGGAGACTAAAGGAAATATGCCCTAAAGGCAATAATAAAGTTGTTATTTATATTTCCTTATATCATGATAAATGTTTATTATTCATGCTAGAATTGTATTAACCGGAAACTTAGAACATGTGAATACATAGACAAACAGAGTGTCCCTAGTATGCCTCTACTTGACTAGCTCGTTAATCAAAGATGGTTAAGTTTCCTAGCCATAGACATGTGTTGTCATTTGATGAACGGGATCACATCATTAGAAAATGATGTGATGGGCAAGACCCATCCGTTAGCTTAGCATAATGATCGTTTAGTTTTTCTGCTATTGCTTTCTTCATGACTTATACATGTAACTCAGACTATGGGATTATGCAACTCCCAAATACCGGAGGAACACCTTGTGTGCTATCAAACGTCACAACGTGACTGGGTGATTATAAAGATGCTCTACAGGTGTCTCCGATGGTGTTTGTTGAGTTGGCATAGATCAAGATTAGGATTTGTCACTTCGTGTAGTGGAGAGGTATCTCTGGGCCCTCTCGGTAATGCACATCACTATGAGCCTTGCAAGCAATGTGTCTAATGAGTTAGCCATGGGATGATGCATTACGGAACAAAGTAAAGAGACTTGCCAGTGATGAAATTGAACTAGGTATGATGATACCGACGATTGAATCTCGGGCAAGTAACATACCGATGACAAAGGGAACAACGTATGTTGTTATGCGGTTTGACCGATAAAGATCTTTGTAGAATATTTAGGAGCCAATATGAGCATCCAGGTTCCGCTATTGTTTATTGATCGGAGATGTGTCTCGGTCATGTCTACATAGTTCTCGAACCCGTAGGGTCCGCACGCTTAACGTTCGATGACGATTTGTATTATGAGTTTCATGTTTTAATGAACCGAAGTTTGTTTGGAGTCCCGGATGAGATCACGGACATGACGAGGAGTCTCGAAATGGTCGATACATAAAGATTGATATATTGGAAGGTTATGTTTGGACACCGGAATGGCTTCGGATATGTTTGGGCATTTTCCGGAGTACCGGGGGGTTACTGGACCCCCCCCCCCCCGGGGGGGGGGTTAATGGGCCTTCATGGAAGAGAGGAGGCGACGGGTAGGTGAAGGCGCACACCCCCCAAGCCCAATCCAAATTGGGTTAGGGTTGGGGGGGCCTTTCCTTCTCTCCTTCTCCTCTTTCCCCCCTTCTCCTTGTAGGATTATGAAAGGGGGGGCGAATCTTACTTGGACTGGGAGTCCAAGTAGGAGTCCCCCCCCCCCTTGGCGCGCCACACCTTGGCTGGCCTCCTCCTCCTCCGGCCCTTTATATACGTGGGGAGGGGGCACCCCAAAGACACACAAGTTGATCTTTTAGCCGTGTGTGGTGCCCCCCCTCCACGGTTACACACCTCGGTCATATCGTTGTAGTGCTTAGGCGAAGCCCTGCATCGGTAACTTCATCATCACCATCACCATGCTGTCGTGCTAACGGAACTCTCCCTCGACCTCATTGGATCAAGAGTTTGAGGGATGTCATTGAGCTGAACGTGTGCTGATCGCGGAGGTGTCGTGCGTTCGGTACTTGGATCGGTTGGATCACAAAGACGTTCGACTACATCAACCACGTTACTAAACGCTTCCTCTTTCGATCTACGAGGGTACGTAGACACACTCTCCCCTCTCGTTGCTATGCATCTCCTAAATAGATCTTGCGTGATCGTAGGTAATTTTTTTGAAATACTGCGTTCCCCAACACTACTCACTAATACTTTCGTGCAAATTTTTTATTTTCATGCTAGGAGATCACCACCCACGGTAGACTTTCACTTATATGATGAGTACAAAGAAATGACGCTTTATGACTTTTGTGAGGTTTGTAAATTACCTTATGAGGGTAGCATCAAGGAGCCACGTCCTAGTGATGTGGAAGGCCTTATTAATGAAATTACCGTAGGGGAAAATAGAGGAGTGTCGGGAGCGAGAGTGGCTAGTATACATTTCCCTGTTTTATGCTATTACTCATTATTTGCTGGGAGATGTTTAATTAGTCGTGGAGATAGTGGAGGCCTTAGTGCCCCTGACCTCGCCATTTTGCGCCACGCTTTACATAGAGATGGAACTTATAGTTTGGGCGCTATGGTCACTAAACGGTTGAGTTTAAACCGTACAAAGGGACCTATTTCTGGAGGTATCTTCGCCTCCCGCCTTGCTAAACACTTTGATATACCCATTAGGCACTATGAAAAAGAGGAGAAATTGCTACCCACTATACATTTAGATTATGACAGCATGGTAGCACATAAGTTTATTCGCCATGATGAGGAAAAGAGACTTATTTATAACCTTGTATTTAGCGAGGTCACCTTTCAGATTATTACCTTGCCTGCACCTATTTTGTTCGATATTCATTCAGGCAGGTACTTTATTTTGCCCACGGACATTCATGCATACTGGGAGGGGACACGATCCCCACCTCCTGAGCCAGAGCCATCACCTGATCCATATCAGGAGTCTATGTATCAGTGGGAGCCACAGGAGCTCGCTAACTAATGGAACCCCCAGGATCCTCCTCAGTACACCGGAGAGGGCTACTTTGATCCATGGGTATAGACCAACTTAGGCCAAAAGTCTGAGTTTGGGAAGTACGTATTTCTCACCGACATTACATTCATGTTCACACACTCATCATAGTTATCGGTGTTCATACTTTTTCACTGTAATATCCATGTTAGTTTATTTCTTTTTTTTTTGCTTTCTGAAGGAAATATGCCCTAGAGGCAATAATAAAGTTATTATTTATTTCCTTATATCATGATAAATGTTTATTATTCATGCTAGAATTGTATTAACCGGAAACATAATACATGTGTGAATACATAGACAAACAAAGTGTCACTAGTATGCCTCTACTTGACTAGCTCGTTAATCAAAGATGGTTTTGTTTCCTAACCATGAACAAGTAGTTGTTATTTGATTAACGGGATCACATCATTAAGTGAATGATCTGATTGACATGACCCATTCCATTAGCTTAGCACCCGATCGTTTAGTATGTTGCTATTGCTTTCTTCATGACTTATACATGTTCCTATAACTATGAGATTATGCAACTCCCGTTTACCGGAGGAACACTTTGGGTGCTACCAAACGTCACAATGTAACTGGGTGATTATAAAGGAGTACTACAGGTGTCTCCAAAGGTACATGTTGGGTTGGCGTATTTCGAGATTAGGTTTTGTCACTCCGATTGTCGGAGAGGTATCTCTGGGCCCTCTCGGTAATGCACATCACTTAAGCCTTGCAAGCATTGCAAGTAATGAGTTAATTGCGGGATGATGTATTACAGAACGAGTAAAGAGACTTGCCGGTAACGAGATTGAACTAGGTATTTGGAATACCGACGATCGAATCTCGGGCAAGTAACATACCGATGACAAAGGGAACGACGTATGTTGTTATGCGGTCTGACCGATAAAGATCTTCGTAGAATATGTAGGAGCCAATATGGGCATCCAGGTCCCGCTATTGGTTATTGACCGGAGACATGTCTCGGTCATGTCTACATTGTTCTCGAACCCGTAGGGTCCGCACGCTTAAGGTTACGATGACAGTTTTATTATGAGTTTATGCATTTTGATGTACCGAAGGTTGTTCGGAGTCCCGGATGTGATCACGGACATGACGAGGAGTCTCAAAATGGTCGAGACATAAAGATTGATATATTGGAAGCCTATGTTTGGATATCGGAAGTGTTCCGGGTGAAATCGGGATTTTACCGGAGTACCGGGAGGTTACCGGAACCCCCCAGGAGCTATATGGGCCTTAGTGGGCTTTAGTGGAAAAGAGAAGGGGCAGCCCAAGATGGGCCGCGTGCCTCCCCCCTCCCCTAGTCCTATTAGGACAAGGAGAGGTGGCCGGCCCCCCTCTCTCTTTTCCCC
>NC_041380.1:316635582-316648750 GCF_002162155.2 Triticum dicoccoides | reverse complement strand
CTACTCCCAAAGGGAGTAGGACTCTCCTGGCGCGCCCTCCTTGGACGGCCAGCCTCCCCCCTTTAGTCCTTTATATACAGAGGCAGGGGCACCCCAGAGAGACACAGGTTGATCCACGTGATCTATTCCTTAGCCGTGTGCGGCGCCCCCAGCCACCATAGTCCTCGGTAATATTGTAGTGGTGCTTAGGCGAAGCCCTGCAGCAGTAGTACATCAAGATCATCACCACGCCGTCGTGCTGACGGAACTCTTCCCCGACACTTTGCTGGATCGGAGTCCGGGGATCGTCATCGAGCTGAACGTGTGCTAGAACTCGGAGGTGCCGTAGTTTCGGTGCTTGATCGGTCGGATCGTGAAGACGTACGACTACATCAACCAAACGCTTCCACTGTCGATCTACTAGGTATGTAGATCATACTCCCCCTCTCGTTGCTATGCATCACCATGATCTTGCGTGTGCGTAGCAATTTTTTTTAAATTACTACGAAACCCAACACTTTCTTCTTGTGTGTTTGAAAAACCATATGAAAAACCAAAAAATAGTTGTAGTTAGTTTACCTTCTATGCATGCTTAGTGGTAAAACTAAAAGAAAATCCAAAAAGAATTTTCGTTCTTCTTTTGCTTGTTGGGAGCTTTCCCGTGTAAATAGTTTTTCTCGTTCTTGTTTTACTTTCTTCGGAAAAACAAAAACTCCAAAAATATTTCAGTGTCTTTCTTTGAAATTATTTTCTTTTCTTTGGGGGTCGAGAGGAGAAGACCAATGAAAATGTTGAGTGGCTCTCATATGCATTATTGTTGATCTAACAAAGAGCCCATTTTACCTTGTCTTCTCCTTTGACAAAATATTTGCAGATTCCAGCTTAGTTCAATGCACGTGCACTATTATTATTATCCACACCGTTCAGTCATGCAAGTGAAAGACAATAATGACGATATATGACGAAATGATTGAGATGAGGAAAAGCTGGTATGAACTCGACCTATCTTGTTTTTGTAAATATGATTAGTTCATCATTCCTGATTCAGCCTATTATGAATGAAACATGTTCGCAATGACAATTAGAGATTGTAGTTACTCATGCCATGCTTAACTAGCTAGGAGTTTATAATGGTTTACCTTGTGTGCCAACATGAAAATTAAAATGGTTGTGATGTAGTATGATAGGATGGTATCCTCCTTTGAATGACTCAAGTGGCTTGACTTGGCACATGTTCACACATGTAGTTGAAACAAAATCAACATAGCCTCTACGATATTTATGTTCATGGTGATTTATATCCTACTCATGCTTGCACTCAATGTTGGTTAATCTCGATGCATGTTTATGACTGTTGTCGCTCTCTAGTTGGTCGCTTCCCAGACTCTTTCTAGCCTTCACCTGTACTAAGCAGGAATATTGCTTGTGCATCCACTTCCATAAACCCCAATGTTGTTCCATATGAGTCCACTATACCTTCATATATGCGGTATTTACCTGCCGTTCCAAGTAAATTTGCATGTGCCAAACTCTAAACCTTCAAATGATAATATGTTTTGTATGCTCGAATCGCTCATGTACCAACAAGGTTTGTCAATATCTTCCATGCTAGGTGGGTTATTCTCACGAGGAGTGGACTCCGCTCATCATTCATGAGAAAATGGCTAGTAACCGGGATACCCAGTCCCATGCTCAAATCAAATCAAAAAAATTGCAAACAAAACTCCCCTAGGACTGTTGTTAGTTGGACGGTACCCGTTGTTTCGGACCGCCATGGAGTGTGCTTGTTGATGGTGGGGGAGTGTAAACTTTACCATTCTGTTTGGGAACCGCCTATAATGTATGTAGCATGATGGAAGATATAGAGATCTCTTAGTTGTTATGTTGACAATGAAAGCATGCCGCTCAAAATATTATTTATCTCTAGTTCAAAACTCGAGCTCTGGCACCACTACAAATCCTTGCTTCCCTCTGTGAAGGGCCTATCTATTTCTTTTATTGCTGAGTCATCATCCTCTTATAAAGAGCACCAGTTAGAGAGCACCACTGTCATTTGTATGCATTGTTATTAATTTATATTGAGTACGATTGTGATTGGATCTATTTTACCATGAATTACACTGTCTAGTCAGTCCTTGATCTTCAGTGCTGCTCTGCATTTATGTTTTGCGGCCTCAGAAAGGGCTGGTGAGATACCATCTTGTTATATCATATCATGATTGTTTTGGGAAAGTGTTGTCATCTGAGATTTATTATTATTGCTCGCTAGTTGATTATGCCATTGATATGAGTAAATATGAGACCTAAAAGTTATTGTGAATATGGTTAGTTCATAATCTTTGCTGAAAACTTGAATGCTGGCTTTACATATTTGCAACAACAAGATCAAACAGAGTTTATAAAACTTTTTCTTTATCACTTTCAGTTTGTCAACTAAATTACTTGAGGACAAGCAATGGGTTAAGCATGGGGGAGTTGATACGACCCAGTCGTATCTACTTTCCCAAACTCTTTTGCCCTTGTTTTGGACTCTAACTTGCATGATTTGAATGGAACTAACCTGAACTGAAGCTGTTTTCAGCAGAATTGCCATGGTGTTATCTTTGTGCAGAATAAAAAGTTATCAGAATGACCTGAAACTTCACGGAGATAAGTTTTGGAATTAATAAAAAAATATTGGTGAAACAATCAAGTGAAGGGGGCGCCCATCCCCTGCGGCGCGCCACCCGACCTTGTGGCCCCCCTGGACCTCCACCGACCTCAACTCCAACTCCATATATTCACGTCCAGGGAGAAAGAAATCAGAGAGAAGGATTCATCGTGTTTTACGATACGGAGCCACCGCCAAGCCCTGTTCTTCATCGGGAGGGCAGATCTGGAGTCCGTTCGGGGCTCCGGAGAGGGGAATCCGTCGCCATCGTCACCATCAACCATCCTCCATCACCAATTTCATGATGCTCACCGACGTGCGTGAGTAATCCCATCGTAGGCTTGCTGGACCGTGATGAGTTGGATGAGATTTACCATGTAATCGAGTTAGTTTTGTTAGGGTTTGATCCCTAGTATCTACTATGTTCTAAGATTGATGTTGCTATGACTTTGCTATGCCTAATGCTTGTCACTAGGGCCCGAGTGCCATGATTTCAGATCTGAACCTATTATGTTTTCATGAATATAATTGTGTTATTGATCCTATCTTGCAAGTTATAGTCACCTACTATGTGTTATGATCCGGCAATCCCGGAGTGACAATAGTCGGGACCCCTCCCGGTGATGATCGTAGTTTGAGGAGTTCATGTATTCACTAAGTGCTAATGCTTTGGTCCGGTACTCTGTTAAAAGGAGGCCTTAATATCCCTTAGTTTCCAATAGGACCCCTGAGGGAGTCCTGGATTAGGGGGTCTCCGGACAGCCAGACTATCCCCATTGGCCGGACTGTTAGACTATGAAGATACAAGATTGAAGACTTCGTCTCGTGTCCGGATGGGACTCTACTTGGCGTGGAAGGCAAGCTAGGCAATACGGATATGGATATCTCCTCCTTTGTAACCGACCTTGTGTAACCCTAACCCTCTCCGGTGTCTATATAAACCGAAGGGTTTTAGTCCGTAGGACAACAACCATAACATACAATCATACCATAGGCTAGCTTCTAGGGTTTGGCCTCTCTGATCTCGTGGTAGATCTACTCTTGTACTACCCATATCATCAATATCAATCAAGCAGGACGTAGGGTTTTACCTCCATCAAGAGGGCCCGAACCTGGGTAAAACATCGTGTCCCCTGCCTCATGTTACCATCCGGCCTATACGCACAGTTCGGGACCCCCTACCCGAGATCCGCTGGTTTTGACACCAACATTGGTGCTTTCATTGAGAGTTCCTCTGTCTCGTCGCCGTTAGGCTTGATGGCTCCTACTATCATCGATAGCGATGCGGTCCAGGGTGAGACTTTTCTCCCGGACAGATCTTCGTATTCGGCGGCTTTGCACTGCGGGCTAATTCGCTTGGCCATCTGGAGCAGATTGAAAGCTACGCCCCTGGCCATCAGGTCAGATTTGGAAGTTTGAACTACACGGCCGACATCCGCGGAGACTTGATCTTCGACGGATTCAAGCCACAGCCGGGCGCGCCGCACTGTCGCGATGGGTATGACCTAACTCTACCGCCAAACAGCACCCCAGAGGTTGTGCCCGCATTAGCTCCGACCCTTAGCTCAGAGCCAACTGCGCCAGTCGAGGACGGGTGGTTAGACACCGCCTCAGGGGCTGCAGTCTCAACGGCGATCGAGCCGAACACCAGCCTAACCCTCTGCGCAGCCCGTGACTCCAAGGTGCTGGACTCCGAACCATCCGCGCCCCTGCCAATCGAATTCGATAGGGCGCCGATCATGGAATTCACCGCCGTGGATATCTTTCAGCACTCGCCCGTCGGCGGCATTTTGAATTCACTAAGGTCTCTCTCTTTGTCAGGAGAGCCCTGGCCGGATTATGGCCAACAGGATTGGGATGCGGACGACGAAGAAATTGGACGCCCACCCACCACCCACTTCGTAGCCACTGTCGATGATTTAACCGACATGCTCGACTTCGACTCCGAAGACATCGATGGTATGGACGACGATGTAGGAGACGAACATGAACCAGCACCTATAGGGCACTGGCAAGCCACCTCGTCATATGACATATACATGGTGGATACACCCAAAGAAGGCAATGGCGACGGGATAGTGGAGGATGACCCCTCCAAGAAGAAACCCAAACGCCGACGTCGGCGGCGCCGCTCTAAGTCCCGCCAAAGCAAAAGTGGTGATACCGGCACAGGAGATAATAACACTCCGGATAGTGCCGAAGAAAACAACAAACCCCTCCAGCAAGAGTTAGAGCAGGAGGATGGAGGAGCCAGCTCTCCTGAGAGAGCGGCAGACGGAGAGGAGGAGGAGGATGACAATCACATGCCCCCCTCCGAAGACGAGGCAAGCCTCGACGACGATGAATTCGCCGTACCAGAGGATCCCGTCGAACAAGAGCACTTCAAGCGCCGGCTTATGGCCATGGCAAATAGCCTGAAGGAAAAGCAGCAGCAGCTTTAAGCTGATCAAGATCTGCTAGCTGACAAATGGACTGAAGTCCTCGCGGCCGAGGAATATAAACTCGAGCGCCCCTCCAAGAGTTACCCAAGGTGCAGGTTACTACCCCGACTGGAGGAAGAAGCGTATGATACGGCTGATCGACCACCTCGTGGCCGCGATAGAGAGGCATTCCAGCCAAAAGCTCAGCCTCCACCCCAACGCCATTCAAATAAAAAGGCATGGGGAGATACGCCAGACCTGTGAGACATATTGGAGGACAAGGCAAAGCATTCAAGATCGATCTACGGATCACGAGGGCGCACCACTCTGCCAGACGACAAACGTCACGCCGGATACAGTAAAAGCAAATCCGGCCGGGCCGAACACAGTGGGCAAGACCCATTCGAGTTGCATCGCGATATAGCCCAATACAGAGGCGCCGCACACCCCTTATGCTTCACAGACGAAGTAATGGAACATCAATTCCCCGAAGGTTTCAAACCTGTAAATATTAAATCATATGACGGCACAACAGACCCCGCAGTATGGATTGAGGATTTCCTCCTCCACATCCACATGGCCCGCGGCGATGACTTACACGCCATCAAATACCTCCCACTAAAGCTCAAAGGACCAACGCGACATTGGCTTAACATCTTGCCAGCGGACTCCATTAGCTGTTGGGAAGATCTAGAAGCCGCATTCCTCGACAACTTTCAGGGCACTTATGTGCGACCACCAGACGCCGATGATTTGAGCCACATAATTCAGCAGCCAGAAGAGTCGGCCAGACAATTCTGGACTCGGTTCCTTACAAAGAAAAATCAAATCGTTGACTGTCTGAATGCGGAGGCCTTAGCGGCTTTCAAGCACAACATCCAAGACGAGTGGCTAGCCCGGCACCTTGGTTAGGAAAAGCCGAAATCTATGGCAGCTCTCACGACGCTCATGACCCGCTTTTGTGCGGGAGAAGACAGCTGGCTGGCTCGCAGTAATAACATATCAAAGAAGCATGGTACCTCAGATACCAAGGACAGCAATAGCAGGTCACGTCGCAACAAGCATAAGCGCCGCATTAACAGCGAAAATACTGAGGATACGACAGTCAATGCCGGATTCAAAGGCTCTAAACCTGGTCAGTGGAAAAAATCCATTCAAACAAAGTACGCCGGGTCCGTCCAGCTTGGACCGTATACTCGATCGCTCGTGTCAAATACACGGCACCCCAGACAAGCCAGCCAATCACACCAACAGAGATTGTTGGGTGTTCAAGCAGGCCGGCAAGTTAATTGTCGAAAACAAGGACAAGGGGCCGCATAGTGATGACGAGGAGGAGCCCCGGCAGCCGCACACTGGAGGACAGAAGAGGTTTCCCCCGCAAGTGTGGACGATGAACATGATATACGCAACCCACATCCCCAAGAGGGAGCGGAAGCGTGCGCTCAGGGACGTATATGCGTTGGAGCCAGTCGCCCCAAAGTTCAACCCTTGGTCCTCCTGTTCGATCACCTTCGATCGCAGGGACCACCCCACTAGTATCTGTCATGGCGGATTCGCCGCACTGGTCCTAGACCCAATCATCGATGGATTTCACCTCACTCGTGTCCTTATGAACGGCGGCAGCAGCCTGAACCTGCTTTATCAGGACACAGTGCGCAAAATGGGTATAGACCCCTCAAGGATCAAACCCACAAAAACGACCTTTAAGGGCGTCATTCCAGGTGTAGAGGCCCATTGCATAGGCTCAATTACACTGGAAGTGGTCTTCGGATCCCCGGATAACTTCCGAAGCGAAGAGTTAATCTTCGATATAGTCCCGTTCCGCAGTGGTTATCACGCGCTGCTCGGGCGAACCGCATTTGCTAGATTCAATGCGGTACCGCATTATGCATACCTCAAGCTCAAGATGCCAGGACCTCGCGGAGTTATTACAGTCAATGGAAACACAGAGCACTCTCTCCGAACAGGAACACACCGCGGCCCTTGCAGCAGAAACGCAAAGCAGCCTCTCAAGGCAATCAACCAGTTCGGCGCTTCACAGCCCGGACACCTTCAAGTGCGCTCGGGGCAATCGGCAAATAGACCGCCTGGCGCGATCTGAGCTCACGTAGCAATACGGCGGCCACCCCAATCCCAGCCCAGCGGCGAAACTCGTGCCGCGCGTACACAATTACACATTAAAAATACCATGGGCACAGGTGGGGAGGGGGGCACAACTGCGGCACGCCCCAAGACACAGCCTAAACCGCACTAGGGGCTTCCCGTTCGATTATTTTTTCTTTTTCTTTCAGGACCTTAATCTCTGGAAACACTGTCCGGCAGCACTATTGCCGAACACATGATGCAGCAACCAAGGAGGCAGACAGCTACATTATACCACGGAATTCCCAGGTTGATTACAGTAATGAGTGAAATATTCAATTTAATATCATTCCTCAGCTTGCACTTGGAAGGGACATAGTCCTACTCTTTGCTTATCGCACTATCTGTATCACTCTGCTTTAACGCAATTTTTTAATAAACAATGCATGACATTACGACTATTATTGCATTCTTGTTATATATATATATCTATGTGTTCATTAATGACGCCTTGCAATCGTACACTATGGTACGGCCAATACACCAGGGGCTTACGTACCCCACAATGCGGTGTGAAAAGTCCAAACACTTTCACAAGTGCGGCACCCTGAACTTATAGCATTATATGCATCAGCTTCGAATCATGTCTTTGGTCAAATGTTGGGTTTGCCCGGCTCCTATGTTTTGGTACCTTACGTTCTGCTCTATCGGCTAAGGTAGCGCTAGGAGAACTACTGCGATTGTGCCCCGGTTCTGCTGGGTTCAGCACCTCAGTAGAGAAAGCTAAAACTGACTGTCATGATAAGGCGAGAGACTGGTCGTTGTTCGGCGAGGTTTTTAAGTCCCTAAAGACTTATGCCGCTTAGAGGGAGGGGCCGACCCTGTCCGGCTTAAAGGCGTGTATCACGCCCCGAATTTGGCCTTCTGAATACCAGGGGCTTCGCTGAAATTTAAAATTATAGAATTCTATGGCTAAGTGAGAGTGATAAAGCATCATTAGTCTGGTTGCCTTGTTCGTTGTGCTGAGCACCTCCCTCGAAGGACCCAAACATGGGAACAAGAGTGCTCAGGTTTATCCCGAACACCCGAGCACTCGTGGCATGGGGGCAGAAGCCGAGGACTAGCCATCTCTCAGATTGGATAAACAGCCAAACAAAAGGTAATATTTTAAATTCCAACAAGCGTTGCATAGCGCATATGGAACAAGTTTCCATACATACAGGATAAAACGAGCAAGTCTCATTCAAATATTACATCTTTTGAACATTCGTCCGCGATGAGACGGGCACCCGGCAGAACACCCTCGTAGTACATCTCGGGGTGGCGATGCTCCTTGCCCTCTGGCGGCCCCGCCTTGATCAGCTTCACGGCGTCTATCTTGACCCACTGCAATTTCACACGGGCGAAAGCCCGGCGTGCACCTTCAATGCAGACAGATCGCTTGACGACCTCCAGCCGCGGGCAGGCATCCACAAGCCGCCTCACCAGGCCGAAGAAGCTGTTCGGAAGGGCGTCGCCAGACCACAGCCGAACTATAAAGCTCTTCATGGCCTGATCGGCCGCCTTATGTAGCTCGACCATCTGCTTCAGCTGGTCGCTCATTGGCACCGGATGTTCGGCCTCAGCATACTGAGACCAGAATAGCTTCTCCGTCGAGCTTCCGTCCTTGGCCTGGTAAAATTGTGCGGCATCGGACACACTACGGGGCAAATCTACGAATGCTCCTGAAGAGCTCCGGATCCGGGTAAGTAATCGGTAATTTACTTTTACATGCTTGCTTTGCATATAGAAAGCCTTACCCGCCGCTATCTTCTTCACCACGCCGATCTCTTGGAGGGCCTTTTGGGCTTCGGCCTTGGCACTTTTTACACTCTCGAGGGTCGCGGCAAGCTCAGACTCCCGCGTCTTGGAGTCAAGCTCCAACGCCTCGTGCTTCGCCACAAGAGCCTAGAGCTCTTGCTGCACCTCGCCCACCCGAGCCTCGTGTTTCTCTCGCTCGGTGCGCTCCTTGGCCGCTTTATCTTCGGCCTTGGTTAGCGCTTGCTTCAGGGTCGCCACCTCGGTCGTGGCCCCTGGCAAACATATGATGATCCTGTCATTTTGCAATCGCATCCTCTTTTATATATACATAAGACAGGGTATTACTTACCCTTGTTCTCCTCGAGCTGCCTCTTGGCAAGGCCGAGCTCTTTCCTGGACCCCTCGAGGTCCTGCTTCAGTACGGCGACCTCCGCAGTTAGTGCGGCGGACACCAGCAGCGAAGCCTGCATATGCATATTAACACACTTATATTAGACTCCTGCGATATTATTTGATCCTCTATTCGGATTTTCTTTGTGAACACCGAACAAAGCATCAGGGGCTACTGTATATGCGGTAATATTTCTACTACATTTTAAAACACTTACCTCGAAGCCTGTTAGAAGGCTGGCACATGCTTCAGTCAATCCGCTCTTGGCAGACTGAACCTTCTGGATCACCGCACTCATGATAGTGTGGCACTCCTCGTCGATGGAAGCGCTGCGAAGCGCTTCCAGCAGATTGTCCGGCGCCTCTGGATGGACAGAGGTCACCGGCACAGGCGTCTTGCCCCTCTTAGAAGGAGGCCGCCTGCTCGATCCTGGAACCGCTGGAGGTTCCGGCGCGGTATTCGGTTGAGGGCCGAACTCGGAGCTCTTAGGGGCCCCGTCCCCTTGGCTCCCGGAGTCCGGAAGGTTGCCTTGAGGCGCCTCCAGAACTGTCTCCCCTCGATCCAGTGCCTCTTGAGACAACACCTCGGCGTCGTTGCAGGATGAGGGGAGGTGGTGGTCGGGACTGGTCGCTATCCATATCCGACAAGCCCAAGGAGCCGTCCGATGATACATCGATACTGGCTCGTGGCGGCTTGCATAATTGTGTTCGGCGTTAGGGAAAGCAGTGCGACAAAGGAATCCTATGAGTTACTCTGGTATCCGAATACTTACGATCTCCCCGGGGGCTTTGCCCTGGGCAACCACTCGTCTTCGCCTTCGTCGGCGGCGGTGGGACTGTCCGAAAGGAGAGTCCTTCCCTTCTTGGACCCTCCGGCCTCCCCAGTTGGGGCGGCCTTCCTTTTCTTGTCTCCCCCAGTCTGTGGGGGAGCATCTTCTTCTTCTTCTTCCTCGTCTTTGGGAGAAGAGTGCGTCGCAGAGTCATCGGATGGTGAGTCCGACGACGCCTGGCGTCGGGAACTCTTTCGGGTTCCCTTGGCCTTCTTGGTCTTCTCCGGCACCGTATAAGGGGCCGGAGTCAACATCTTCGCCAAAAGAGCGTCTGCGGAGCCTTCGGGCAAAGGAGCCGGACAGTCGATCTGTCCGGCCATCTTCTGCCAGTCCCATCAAAGGTACGGGAGTTTAGATCCCGCATAGAGTCAATCTATATAAAAAATAAGTATCCTGTGAAAGGTAAAGCAGCTTACCGCACAGGCTTGGCGCTTCGCGCTGAATCCGCGATCCTCAGTAATAGGGGGGGGGGACTCAGCACTTTTGAACAACACCCTCCAGGCGTCTTCATGAGTCGTGTCGAAGAGCCTGTTCAGAGAGTCGGTGCTGCGCCGGATTGAACTCCCACAAGTTGGACTCCCGTTGTTGGCACAGGAGTATCCGGTGGATGAGCATAACTTGGACTATGTTGACAAGCTTGAGCTTCTTGTTCACCATGTTTTGAATACATGTTTGGAGTCCAGTCAGCTCTTTCGAATTACCCCAGGACAGGCCCTTCTCTTTCCAGGAGGTGAGCCGCGTGGGGATGCCAGATCGGAACTCGGGGGTCGCTGCCCATGCAGGGTCGCGCGGCTCGGTGATATAGAACCACCCTGATTGCCATCCCTTTATGGTTTCCACAAAGGAGCCCTCGAGCCATGTTACGTTGGGCATCTTGCCCACCATGGCGCCTCCGCACTCCGCCTGGCGGCCGCCCACCACCTTTGGCTCGACGTTGAAGGTCTTCAGCCATAAGCCGAAGTGGGGCTTGATGCGGAGGAAGGCCTCGCACACGACGATAAACGCCGAGATGTTGAGGATGAAGTTCGGGGCCAGATCGTGGAAATCCAGGCCGTAATAAAACATGAGCCCCCGGACAAAGGGGTGGAGAGGGAATCCCAGTCCACGGAGGGTGAGGAATACTACCCTCTCATGGGGCCTGGGGGTGGGGATGAGCTGCCCCTCATCCGGGAGCCGGTGCGCGATGTCGTCGGGCAGGTATCCGGCTCTCCTCAGTTTCTTGATGTCTCCCTCCGTGACGGAGGAGACCCATCCACCTGCCTCCCGCTACGGACATGGTTGGAGAAGGTTGAGGTGGGAAGTGCGGACTTGGGTGCTAGATCTCGAGTGTGCGAAAACGGATGAGTAAGGGAGGAAGAAGGCGTGGATAGAAAGGTGAATCCTTATCCCTTTATATGGGTGGACGAAACTAAGCGTCCCCACTTGCCTGGTAAAACTCGCTTGTCCCCCAAGCGCCGCAATTGATGGCGCGGTTGGGTTACCCACGCCCGTATTGATGAGAATCCCGTAATAAGGGACACGATCTCTGCTTTGACAAGACGTGTCGAAAAACTGCCTCGCGTTATGTGCGGGGCTGGTTAAAAGAAATGGTTCAAATAATCACCGGGCCATGACGTAACGTCATGCTGCCAAAACAAGCTAGCAAATTAGATCTGTGAAAATATTATTTTCTCTACGGTGGAATGTGGAACTTATTTTGCAGGGTCGGACACTATCCTCGTATTCAAATTCTTTTGTGATGTATTCGGAGAAGGAACCCACCTTGCAATGCCAAAGACAATACTGCGCGCCGGACTCATCTTCATTGAAGCCTGGTTCAAGGGCTACTAAGGGAGTCCTGGATTAGGGGGTCTCCGGACAGCCGGACTATCTCCATTGGCCGGACTGTTAGACTATGAAGATACAAGATTGAAGACTTCATCTCGTGTCCGGATGGGACTCTACTTGGCGTGGAAGGCAAGCTAGGCAATACGGATATGGATATCTCCTCCTTTGTAACCGACCTTGTGTAACCCTAACCCTCTCCGGTGTCTATATAAACCGAAGGGTTTTAGTCCATAGGACAACAACCATAACATACAATCATACCATAGGCTAGCTTCTAGGGTTTAGCCTCTCTGATCTCGTGGTAGATCTACTCTTGTACTACCCATATCATCAATATCAATCAAGCAGGATGTAGGGTTTTACCTCCATCAAGAGGGCCCGAACCTGGGTAAAACATCGTGTCCCCTGCCTCCTGTTACCATCCGGCCTAGACGCACAGTTCTGGACCCCCTACCCGAGATCCGCCGGTTTTGACACCAACAACCCCGTTGCCACGGGAGGGTAGGATAAAAGATGTCATGCAAATTCTTTTCCATAAGGACGTATGACTATATTCGGAATACATGCCTACATTATATTAATGAATTGGAGCTAGTTCTGTGTCAACCTATGTTATAACCGTTGCATGATGAATGCAATCTGACATAATTATCCATCATTGATCCATTGCCTACGAGCTTTTCACATATAGATCTTTGTTAAGTTACTTTTCCGTTGCCACTGTTAAGATTGCTACAATACTGCTATTGTTACCTTTGTCACCGTTATCGTTACTTTCATACTACTTTGCTACTAAATATTTTGTTGCAGATATTAAGTCTTTCAGGTGTGGTTGAATTGACAACTTAGCTGCTAATACATGAGAATATTCTTTAGCTCCCCTTGTGTTGAATCAATAAATTTGGGTTGAATACTTTACCCTCGAAAACTGTTGCGATCCCCTATACTTGTGGGTTATCAAATAACAGCCCATAATGCAATAAATATCAACATAAAAGCATGATGCAAAATGGACGTATCAGTCACCGTAGTTGCCGCAGTAGTCGATGGCGGTCCTCTTGGACACCTGTGGGAGGCGTGGGGAGGCCAGTGGCCATGGGATTGACATGGCGACTGCGATAGATGTTCGGGTGCGAGCTCGCAGGAAGGAGAACCGCGCGAGGGGGGGATAGCTAGGGTTTGGCCGAGGG
>NC_041380.1:316580399-316635572 GCF_002162155.2 Triticum dicoccoides | reverse complement strand
CCTTCCAGCCCTACTTGGGCCTTTTTCTTCTTCTTCTTTTGTTTTATTTTCTATTCCCTTATTTTCTTCTATGCCTTTCACATAAATTAGGTACTAAATGATTTAAGATAAATGTGATTGTCAATATTAGGGAACATATTGAAAAGGCCCACAAAGTTTGAGGTCAAATGGATTTGTATAAATATATTCGTTTATTTTAGAATGACCAAATTAAATGTTGTGGGACCACTAAAATAATTACCAGGGATAGTCTGGGCACCCAAATGGAGTTTGTGATATTTTTACACTGCTTGTGGATTTTATGACATATTCTGAATATTTTTGTTTCACTATTTGAGGAAATAATAATTTGACTCGCATTTTTACATTTGAATTAGACTTTGATTTTTATAAAGTGGCAACTTGGTTTAGTAAAGCATGATGACATGGCACATTAGCATGTGGTCACTATAGCATGACACTGGGGGTGTTACACCCACGTTCCGCCTTGAGACGACGACGCTTCATCCCGAAAGTCTTGTTCTGATTTTTTAGGGCAAATGACATCATATATGAGAAGATGGGCCTTGGAGGCCTGCCAAGGGCTCCACAGGCTCGGGGGGCATCCCCAGGCTTGTGGCTACCTGGTGGGTCCCCTTCTGGTAATTATTTTGCCAGTATTTTTTATATATTCTAAAATAATACTCCTTAAATTTTCAGGTCATTTGGAGTTGTGCAGAATAGTTATCTCTGTTGCACCCTTTTCCGGTCTAGAATTCCAGCTGCCGGCAATCTCCATCTTCATGTGAAACTTGGAAAACAAGAGAGAAAAGACATAAGAATACTATCATAAAGTGAAATAACAGTCCAAAATGCAATAAATATCAATAGGAAAGCATGATGTAAAATGGACGTATCAGTCAGCACCATCTTGGCGCAGTCGTCTTGCCTTTGGATCTCGTTGGGATCTGTAGTGACCAGACCTCAAACGGTCCAATCTCTGTGCTCCGGTGTCATCCCTGGATCAGTAATGCTGATACTACACAGTACTTGAAGGATTTATAACAGAGTAGCAACCACACACTTATTACATCGAGTGTCTCAAAGAGAACTTATTACAATAAATATGGCTTAAGGCCATCTAATAACGATAACAATGGAAGGCTTGGAAGATAAGTGAGTCCATCAACTCCAACGGCATCACTGAGTATAGAACCACGACCTAAAGGCACCTTAGTCATCGTCTGAAAAGTCTGCAACATTAACGTTGCAGCCCGAAACGGGTCAGCACATGGAATATGCTGGCAATGTAACACATAGAGAGTAATGAAAGATATAGGCTATACTATATGCATATTTGGCTGGTGGAAAGCTCTATGGTTACAGTTTTTGCGTAAAGCAAATTTTTCCCTACTGCAAAGGAATAAATTTTATTTAACTATCATGGTAGTTGTTAAACATTGAGAATGGTTGACAGCATTCTCAATCCCAATTAAGCATCATCATTAAACAAAACCCAACAAAATTAATTTTAGAGTAACATGATGAGATTCACATGATAATCCAGGTACTAGATACTCAAGATGTCCATAACCGGGGACACGGCTAACCATGATTAGTTTATACACTCTCCAAAGGTTTGCACACTTTTCCCCACAAGACTCGATCTCCTCCGTTGGGATTCTCGCACTACATGGTGTTTGAGAAATGGATGACCGAGACATAGTCTTTCAGAAGCGCTCACACCTTACGAACGGGTAAACCGTTACACCTACTTTCCCCTACATCTGATAGTCCACCACTATAAGAGTTCGCATGACTTAGTCAACTATGCTAGAGCCCATAATAGCTTGTGGCTGCACACGGAAGTTTCTAGCATGAATAATCTCATGATCCCTTTGAGCCTGGGTGGCGGTCCAAAAGAAAACAGGCAATCGCTGGAATACCTAGGTGCCTCAATCCACCCAGATGTGTATTTAAGTTGCCACCTTAGATAAACCTTTAATTTAACAATCTCACATATGTCATGGATTTCACTCACCCAATCCTCGTCTACTAGCATAGCATGGCATAATAAGCAAACGTAGAAGTAACTCCCAAATGTTTGATAACAACAGGTAATAGGTACTACCTCAACTACTTCCCAAACCCATAATTTAATTAGATCCTAATCATGCAATGTGTGAGGATTGATCTAATGCAATAAAAACTGGGTAGTAGGAGGTATGATCAAAGTGTTACTTGCCTTGCTGATGATCCGCGAAACCTAGCGATTCGAAGTAGCAAGCGGCGCACTCCGGGTACTCTATCGCAAACAAACAAGCATACAATAAGTACTCATCTAATGCACAGGTAAAACTCAAATAAGAGATCTAACCAGAAAGTTCAACTTAAGAATTCCGGTTGGCAAAAAGAATCAAATCGAACAAAGCAACGAAAGACAAACGACAAAAGAAACAAGCTTCGTTTACTATTCTAGATCTAGGGAAATTTTTACAGTGGCAAAAACTTGTTTGAGTTGGTTAAACGGAAAGAGGGTTTCGAGACGAAACTCCAAGCGCTTGAATCGCCTGATTCCGATAAACGAGCGAAAAGTTATACTAGAACGAAAAACGGATCAGGAATCGCAATCCAAAAAATCGCGGATTTAATCCAAGAAAAAGAAAAACGACGAACAGATTAACGAATGGACATTCGTTAACTGGATCTAAATGATGAACGTGTTCGTTAAAATGAACGAACGAGCGAACGCTCGCTAACTAAATAAACCGGAAAACCATCTATTAAAAAAACGAACTAAAAAAACCGAACAAAATCGACGGAAAACCGATCTGTCTTTAAAAAAAACCGACGGCGGCGAGGTCTACCTCCGGTGACTCAGGCGAACGGCGGCGGCGGCATCAGCGGGGCGGCGGGTGGCGGCACGGCGGGCGGCGGCGGCGCGGTGGCGGCGGGGCGGCGCGGGTGGCGCGGCGGCGGCGACGGCGCTAGGGTTAGGGTTTGGGGCGGGGCGCTGCTTGGGCTGTCGGGCCTCGGGCGGCGGCTATTTAAAGGCCCGGCCAGGCGGAGTCCTGGCCGGTTACGGTCCAGGGTCGGTTCAGGCTTTTTTTAATAAATAATTACGCTCAGAAAAAACAAAAGGAATACTAAACGGACTCCAAAAATCCCGAAATGAAATTTCCCCGGCTTCTAAAATCAAGCCGCACAGGATGAATATTTATTTGGGGTCTAAATGCAATTTTGAAAAACGCACATTTTTCCTAAATTCAAATAAAATAGCAAATAAAACCCAAATAAAATCTTATTTGATTTTATTATTAAATCCTCAATATTTATTTATTTTGGGAAAATCATTTTATTCCCTCTTGCATATTTTTGTAATAGAAATAATTGAAGATAAAATAAATAAAATCAAATAATCCTATTTTTATAATTTAAGAAAACTTGAATATGAAAATAACGAAATCCCCAACTCTCTCCGAGAGTCCTTGAGTTGCGTAGAATTTCTAGGATCAACCCAAAATGAAATAAAATATGATATGCAATGATGATCTAATGTACAACATTCCAAATTGAAAATTTGGGATGTTACAGGATCGTAGCCTTAGGCTTGGCCCTTGGGATGGAAGGCCTGGCCACGACCCTCATAGATGACGTTCTCCATGAACGCGTTGTAGTCGGGGTCGTCGGCCGCCGGCGTCGTGTTTGGCATTTTGTCTAACATGTTGCGGCCTCCAGGAAAGTTTGCCATAGGAATTGATCGCGACTGCTTCCTTTGCATCCTGGCAGTCTACTGGCCAACGCAACTATACCTAGACGTGACGTTGAGGTTGATGATGGCCGTGGGGCCGGGAGTGGCCGACGCGATCACGCTACTGTCCGGCGACGTGGAGAACCGGGTCGGAGCATGCTGCCGTGCCAGATGAAAATGGGGCGTCTCTGGTGTCATGGAGGAGCTTGAGGACTGGTACTGCGGAGGACGAACGACCAACGAGCCTGTGCTCGCCGCAACCATGGTGGTGGCGGAGAGAATGGCCAGCACAGGTCGACACAACTCTAGCATGAGAAGGACGTGCGTCGTTGTTGCTTGCGTGGCCTTTGCGACGATGGCCTCGTTGTCCTCAGCGGTGGCCTTGTGCTGCGCGGTCACAACCTCGAGGGCGAAATCGGCAACGCCCTTCTTCTCCACCTGAACGGACCGTCGGGCCCTTCTCTTGTCCGATTCTATGTCGAATCGCGTGATCTCCGTCGGCATGAGCTCCGACCGCTATTTCTTCTTCTTCTTCATTGCGGGACGGGCGTCGGTGCCAACCGGGTCGCCGGCTGCGGGTTTCTTCTAGGCGCCGGCCATGGAGGAGGGACGAGAGGGGTTTTGGAAATAAGGGAGAAAATGGGAGTGTTGTGTCGCCGACAGGCGGGCCACGGGAGGACAAGGGCACGCGTCCCGCCCATCCGCGTGCTGTCCGTTTCGACACAATTTGGACCAGAAATGGACCAGCGACCAACAAAAAATGGACATTTGTCCGTTTATTACTCATGCACGTTGGGTCGTGATTTGTGTGCGTGGGTTGGCCTAAGGGTTCGAAAAGTCCGTGTTTTCCTTGTAGAACCAGGATCACAGAGCCAAAACCAATATACCAGTCCCCTCCCCCTGCATTCCCTAGGGTATAGTTCTGAAGTGCCGATCGGTTTAGGTGTTTGGGTCGGAAATGGGTCCTTTGGTTGGGTCACAATTTTCTGTCCGGGTACCGACGGTATGGGTCGGGTTATAGATGCTGTGAAGCCAAGTGCGAAGCCCACATAGTGTTTGGTTTGGGGGAAATAGAGATGGGGAATGAGAGTTGAGGGGTAAGGAGATTAAAAGTCCACTTCTTGATTAGAGGGAATGAGAGTTTAAGTGAAAAGGGGGCTAGGAGTTGAGGAAGCCAATTCCCACCGATTTCTTCTCAGGGATACCTGTTAATTCATGAGCAGAGTTCTATCTCATGCCAATTCCCATCATATGCCAAACAAGGGAATGAAAATAAAAATCTATTTTCATGTCTAATCCTATCATAAACATCCTTGTGCAAACTTCCATTCTCTTAGAGCATCTCCAGCCGTTGCCCCCCCCCCCCAGGAGGCATAAAAATCGCCCCCTTGGGGTGAGCCGGCAATAGAATCGGCGCCGGGAGCGATTGGGCGTCCAGTCGTCGCCCCCACGCGCCGAGATTGGCCCAGTTTTTGGCCCACTTTCGGCGAATAGAAGGCCCCATATGGACAAAATCGGTCCATATTCGGCGTGGTTCGCTGTGGCTCGGCGTTCAATTATGAACATAAATATTTTTTTATTACATAGCTCATCACAAAAAATCAAATAGTTCAACAAAATAGTGCAACAACAAATAGTTCAATACAAATTATATTGTTCAACAAATAAAAACTCATATTTCATCACACGTCGAGCCCGGTGTCGCCCTTGAGCCTCCAAAGGTGCTCCACCAGATCCTGCTGCAGTTGATGATGCACCTGTGGGTCTCGGATCTCCTAACGCATACTGAGATAGGTAGTCCAGGTTGCCGATAGCTGGTGATCAACTTCGGCTAGAGGACCCTGCCTGTAGTATGGTTCAGTGTCAAACACTGGCTCTTCCTACTCGCTCTCAATGATCATGTTGTGCAAGATGACACGACAAAGTCATGATCTCCCACATTTGATCTTTCGACCAGGTCTGAGCAGGGTAGTGGACAACAACAAATCGAGATTGGAGCACACCAAAAGCCCGCTCGACATCCTTCCTGCAAGCCTCTTGACACTTGGCAAAGTAGGACTTCTTGCCTCCTGTCATAGCGTTTGAGATAGTCTTCACAAATGTAGACCATCTCGGATAGATGCCATCAGCTAGGTAGTACCCCTTGTTGTAGTGCCACCTATTGACCTCGAAGTTCACCGGAGGAGAATGACCTTCAACAAGCTTGGCAAAGACAGGGGAGCACTGCAGCACATTGATGTCATTGTGAGTTCCTGGCATACCAAAGAAGGAGTGCCAAATCCAGAGGTCTTGTGTGGCCACCGCCTCAAGTACCACACCGCAACCGCCTTTGGCGCCTTTGTACATCCCCTGCCAAGCAAATGGGTAGTTCTTCCATTTCCAATGCATGCAGTCGATGCTTTCAAGCATCCCAGGAAATCCTCTTGATGCATTCTGTGCTAGGATCCGAGCAGTGTCTTCCGCATTGGGGGTTCGCAAGTATTCGGTCCAAATACTGCCACCACTGCCCGACAGAACTTGTAGAAACACTCAATGTTGGTGGACTCGACCATGCGCCCATAGCCATCGAGTGAATCACCGTGAGCTCCGTATGCAAGCATCCTCATCGCTGTCGTGCACTTCCGGATCGAGGTGAATCCAAGTTTGCCGGTGCAATCCTTCTTGCACTTGAAGTAGCTGTCGAACTCCCGGATGGCGCCGAAATGTGTTGTCGCCGTGCAGTGGAGCGTCGGCAAAGTAGTCAGAGTAGAGCATGCAATAGCCTTCGAGACGATGTCGGTTCCTTGCTTTCACCCGCCCCGGTGCCGAGCCACCTCGCCGCGGCTTTTCATTGCTCGCCAGCAGCTGGGCGAGGGCGGCGAGCACCATGAGATGCTCTTCCTCCTGGACGTCGGCCTCGACTTCCTCCTCCAGCAGCGCGGCGAGCACTTCCTCGTCATCCGAGTCCATCTCGTCGAGGTAGGCAAATTGCCGAACACCTAGCGCGCCGGTGGGCGTGTACCCGCCGCTAAACTACCCCTCCGCGGCCGGAAATGGCGGCCGAAAACGCCCAGCTGCTGGTGGAGGGGCTGCCTCGGCGAACCTCTGCTATTTTTTCGGCGGGGATTGGTTATCTAGTGATGAAGGGCGGCGGGCGGCGCCGGGATACAGCTAGTGGCAGCCGAGGACGCGAGGGGGGGAGGCGAGTCGGGGAAGAAAGACTTACTTTTCAGCTGACGGGGTGGGCCAGCCGTGCTTTTCTCTTGCGCCAGAGCCCCGGATCGCCCCTAGCGCGCCGGGTTCGGCCTGTGAGCGCCGGGCCCAAAAACGAACCGAACCGACGCTTTTTGATATCCTGGGCATGACTGGGGCTTTTTCTTTAACGCCGATGCAAAAAAATGACCTGAGGGAGCATGTTGGGGCCCCTCTTAGGCTGTGTTTGATAGCAAAGGGTGAAATAAACCGAAGTATCCAAAACTGCAATATTTTTGGTTGTAGGTATGAGATATCATGGTTTTATCAAAACACAGTATTTTAGAGTATTCACAATACATAGAACCTGTTTGGTTGTTGCTACACAACGCTGTAAATTTTGGTGCCTAACCATTGCGTTCAAATACTTCAACAGCTACCTAGTCGTTGCATTAGCAGTGCAAGCACGCGCAGCTAGCCGGCCGTTTGAATTCTGTTGGTTTTTTTTTTAGCTAGCTAGCTGACTATCCATTACCATCTTGCGTTCATAACAACCGAAACTACCCTTTTAGAGGCAGCCAAATAACCCTTTGTAAATAAAACTACAGTAATATAAAAAAACTGTAGTATTCTGAGAATACTTAGAAAAAACTTTTGTTATCAAACGGGGCCTTAGAGTGTTTACCAAACTGCCTGTGCGAGTCAGCGTTTTCCTCGCAGACTCCGCGATCGCAGAGCCAAACCAATATAGCCGTCCCGTCCCCTCCCCCCGCATCTCTCCCTTCCCCCCTCCAGCTCCTCCTCCACCCACCTGAAAGCGACGCCGGCGCACAGAGCACACCGAACTCCCCTCCTCGCCTCGTCCTCTCGCCACCCGGCTTCCCCAGCGACAGCGACGGCCGGTCGCTTCAAATGACCTAAGCACCCCCGCGCTCGCGCCCCCCCTTTTCCTCCCCTTCCCTCCGTCCTTATGACCTCTTCGTCCCCCGCCCCAAACCCTAACCCCGTCCCCACACCGCCCCCAAACCCCGCAGCCAACGCCGCTCCCGCGAGCGGAAACGCGGTCGCAGCGTCGTCGCCGCCGCACAAGGAGCAGCAGCAGCAGAGCCAGGACGGGGTCGTCGCTGGTGGCGGAGCGGGGGTGGATGGTGGGGCCGGGGGCGGTGGCGAGGCGGTGGAGGCGGGTGTAGCGGGCGACGCGATGGAGGTTGACGGCGGAGCTGGTGGAGGCGGAGGCGGAGCTGGGGATGTGGAGGGCGGAGGTGGCAGTGGAGCGGCCGGAGGAGCGCAGCTGGCCTCGTCACCGGCGACCGTGTTCCGGATCCGCCTCAAGCAGCCCCCTGCAAGCCTCAAGTACAAGATGCGCGTGCCCGAGCTGTGCAGGAACTTCAGGTGTGGCCGCTTGAGTCGCTCACTGCCTCCTTGAACCTGCGTCATTCTCTGATGAACTTAAAAGCTACTACCATTATCTTTGTTTTAATTTCGTGACAAGGGAAAACGTGTAGCTGTGTTCATTGCAGAGACAATAGGTCATGAATTGAGTTGGCTTCCTGTGGCCTCCTAAAATGCTATGATCCCCTTTCGAAAAAGGGCTAAACACTGTTTACAGACTTACAGTTGACAATTTTAGTGAGGTCAATCGCTCTTCCCAAGCCAGAGAAAATTCGGTAAAAATGATGAAAACCATTTCAGGAAATCCACGAATGTATCTGGATGATCCATGAACAGATCTCGTGATATTCTACTGGATGTTCTATAGCTAGTCATCCTGAAATTGCTAGGTGGTGATACCACCACACTATGGTGGAAGTGGAATGCTAAGCTGAATTTGGTAATCTTTTGTGGAGTGTCTTTCTTGTTGGAGTGCACATTTATTCCCATGTCTTGGTAATAACTTCCGTAGACAGTCGGTATGCTAAACCTTTACAATTCTGCACGGTCCTTCATGGTTTCAGGAACAATTGGTGTGATCTTTAATTGGTTTGACCTGAAATGTGGATTAGCATATACCAGCTTTAAGTTTCATATTTTTAAAGCTCTAGTTCCATGCATATTTTCCTTGTTGACATATCTGTCTAAATCTGCTAGGATAGTGCGCCTAGTCCAATTTGCCACACGGTTAACTGAAACTTGTAAATTATATCTTTTCCCTGTCTTGGTGGTCTTTCAATTGCAGCGCTGTTGCTTGGTGTGGGAAACTGAACGCAATTGCATGTGCATCAGAGACTTGTGCGCGGATTCCAAGGTCAGATATTCCTCTATCCGTTCCCTGAAGTTTACTTTGTTCCTCACTTGTTACCGCACTGGAATTTCATTTTCAGACAAAGGAATTTTAGGTGGCAGCATTAATAGTGCCATTTTACTCTAGAGGCACTTCACAAATTATTTAATTATTTCAGTGAATTGTTCATTTGCCTTTTTTTTTGTTAGAGGTATTCTTTCCCACAAAGTAATGTACTGGATTTTTTGCAGCTCTAATTCAAGTCCACCATTTTGGATTCCTATACACATTCTGAATCCAGAGAGACCAACAGAATGTTCTGTTTTCAATGTTAGAGCAGGTAAACATCTATTCATCAGTTACTCAAAATATTCCTGTATCCTCCATACATGCTGTAATTTGATTATTTTTGTTTGTGAAATGCTGTCCTCAACCAAAGAAGACTAGCTTCCTGTCTCATTGTGTTTCACTGTAGTTACATTCTTAATTGGCAGATTCTCCACGAGACTTTGTTCAGTTCATTGAATGGTCTCCTACGTCATGCCCACGTTCATTATTAGTGGCAAATTTTCATGGGAGGATTACTATATGGACACAACCAACTAAGGTATGCAATTCTCTTGATCGAAGTCCAGATCACATAATAATGTTCTTTTCTGGGGAGGGTGTAGTGCTATTTAATTCAACTTTTCCATTGTAAAATAGTCAGGGATTTGTTTATCTTCATACATTTGATGGCATTTAAATAATTTGATTAGTTTCTTTTTGAAATGGTGAAGGGTCCTGTTAATCTTGTACGTGACTCCAGCTCCTGGCAGTGTGAACATGAATGGCGTCAAGATCTCTCTGTGGTTACCAAATGGCTATCTGGAATTTCTCCGGTATGTCGTTAATGTATACCTATATTCTCCCTGCATGATAATGTTGTGTTGTACTGCATTATGATTGAAACAACACTTTATCTACGTAGCATGCTGTTCAAGGACCCGATTTCCTGGTGCAGCTGTAGTCTTGAGACTTCTATGCCTCATTTAACATCCATTTTTTCTTGTGAACCATACGAGATGTGATCCCACCTAGCTCTTGATAATACCTTAGTAAGGATACTACAGGAGTGAATCTGAAACTATTGTAAGATTGTACTAGTAGACATTTAATTCAAAAGTAGTTGCGAGTTGTAATTATAGGTCCAGCTTGCTGATGCACCACATTGTATGTTTCTGTTAGTGTTTTTGTTTTCTTTTGTAATTGTACTGCATATGTGTTTGATTACCTATTTATTCCAGCACAATTACTAGCTGCGGCTAAATTTTTATTTGCCTTGGTTCTACAGTATAGATGGCTTCCTGCAAACTCCAGCACTTCGAACTTAAAAACCTTTGAGGAAAAATTCCTTACGCAGCACCCTCAGAATTCAGGTTGGTGAGCCAAATGTTTAACTGAGCAGATGATACGTTTTTGGGGGAGACTTCCTTCAGACTCGTTTTATTTGATTCTGACATAATCTTGTTTACTGCAGCAGGATGGCCAAATGTGCTATGCGTTTGTTCTGTATTTTCATCAGGGTCTGTTCAGCTTCACTGGTCACAGTGGCCTCCTCAAAACTCAGCACAACCTAGATGGTTCTCTACCAGCAAAGGGCTTCTTGGGGCAGGCCCCAGCGGCATAATGGCTGCTGATGCCATTATTACCGAGTCTGGAGCTTTACATGTTGCTGGTGTTCCCCTTGTTAATCCATCTACTGTAGTGGTTTGGGAGGTGATGCCAGGTCTTGGTAATGGCATTCAGGCAACTGCGAAGATAAATGCAACAAGCCCTCTTCCTCCATCTCTGAACCCCCCTTCCTGGTCTGGTTTTGCTCCATTAGCAGCTTATCTCTTTTCTTTGCAAGACTACCTTGTGTCTGAGGCTGCACAAACAAGAAAACAAATAGATAATGAGATCACTGAAGCCGCATCGATCCATTGTTGTCCGGTTTCCAATTTTTCAGCTTATGTCAGTCCTGAAGCTGCTGCCCAGTCAGCAACTACTACAACATGGGGATCTGGGGTTACTTCAGTTGCTTTTGATCCCACTCGAGGAGGAGGAGTAATTACAGTTGTAATAGTTGAAGGTGTGTATACTTCTTAACAGCGGAAATCAATTATTATGAAGCTATGTAGTCACAATGATAGTTGTAACTTGTTCTGTTGCATTGCATGAATCTCATTGTAATCATGTACTCCTGTCCTTCCTAAAATTCTCCATGTCCTCATTTTTCGGTTCAGTTATGATATTTCTAACCTCAAATATTATCAGGTGAATTGGTTGCTCTTAGCTTTTATTTGTTTCTTCTACTGACAACCATTCACTAATTGCAGGGCAGTATATGTCTCCTTATGACCCTGATGAAGGACCTTCCATCACTGGCTGGAGAGTCCAATGCTGGGAATCTTCGCTTCAACCTGTTGTTCTTCACCCAATATTTGGAAGCCCCTCTAGCTTTGGTGGGCAGCCTCCAATGCAAACTGTTTGGTCCACTAGAGTTAACAAGAGCATTGCACCAACAGAGGACCTTAAAAACCCTCAAGCGTATGTTCCAATGCCAACAACTTCAGATGAACGGAGCTCTTCTGAGTGCAGTGTTGACAGGGCAAACAGACTTAGTTTTGACCCTTATGATCTTCCAAATGATGTAAGACAGCTGGCTCAAATAGTTTATTCTGCACATGGTGGTGAAGTTGCTGTTGCCTTCCTGCGCGGAGGGGTGCACATTTTCTCGGGCCCAAATTTTGATCAGGTTGACAGCTATCATGTCAACGTTGGCTCATCAATTGCTCCACCAGCCTTCTCCTCTAGCAGTTGTTGCTTGGCATCAGTATGGCATGACACACTCAAAGATCGAACCATACTAAAGATAATACGAGTGCTTCCTCCTGCAATTCTTAATGTTCAGACAAAGGTCAGCTCAGCTGTTTGGGAACGGGCAATAGCAGATAGGTATGCAACACAGTTAATACAAGCTGATTGAACTGATTTATTTGATCTCACAGTTGCGTTTTGTTGGCAGATTTTGGTGGAGCTTGATGGCTGGTGTGGATTGGTGGGATGCTGTCGGTTGCACACAGAGTGCTGCTGAAGATGGTATTGGTGAGTACTAAGTTTGTAGTTTGTCAAGTTCGATTTGTTTGAGTTGCCCTTGCAATTTGATGGGAAGTTGATCCTTTGTGTACTGTACAATTTCCACAACTCGCGTTTCGGGTTCCTGCAAGTCTCTTTACTTCATGGGGGGCAAATCATTTTGTTTGGATGTTTAGGGCTTAACTGAATGAAATTTGATGTTTATGATTTGAAAAAGTACCTGGTGACATTGTTTTAAATTTAAACGGCCTATAATGGGATGACGTTCATGCTTCGTCTTAATAACCCACTTCTTATCTGAAATGGGGCAAATGGCTTGGGAGTAACAGCTTGGAACTGTGCACTGTGCATCCGCCTTATCTTGAAATGTGTTTTTGCCTATGTTCCTTTTTCTAGATTCCTTGATGTATTAAAATGATTTTCTGCTGTGACCCGAGACAGAATTTCTTAAGCAAATGGACGTCTCTGTTTTTAGTATATACTACTATTTGCTACAATATGGTTGGCAGCAGATGCAACATTTATGCTCCTCAGCGAAAAACTAAAATCGTTTCTCTTCATTTCAGTCTCACTTAACAGTGTGATAGCTCTGCTGGATACGGACTTCCATTGTCTTCCAACAATGCAACAGAGGCAGCAACACTGTCCTGTAAGTGGTGGTGTTGTAGTTTGCTATGCACAGTTTGTAGCACTGGCCTTCAATTACTCATTATTTATAATCAACTTGCTTACTTATGGAGTATGTAATAGATGTGTCACATTATCTTCTTGCATTCTTTAGATAGTGCATTCATCAATTAGCATGATGGTTCTTCTACCACTTTTTACCCTTGCAATTACGAAGGAGATGCATACACTCCCTTCACTCTTTTTTTATACTAGTCTCGTGACTTGCAAATTTACTGGCACTACTTTGAGTTGTGGTGAGATTACTTGAAACACATGCAAGGCATCCACATCATCGAGCGCACACAACCAATCCACTTTCCACTTTCCACTTTCCACCACATCATCAAGCGTGCATACAACCATTCCATTTTCCACTTCTGCCACATGCAAACTCTCCCCATTATTATTTTCATCTTTTGAACAAGAAATAATTTAACTTGAATGTCACAAGGCAATATAACATGCATTCATCCTCCAATTACCTCTTAAGTTTTCTACCATCATATGGTGGGAATGTTGTGCGGCATTATTTTCATATGTTTCAATTTTATTTTCAATAATGCCGATGCTATAATTTTCCGCAGCAACGTGCGAGGCGTTATCTAGTTACTGAAATAACTGAATATTTCAGTAATAATAATCTTTTTTGTATATCTCCAAATCTCCAGTGCAATATACTAACAGAATCCTTGAGAATGGTCACATGCCAAACACCTGTACTTTGTAGATGTTTGGACGGATAGGTTATTTAGTGATTAGAGGTAATTTATATGCATAAGCATCTGATAGACATCGGTGCATTATCAAGCAGCTATGCTAAAGATAGTACCTTATATGTTGTACATGGCAAGAAAAGTGGTTTCCTTGGCAGTATGGATTAATCTATTACTTTCTAACACCTGCGATTGATTGATTTGCTGCATGCAGAACCTTGATAGGATAAAGTGTAGGTTGTTGGAAGGAACTAATGCTCAAGACGTAAGAGCACTTGTGTTGGACATGCAAGCAAGATTGCTTCTGGATATGCTAGGCAAGGGAATAGAGTCTGCGCTGATAAATCCATCAACCCTGCTACCTGAACCCTGGCAAGCTTCTAGTGAATTGTTGTCTAACATTGAGCCTGACAAAATGACGGTTGACCCGGCTCTACTTCCAAGCATCCAGGTCTACTTTACTTCCTGTGCTTTTCATTTCGTTGTCATAAATATTGACTTATTACCATCCATTGTTTTTATTTTTATTGACATGTGCTTTGGGAGCATTGGTACTTCGGGTATTTTTATTAACACTTGTACGTAGGTGGTATTAAATTTCTTTCATCATGAGCATTGCTTTCCCTAGGTTAGGTGAAATCATGCCCAACTCACCAACTGCCGCTTATGCTCCAACTAGATTACGTTATTACACATTCAGCATAAGCTGCACGCGTAGAAACTTACATGTTGTTAATCCGTGGATGTACTTATTTTTTAGCACTGGAATGCAGGGTTATGTTGACGCTGTTCTAGATTTAGCATCACATTTCATCACACGCTTGCGGCGTTATGCAAGCTTCTGCCGGACTTTGGCTAGTCATGCTGTAGGAGCATCTTCTAGTTCAGGCAATTCAAGGAATATGGTTACTAGTCCAACCAACAATTCTCCGTCGCCGTCAAATAATCAAGGTTAATTTTTTATTCCTTCTATTTTATTAAAATTTCAGCGTTTCTGTAGTTTGTGCAGAACAGAAACACCTTGAAATGTTCTGTTTGTCATTTCATGTTCTACAAATGACCGAGTTGCTTTTATATTTTCTGATTTAGCATTGCTTCTTAGCATTTGATACTCCTGTCTCCTGCAATTTACAGGTAATCAAGGTGGAGTAGCATCTGCGACAGGGAGCTCACAAATGCAGGAGTGGGTCCAAGGTGCCATTGCTAAGATTAGTAACAATGCTGATGGCGCTGCCAATGCCGCACCAAATCCAGTTAGTGGGAGGTCATCATTTATTCCTATAAGCATCAACACAGGGACTTTTCCCGGGACACCTGCTGTCAGGCTTATTGGAGACTGCCATTTCCTTCATAGATTATGCCAGTTGCTGCTATTTTGTTTGCTTTTTCGGAGGAGGCAATCACCAAGATTACTCGCAAATGCACAAAAAAATCCTGATTCTGCCATGCAGAAAATACAGCAATTGATGAACAGTAAGATAGAGGACAGTAGTTCTGCTATTTCTGCTGTAAGATCTGGTCTAGGGGCTGCCAAAGTGGAAGATGGTGCAGCTACACGTGGACAGTTGGTTCTTGGAGCAAAGGGTCTTGAAGAAAATCCAATGGGCAAATCTGTTAGAATTGGTTCTGGCAATGCTGGCCAGGGCTACACGTCGGATGAGGTAACAGCAGTAATTTATTGCCATGAGTTTCTTTTGTTAAATCACTGTAGCACGTATTGTTTTAAGAGAAGCACTGAAATTGCGTTGTCCATTAACCATTTTACACTTCTCAGGGACTAACAATATGAACGAAGTAAAAAAGTCACATATGTTGGAGAGAGAGGGGATAATGCCCACATTTCAGCTTACGTCAGCTGTCAAAGTTAAATCACGCACTAAACAGGCTTAAAATTATTATTTTTATCTGATCATATTGACAGATAACAATTATAAGTTACTGAAAATGTTACTGCACCTGCATTTGAACATTCTTCTCTAGTCCCTGTAGTTTCTTGACCAAAGCATCTGTATAAGAGCCATTACATGGTGTATTATATCTGTATGTTATCTGGAAACTGTGAGTCAGCTAGCTTGTTCAGAGCCACTGTAAGACTGATTACTTGGATAGTTTACTTTGTTGTATTAATCTACCCAGTTGATTACTGCAGTTTTACTAACTGTGTATTTCTGCAAGACTGTAAGATTTGATTGGATAGTTTATCGATGATACACTGCAGTTTCACTAGTTACTTGGACTCGGGATTTTCTACATGCTTCTACTGGAGTTTCACTAATTATTTGAACTCATGAAATGCTTGATTGCATATCTGACAAGTACATAATTTGTTGCGTTGTTGCAGGTGAAGGTTCTATTTCTCATATTGGTTGACCTTTGTCGAAGGACATCAGGCTTGCAACACCCATTGCCTGTTTCTCAGGTTGGTACTAGCAACATAATTATAAGGCTGCACTTCATCGACGGCACTTACACTGTGCTCCCTGAGGTAGTGGAAGCATCTCTTGGTCCCCATATGCAGGTACAACATAGTTTCTCAATGAACCTTCGTCTGTTTAAGAATTTATGTATATGTGTGAGTGTCCAACATTTGAATAATAATATGTGACAATAATAATGGTATATTGTCTGGGAGAAAAAGAGATTGTAGTATTCTATCTTCTCTGCTACTTATACTTGCCAAAGTTAATGGTGGATTGAGTCCCTAAAAGAATATTACTATATTCCCTAAAAGAATAATCAGCGACAATTAAAATGGATCGGAGGGAGTACAGCTTTGTACTAAATCAGCGACATTTTATATGGATGGGAGGGAGTACTGTTTTTTAGTGGCTCGGGTGATTCTGGTACTTACAATATACAACCTCAGTAAACAAGTGCCAAAGATAATAAAAACCAAGTGAAACAGTGTTAACATACTATGGGGGTGGGGCAGGAGCATGTGGGTGGTTGTAACTCGTTAGATGTTCAGAGGCTCACAGCTATTATTTATGGGTCTCATTTCCAACTAAGTGTGTGGAGAGGTGTATGCATTGTATTTCATTTTGTATTTTTATGCAGAATATGCCGCGTCCACGGGGAGCTGATGCTGCTGGTCTTTTACTTCGAGAATTGGAACTGCAACCTCCTTCTGAAGAATGGCATAGGCGCAACATGTTTGGAGGACCCTGGTCAGAACCAGATGATCTCGGTCCATTGGATAATATGCCACATCTGAAAATAGGTGGTCATATCAACCCTCACTTGTCTGACATGGAAGAGGAGGGTAAAACTAACTTTGGGATTCAAAGTCTTTGGCCAAGAAAGCGCCGGTTGTCTGAAAGAGATGCAGCATTTGGTCTGAAAACATCTGTAGGTCTTGGAGCTTATCTTGGCGTGATGGGGTCTCGACGAGATGTCATCACAGCCGTGTGGAAAACAGGACTTGATGGTGAATGGTATAAGGTGAGTATGCTTAGATTCGCTTCGCGATCTAGTCTCATTCTTGTTTTTTTTTTACTAGATTTTATCAGTGTATTCTATCCAGTTTTGTGTCTAATCCTCTCTTCTGCAGTGCATACGATGTTTGCGGCAAACTTGTGCATTTGCACAACCTGGTGCCCCAAACATGGCAAATGAACGGGAGGCGTGGTGGATCAGCCGGTGGACCCAAGCATGTCCAATGTGTGGTGGGTCATGGGTGAAAGTTGTGTGATCGCTGTCTTCCGTGACTTCTCCAGTGACTACTTCACCATGCTGATTCGTCTATAGTAGTTGCCGCTTGGCCAAATCTGAACGAGCATTGTTGGATCCCATGTTGGATAATTTTGTACCCAACAATTAGATCATTGGTCTCATGCCCCAGCGCTGTGGTTTACCTCCAGAGATCAAAAGCTTAAAGCAGATACTGAGACTTGGCTCTAACGGCTATGTAAAAGTATAGTAATATTAGGGGAGATGGCAATGTTTGTATTCTGCGTTTCTTATGTGTATAAATGTATCACAATGTTCAAAGGAAGCTGTTAGATACACATATTGCTAGTGCTGGATGTAGCTAAATTGCTAGGGGAGTTCGACTGTTTTGATAAAAAAAAACTGCAATCTTATGTAAATTTATGTGAATGTTATGTTATGTTAGATGAGACGGAAGCTGCAGTTGTCACTACCCAGTTCCTTGGCATCGTATGTTCTTGGGGCAAACTCTTGGGGCTTTGATTTGATGGAATTTTGAAGTATTGGAAACCTTAGGAATTTTTCATACGCTGGTCGTTTCGATTCGCATGGTTGAATTCTATTAAGAATTTTTTCTAAGCATTCGTTTGTATTACATTCCATATGAATTTTAGCACCCACTCAAACCTCTTAAAAAGAATCATTTGTTTTTCCTATTTTGCAGGCAAACCAAGTTAATGTATTGGTATAGGATTCAAAAGAACATGACATTGCAACCTATGTTTTCTTCTTCTTTTTTGTTCTGAAATCCTATGAATCAAAGAGGCCCTTGATTTTACGGTGGTGTTATGCTTTGTTTCCCGATTTCTTTTGCTGATGTGATCGTGCTGTTCGTCCTGTTAGGTTCGAAGTTCACAATTTTCTCAGCTCCAGCGCGATTTCTTTTGAACTAATTTAAAGTACGCTCTTTAAAATAGATAGACGAATTTTAACTGCACTTTTCGTTTCTTCTTAACTAGCTAGTCTGTAGAGTGCCGCGAAACCGCGACGCGACTTCAGAAACGAGATCACATCCATCCAGATCTCTCTGCACATCGCCGGCGATGTCGTCGCCCTACACCGGCGCGCAGCAGCCGTCCCCGGCGCCGCACCAGCTGCCGGCGGCGCAGCAGAACCATTCACTGGCGTTCCGCGTGATGCGGCTGTCCCGCCCTTCGCTGCGGCCCGACCCGGCGGCGCTCCTCCGCTTCGACCCCCGCGACGTCTTCCTCCCCGAGGACGCGCTCACGTCCCCCGACCCCTCCGCCGCCGCCGACTTTCTTCAAGGCCTGCTCCAACCGCCCGACTCCGGCGCAGCAACCACCGTCCCCGGGGACTTCACCTTCCGCGATCGCTTCCTCCTCCACGACACCGCCGACGCCCTCGCGCCCCCCGGCCTCCTCGTCCTCCCACAGGCCTTCGGGTTAGCCTTTTCCATTTCCTTCTAGAATGTTGTGTGCAGCTCTCTAGACGAGAGCCTGCGCTGATGCTTCTGTGTCTGTGGCTAGGGCGATCTATTTGGGGGAGACATTCTGCAGCTACATCAGCATCAACAACAGCTCCGGCTTGGAAGCCAGGGAAGTCATAATCAAGGTGTGTTGATCCACCGCGCTCTTTTTGTTTCACGAAGTGCATTAGATCATTTCTAGAGAATTGCATCAGTTTTTGACAGAAACCATTGCATCAATTGGTCGAGTTATTATTGGCTGGTGTGAATTGTGTGTGACACGTTCAGTTAAACTGCTAGGTTAATACTTTTGGAATCTCTGATCAGCGTGATGCTGCATGCTTAGCCTTACTTCTTGTCGGTGTGGTCATGACCAAACTTATTGCTGCAGTCATTACCAAAGATAGCCTTAGTTCTCATTGCTGCATCCATGACCTATAGTTAAGGTCGATTACTGGATCACCTTGCTACTGTCATGAATGTTCAGTTCCTGGATTAGTCAGTTGTAATTTGCACGTTGCAGTTTCAGTATGGTGTTTGATCAAGTCGAACTAGAACTGGTAATATGAGGTATCAGCACATGTGAGACATTATGCACGCAAGTAGTATCATTAGTTTGGATGGTTGGCCTTAGCTCTTGTTATGCATATACGATTGTTCTGTTCATAGATTTGCAGGTTTCTCTGTCTTGAATTTGTGATACTTATGCATTCCCTTTGCGGTGATATGCATTGTGGACATTGCTCTCATACAGTTTCATCTTATTCTGTCACAAAGTTTGACTGAACTTTACTTGCATTAGGCAGAAATACAAACCGAGAGACAGAGGATACTTCTCCTGGATACATCAAAATCGCCTGTTGAATCGATTCGATCAGGGGGTAGATATGATTTTATCGTGGAGCATGATGTCAAAGAACTTGGCGCACATACGTACACTCCTTTCCTTTTTTAACTTCCACAACTGTTGCTTTGGCCATAGCAATCTTGATTGTTATTTGATTTGTGCGGTTATTGAGTCCAGGCTTGTCTGTACTGCTTTATATAACGATGGTGATGCGGAGCGTAAATATCTTCCTCAGTTCTTCAAGTTCACTGTTTCAAACCCATTGTCTGTTCGAACAAAGGTACTTTACTTCTCCTATTTATATATGTTCGTATCTGATCTATGTTCTGTAGGTCAAATCAATAATTTGGGTTTCACCATTTTTTTTCCAGGTTCGCACCATCAAGGTAGGTTACCTCATGCTTCACAAGTGTAAATGTAACTGTAAGTCCTTTGATTAAATGTAGGGGTCTTCTTTAGGAGTCATCAAATGATATGTTTCCAAAGATCTTTGCACATTTGCCTCAAGATTATTAGTTTCCCTACTTAATCTCGCTCTCTGTGCTTAGATTGTAACCTTGTACCAATAGCAGTTCACATTTTCTTTTCATGCTTGCTATTTTTTTTGCCCTCTTTTTTCCAGTTCAGCTTTCTGCTAGAATCATCTGTAAACTGTTTTTTTACTCCCGCATTCTTATCGCCGAGTTGAATTTCTAGTGGAGAAATCCCAGTGTTCTCCCCTGGGAATAAGACTTCAGGGGACTGTTTATTCCGTTAAACCTATAGCATTGTTTATTCCGTTAAACTGTAGTACTGTTTATTTTTTGACGTTAAACCTATAGTACTGTTATTCTGTTATTTCTGTAACAACCTATTACCTTAAATTGACGGGGTTATTCCCTTTAAATTGTTTAAATTGATGCGGTTAGTCCTTTTAAAACTATAGTACTGTATATTGTGTATTCCATTTTTTTATTAATTCACCATGGCAATCTTGAACTCTATATAGTTGATCCATGTTGACAGGATACTACATATCTGGAAGCCTGCATAGAGAATCATACAAAATCTAACCTTTACATGGATCAAGTAGATTTTGAACCTGCCCAACAGTGGAGCGCTACAATACTGGAAGCTGATGAACACCCCTCAGTGGTGAAGTCTACAATACGGTAAGTCAGTGCTGAAAACAAGCTCGTCTATTTCAGCATGTTGACTGTCATGTCAATAAATGAATGGCTAGTCTGAGTTGTATTTTTATACAGGGACCTCTGCAAACAACCAATTCTGATTAGAGCGGCAGGAGGAATATACAATTACCTATATCAGCTCAGACCATCGTCCGATGAGCCTGGTCAAATCAAGACAGAGGGTAGCAGCATACTTGGTAAATTTCAGATTACATGGCGGACAAATCTTGGTGAACCAGGCCGCCTGCAAACTCAGAACATTCATAGCACTGTCAGTAACTTCCTGTCCTCTCTTTTGATATTTATGTCACGTGTTGACTACAATGATATCTAGTTGGTTGCCCTATTAAAATTGAGAATGAAAATGATGTGCAACCTCTTTAGTTTAACTCATTACTGGTTTTTTTCACACCTCTTTTCTTTTTGTCAGCCTACTCCAAGCAAAGATGTTGACCTTCGTGCCGTGAAAATTCCACCTGTTATATTTCTAGAAAGACCATTTATGGTAAGTGATTTATTGGTTAACATTTCATCCAAAATCTTGCAGCCTAAACTACTGTGGCCCAAATAGTCAGCTAATACAGTTAAAGCATGATGGGATTTCCTTTCACAATTTCTGTGGAACGGCAAAATCTTAGATCTTGTTCTGTGAAGTTTAACAAAACTTACTTCTTCAGAGTACTAGATGGAGGTTAATAATGATTGAATTTATTTCTGCTTTTCCTTCTAACAATACAGCTAAGAATCTGTTAGCTTATCCTGCTTCTGGGTATCAAATTGAGTTAGTCTTGCAATTTTTCTGCTGGGTCATGTGGATGTGGATCCTCTATATAGTCCATCTATATTTTATTTTATTTTATATATTAATATATGTTCACTAGGGTTCTTACCTGATATTCCCATACAAAAATGGGTCAGTCTGAATCCACTTCGTCAAGTATTTGTTCGTTCACGTCCCAGGTGAGATATTGTCTTTTCCTAGCTGGCTTGTGTAATTGCAGCATCCGGTGCTAGCACATGTCACAGTGGATCTTAGCTTGCTTTCCACCTTAAACAACACATCTGCCTCATGACATCCTTGACCGACCGACTCTCTGGCTTTTAGTCTTCCCGAGCTCCTGTTTTTGTCTGAATCTTCTTTGCTTGGATGATAACTCATTTCCATCTGCATCTCAAGCCTTTCCTTGGTTAAATCTGTCACCTGGGAACTCGTATTACATCTGCTAAAGTGCCTTCTACACTTGAGCCTTCAGGCAAAAACTTCTGCTGATCTTAGTAACATTATCTGACAATTTTATATTTGCTGAACTAGGATATTCATCTGACAGTTTATATTTGCTGAACTAGGATAATAACCACATGTTTTATGTACGGTATGGTTTGAAGGCTTGAATCGGTCACATTTCTTTTTACTCTTCTCATTTTTATGATTGGTGATCCATTATTATGTATCAGCGCACAAATTGCTACAGTTGTTCAATGTACATTATTTTCTCCAGGTCAATCTATGCCTTACAAATCAAACAGAGAAAACAGTTGGCCCTTTTGAAGTATTTCTAGCTCCAAGCGTATCTGGTGAACAAAAAACTGTTCTGGTCAATGGATTACAGAAGTTGGTTAGTTGCTATACTTATATGTTATTTAATCTTTATGATGATAGGTTGATCTGGTTTTAGCCTTTCATTAGAGCATATTTTTGGTTGCGGTGTTCGACAGCTTCTTAAATATTTGTCATGTGAAAATTATGATTGGTATCCTGTTTAATTTGCACATCAATATAATCAACGATCCCGTGGTTTAGGTATGCTAATGTAGTGTGTAGACATGTGTCAACGCATGTGGTTCTTTGTATTTCTGGTTTCATGCTAATGGCCTTCAGGTCAATAATAATTTTACATCCTGTTATTTGTAATTTTACATTGAGTATTTCTGATGTATGTGATCTACTACCTCCATTCCTAAATATGAGACGTTGGGGCAGTTTAAATTAAACTGCCCCAACGTCTTATATTTAGGAATGGAGGTAGTAGTAGATAGCAAATTTAGATCATCAAACTCGTTACTTCTCTAGCTTTTAATTTATAGTTAAAAACAATGAAATTCTCAATGTTGAGTAATCTAGGTTGCAGCTAATATCGATGAATATAATGCTGTGTCAGTATGCGTTTGACTTCTCACTGTCGGTTGTGCACAGGTTTTGCCATTAGTGGAGGCTTTTGAGTCCATCAACTTTGACCTGGTGAGGACACTATGAATAGATAACTTGTGCATATATATATCTTGCTTGTCGTTAAACATAAAATATATGTCTTTTTGGCGTCGCATATAGTTTGAAAAGTGATAGTATTGATAACCTGTGCTCTTGTCTTTATCGATTTTCCTCATTTCAATCACTGTACAACTGCACTTTTGCATAGGTGTAAGACATAGGAATTGAAACGAGTTAGAGTCTGCATGTCATGGTGTCCGTTAGGAAAACCGAGATAGCGATAAGTTTTAAGTTCAGTTAGGAAAACCGAGATAGCGATAAGAGTTAGTTTCCTTCGAATGAAATATTATCTCCTTTAAGTTAGTGATTAGTTTCTTGGGCTACCAAGTCAAGTATTTTATTCCCTATAAAATGGACACAATGTACTCATTTGTAATTAAGCAATGAATCAGTCAGATGACACAAAACTGTAAGCCTCCGAACCTCTCTGATCACGCTAGCGATTAAGCCCCGCCGGTGGCTAGACAGAGTGTCATATCCCTGCCCCCCGGAACTTTACCAAGTTATTGCACATCATGGATGACATCGTTACCGGATCTTTAGCTTGCATTTCATACAAGCGTCCTTCAAGTGGAAGCATCCATTTGATCATCAAAGTCAGTAGGATGTTCGTTTTTTATTTTGTTACTACTGTGTGCAATTGTGTCTTGCCACAGAAGTCCGGTAAGTCGGATGCAAGATTGTGATGCATTTATAGTTATTATTTTCTGGCGCCTTGTTTGAATGTGAAGTGTAGTAACTATATCTGGGATAACCTTGTGCAGAGCATGGTAGCTACCCAACTTGGCGTGCAAAAGATCTCTGGAATTACATTGTATGCTGTGCAGGAAAGGAAGCACTACGAACCTTTGCCAGACATAGAGGTAAAATGTAGCAACTTCGGTGTCAAGTTCGTCTCTTCATTTGCCGAAGTGAATGGCAGAATTTTAGTTTGTTGAACGTTGATCGCTTTGCAGATTTTTGTCGACGCGGAATAGAACACCGCATCCACATTGGGAGACCCGTTGGACGATTTTTGTCGATGCGGAATAGAACACCGCATCCACATCGGGAGACCCGTTGGACGTGCTAGATTAGACCTTCAGGGTGAGCCATATTCTTGTTGATGTACTTCTGTTTATTGTACTACTGATATCATCATGTTGTAATTAACCACACCTTTTATATCAAAAGTAATGCATCCGTGCATGTTCGTTGTGTAATTGTAGCATGAACTGGTTGAGTCAGGCAAGAAAGGATTTTTTTTTTGCTCTGTTACCTTCTGCATTTTGTTAGTGTGTTTTGGGTCGGGTTGGGCCAAGCTCGGGCTTGAGATTTTGAGTTCCAGCTTTACCAAGCCCGGCTCAGACCCAATATGCCACGGAGAATGTTCGGGTTTAGTGTTTGGGTGGACAAATGGGGGAGTAGTCCATTACCATGGTATCCAAAGGGTGCCCCCATTTGTACAAAATCTTCTTTTTTCTCTCTTAGTTTGTACTTCTACTTCTATTTGTTCTCCATTATAGTCTATCAAAACAATGATAAATAGTACTAGCCTTTCACAAACTATTATTAAACAGTTGAAGTAGCCCGGTGCTACCCCTCTTTAGTTTCAAGTAATCATCATAGCCTTTCACATCCTCCACAATGTGCAAGAACAAATGTCGGTGCATCTGAAAGTGATGGTGAAAGTAGTGAGGATGAAAAGGTCGGCTCGGCTGCAAAGTAGTTCCTGTAGAGCAGGACATGCCCATCTGCCCTATGTCAATTGAGGACCAGATGCTCCGGTATACGATATGATTGGCCTTTTATTGGTGATGAGCTTGTATGAGGTGTTTTTTAAAGGAATTTGTGAAGATAAGCTCTGTTGACAATGTGGCATGCACTGTTGACAACATCAACCCAAAACTGAGTTGGGGTTTTGAATTCAATGAGCATGGTGCGGAACATTTCCATGAGAGTCATATTCTTGCATTCCAGAACTCCATTTTGATACAGAGTGTAGGTGACAGATAATTCATGCGTGGTGCCATACTCATCGAGGAAATTTCCATATTGGTATTCTTGAATTCCATGCTATTTTTACTCCTCACATGTTTCATGATCACCTTATAGCCATTTTGTGCTCTTTGTGTGAATCTTTTGAAGCATTGTTGGGTCTTGTCTTTATCTTCAAGAAAATAAGCCCAAGTGACTCGAAAAACTCATCAACAATTAAGAGACCATAGTGATTGCCACTGAAGCTTATGTAGCTTTGTGGTTCGAATAAGTCCATATGAAGAAGTTCAAGTGGACAAGTCATGGACATGATTGTCTTCATAGGATGCTTTGACATCACTTGCTTGCTATCTTTGAAAGCACTACAGTATTGTGTCTTGTTGAAGTTGACATCATCAATTCCTTCGAAGTGCTTGTGCTTCACCAACTTCTACAAATTTCTCGTACCTGCATGACCAAGTCTTCGGTGCCATAGCCAACCCTCTATTTTGTAAGCAAACAAGTGGCAACTGATGGACCTTTTGATAAATCTACAAGATACATGTCACCTCTTCTAACACCTTCGAAGACATTTGAATAATTTTTTTCCCATGATGACTTGGCAACCATACTTAGTGAATAACACAAGCATATATAGGTCGGTTGGTTTAGCAACAAACATAAGATTGTATCCGGGAACCAACAAGCATAACTTTGTCAACATGTTTGTCCCTGCTGATGGCAACCTTACCCAACCCGATTACCTTTCCTTTATTGTTGTCCGCAAACTTGATGTTCTTTTGCGAGGAAAAACTAATAGTGGAATCAACAAACATGCTTTTGTCTCCTGTCATATGGTTGGTGCATCGACTATCCATCACCCATTTAGTGCCTTCCGTGACATGGTCCCGCAGAAGAATCGGTTCTTCTTAACAATCCACATCTTGATGGGTGCCTTAGAAGCATTTGTATTGCACTGAACATTTGAAGACATAACATATGAAGCATTTGAGTTTTGTTTCAAAGCAGGGTTATAGTGATCAAATGAGTATGCATAGAAGTTCTTCAAAGATTTGTGCACATAGTGGTTCGAAGAACAATGTACATATTAATGAGATGCAGAATTAGCATTGCCCTTAGAGGACATCCCTATTGCTTGTAAGTTAATGAACGATAGTTTCATTCTTCATGTGTTGGTTATTGACTCGTCATTCTAACATTGATGGTGCTACTTAGTCCATATTTTTGGGTGCACTTTTTGATTAATGATTAATTGTGGGTGTCCTCCTCGAGCATACATCATTATATCATTTAGTCTGACCTTTACCTTATGACCATGTCGATGCTATCCTGAAGCATGATTGTGGTATTTCGAATATCAACAAGAACATTGGTAGTGCAATGCTAAATGTTTCTTGATCGATTACCCAAATACCGTTGTATGGGTAAACATCATAATTTTCCTCGCCCTTTACCTAAATGGTTGTCTACTTGCTATCCTATCGTGGATATCATGCTATCACTACAAAGAAAATACACTTCCGTGATGATGTGTGTTTGCCACAGTAGGTCACGTTTTCTGTCATGCATGTACATCCATGACAATTTTATGACAGAATCAAGATAGTCATACATGTGCTGTCATAGAAGTGTTCCATGACAATATCAAAACTATCATCACAGAAGTGTCCACTTCCATGACGCTAAATGGCGCGTCATGGAAGTGCTTTCGTCAAGGGTAACCGATACATGGCATCCACCGTAACGGGTCGTTGTTAAGCTATCGGGTTTCATTTTGGATCTGGTAACCCGTTAATAGCCCGGACCAATGGAGATTTTCCACGTGTAAAATTCTCATTCGCTGGAGGATCCACATGTCGGCTCAGCGTTGGGACAGATGTCACCAGTATAATGGAGGGAACGCGGCCTCGACACATGGCACGGCCTAATAGTAGCCCATTTAAGATAAAAAGGACGACCCATCCAAGGGCCCACAAGATTTTGTCATACTCTACTGGGCCGGCCCATTAATAGCCTGCCATGGTTTGGGCCAAATTATGGCCCACATAAGATCCAACTCGTTAGATGCCTGTCACGTTTAGGGCCAAATGATAGCCCACATCAGATCCGGCCCGTCAACAGTTTGCCATGTTTTGGGCCAAATGATGACCCATATCGGATCTGGCCCGTTAACTGCCTGACATATTTTGGGCCAAATTATGGCCCATGTATGATCTGACCTGTTAACATGCACGGTGCTTTCGGCCCCATTGGGGGCCCATTTGAACTATGGTCTCTTAAAGGCCCATGTAATAGTTCAGCCCAATATTACTTTCGGCTTGCCCATTGGTAGGTATGGGCCGTTGTAGGCTTGGTTTCAGTTTCGGCCATTTAACGACCTATGTTGCATGTGGGCCTATTTCTAGGCCGAAGTGACTTTCGGCCTCTTAAAGGCCCGTAGTCTCCATGGATACATTTTAGCCCAACCTGACTATTGGCCCATTAAAGGCCCGTAGTCTCCGTGGATACATTTTGGCCCAACCTAACTATTGGCCCATTAAAGGCCCATGAGATAACTGGGCCTAATGATGGCCCGCTTTACAATCGACCTGCTTACGACCCATAATGTTATTGGGCCAACTGTGGCCTGACACATATTTTGGCCTATTAAGGGCCCGTTTTGTGGTTGGGCCAATCATGGGCCTCCGACACTGCTCAGGCCCAATCTACTTTCCAGACTGTTAAAATCCCATTCTATTTTCCAGCCCAACTTAGGCAACTGATTTACTCGGCCTGTTATAGGCCCGAAACTAATAGTTGGTGAGTTTACGTCGAGGCCTGCTATTGGCCGGACATGATTGTAGGCCCACGTTTCGGCCCATTTACAGTGAATTGGCGGGCCGGGTAGTTTTAGTACCATAATTGTTTTATATAATAAACCGAACATTTAGGCCCACTGCGCTCCGTCAAAGCTTACGACCTTTTCAAAGAGCGACGACAACATATACAGAAATTAATTTATAGCATCATGACGGAGAATATACCTAGACTATACAACAAAGAAATTAATGTGCATCAAAGGTCGCCACCAGTGCAAATAAACACGCCACCTAAAATAATATATAGAACCGACAACACTTCAACACAATTCAAGAAAGGTTAGCCCTGCCTGGGAGCTACAGCGCAAGTAGCTGAGCACGCTGATGACTGCACTTGTTTGACGCTTATATCCAACTCTAGCTACATAGCATCAATGGCAGTTCTTGGCGTCAGTGATATCACCCTGAAAGTGAAAAAGACAAACAAATAACATGCTTTGCACATATAAGCAACAGTGCTGTCGATTCATCCCATTTCTTAGTGGCAAATAAAGAGACCTGGATTAAAATAAAATAATTTTTTTTCACAGTTAAGACATGGCAGGAAATGGCATTGTGCGGGAGTGGTCAACTTCACCACACCATTGGATTACAAATGAAGAACAAAAGCATACATGAAGTGCTAATGAACGTATAAGTATCGATGGTGAGTGTACTGTCAATTTATCCCATTTCAGATTGGTAAATAAAGAGACACGATTTAAATAACATGAACATAATATGCATTGTTCATAGTTAAGACATAGCAGGATATGACATTGTCCTGCAGTTGGTAGTTTGACCATGATGCGGCTTGAAACTACGTCGGTATTTCCCCAAAGAGGAAGGGATGATGCAGTACAGCTACGGTAGGTATTTCCCTCAGTTATGAAACCAAGATATCAATCCAGTAGGAGAACCAAGCAACACTATATAAACGGTACCTGCACACAAAGAACAAATCCTCGCAACCCAACGCATAAGAGGGGTTGTCAATCCCTCCTCGGTAAAAAGATAGATCGGTTTATATGTGTTTGGATAAATAGATCCGAATAAAACACGAAATAAAAGATGCAAATAAAAAGTGCAGCAAAGTATTTTTGGGATTTTGGAATAATAGATCTGAAAACAAATGCGATGAAAAATAGATCTGAAAGCAATATGATAAAAGATAGACCCGGGGGCCTTAGATTTCACTAGTGGCTTCTCTCGAGAAAATAGCATACGGTGGGTAAACAAATTACTGTTGGGCAATTGATAGAAGATCAAATAATTATGACGATATCCAAGGCAATGATCAATATATAGGCATCACATCCAAGATTAGTAGACCGACTCCTGCCTACATCTACTACTATTACTCCACACATCGACCGCTATCCAACATGCATCTAGTGTATTAAGGTCATGGAGAAACGGAGTAATAGAATAAGAACAATGACATGATGTAGACAAGATCTATTCATGTAGGAATAGACCCCATCTTGTTATCCTTAATAGCAATGATACATACGTGCCTCGCTACCCCTTTTGTCACTGGGTGAGGACACTGTAAGACCGAACCCATCACAAAGCACCTCTTCCCATGGCAAGAAAAATCGATCTAGTTGGCCTAACTAAACCAAAGATTCAAAAAAGAAATACAAGGCTATAAATAATCATGCATATAAGAGATCAAAGAAGACTCAAATAATATTCATGGCTATAGATCTGATCATAAACTCAAAGTTCATCGGATCCCAACAAACACACCGCAAAAAGTCATTACATCAAATAGATCTCCAAGAGACCATTGTATTGAGAATCAAAAAGAGAGAAGAAGCCATCTAGCTACTGCCTATGGACCCATAGGTCTATGGTGGACTACTCACGCATCATCAGAGACGCACCAATGAGGATGATGAACCCCTCCGTGATGGTGTTAGATTGGATCTCGTGGTTCTGGAACTTGCGACGACTGGAATCGTATTTCGTATGCTCCCTTAGGGTTTCTGGAATATTTGGCAATTTATAGGGCGAAGAAGCGGTGCAGGAGACCCCCGTGGGCCCCACAACCTACCAGGGTTCACCTGGGCTCCTAGGCGTGCCCTAGTGTCTTGTGGTCCCCACGGGCCTCCCTCTGGTCCTTTCTTGACCCCAAGTTGTCTTCTAGTCCAAAAAAATCTCCAAAAAGTTTCGCTGTGTTTGGACTCCGTTTGATAGGGATATTCTGCGAAGTAACAAACACGCAAAAACAACAACTGGCACTGGGCACTATGTCAATAGGTTAGTCCTAAAAATGTTATAAAGTTGTTATAAAATGATTGTAAAACATTCAAGAATGATAATATAACAGCATGGAACAATAAAAAATTATAGATACGTTGGAGACGTATCAGACCACACCACTAGATTACAGATTAACAACACAAGCATACATGCAGTGCTAAGGAAGATCACTTGCTATGTTTAGTTTAATTTAGATGGTATGAATAAGGAACTAGGTTATACAACTAAAAACTGAAATTGAGAAGGAGAAACTTATGTTTATGAACTTCTTCATAATAAACTTCAAACATGCAATTTGATGCAAACGACAAAAATAAACAGCAGTTGCAGTCATTGCTATCTAAATATACACAACAACGTTTGAAGGCTTGAGAAGGACAAACTTACGTTAGTAATGAAGACCGGCTCTTTAAAGCCCTTTTCCATGTTGATGGGGGGGGGGGCAATTCAAGAAGTTTACCACAGAGTCTTCTTCATAAGCATTGAATTTATTCTATGTTTTGTTAAGAGTAAATATAGAAGTGATAATATAGGAACAAATGGAGATTATTTAAGCTAAGATGCAGAGTGATGCTACATAATCAACTAGCTATAAATGTAGGTACACCATACTGCCAAAAGGTAGTGACAAGAGTAATGCAGAGCTAACCATCTTCAGTAGCATTGGTTTTATTCAACATTTTGGTAAGATTAAACATAGATCTGATGTGTACGAAATGGATGCTAAGGGAAAATAAGCTGCAAAGTGATGGTACATGAACAACTAGCTGACAGTATAAGTACGGTGATAAAGGACAACAGATACTTACAAGAACAATGTAGAGTTAAACTTCTTCATAAGCATTGGGTTTATTCTACATTAATGTAAGCATTAATATAGATCTGATAATTAGGAGAGAACAGTGGATATGCATGTTATCATGAACACTGATGTCACATAATCAACCAGGTATGAGTGTAAGTACAACGATACAAGACAACATGTACTAACAAGAGCAAAGCAGCGAGCAGCATAGTTGCGATATCCTAGGTTTTGTGGCACTGGTTCTATCACCAACATAAGTGGGGTGCTGTCTGATTTCTGCGGTACCACCACCTTTTTCAAGGACTTTGCTACTACTCCTTCAGGTTCTGCAACCACTCTCTTCCTTTTGGATGTTTGATACACAAGAACATGGAAAACATGGAATGATGACAAATGGAATGCCTATTGATAATGGGTGGGCATGGCAACTTCACATATATGATGAGTAAACTAAGTAAATGGCGGTGCAAAGAAGCAGAAGAAACGCAAGACAGCTTATGCAAGTTACGTGCAACCAATGAAACATTGCCAAATTAGAACAGGCACCTTGTAGGGTGAACAGAATAGGCCATCTGCCTTTGACTCCTGGAACTCAGAATAGTCATTAGGATCATATTCTGAACATAAATCTGCAGGTGCGGAGCGTGTGGGCTTCATTCCATCCAGAATGGAATTGCACTGTTCCGCGATACTCTTCTGATGTGCACATTCTCATATTCATTAGGATTTTGTTCAATATCTGAGAAGCATGACACCATAAATAGTAGTGATATTATCTTTGTAATGCAGAGGATATTCTAATATAATAGGGGCTCCTTGTAAACCCTTGTGTGCTATCACTGGATTTGGATGAGAGAGCCTTTGTGTGCTGTAATTTGGTGCGTATAATAACATAATCTGGCAGAACTACACAAAAAATAGGCTCCTTGCTGGGAGCTCCAGAAGTAAGGATAGTTGGCAGATGATAGGTTCATAATATACTGTATTGAAAGTTTATTGCAAGACCATGACAATGAGAGCGCACATAAAAATAGTATTCCAACATGTCTCTATATGTGGCACACATGCATTTCAAAACTCACGTAGTAACATTAGCTGACCAATTAAATGTAAGCCTTGGAAATTGAAAATATGAGTGGCATGTAGTTTTGCTTGAAGGATGGAGTACCGCTATTACGACACAAAGCCACTATGTAGATTGTAGTGTCGATAAAAGGGGGACACCATAAGCATCAAAATAAACCTGCAAAGTGGAACTGGCTGAAAAATATGGGTTTGTATTGCCGCTACTAATCGAAAGCCTATCAATCACCTACACGCCAGCTCTATTCACCTGAAGGCGCACTACGGTTACTATCAGTCTAGTCTCTCAAAGGCTGCACAGCTCCCAACATTTCCTGGATATTATGGCAGACCAACTCGAATGGCTGAAAGCAACTTGTAGAAGCAGCCAAATAGATCTGTCGACTGCAGATGTCCCTGCTTTCCTTCTTGATGAGGAACATATTGTACTTATTAAAGAAGAATAGAAGAGGAACATGTTAAAAAATAGAAGAGGAAACACATTATGGAGATTCTGTTTCTTTCTATACAATGTTAGTTGCCCACCCATGATGAATCAGAGCATCCAAAGAAATGCAATTCCATGTTGTCTCTCTCTATGTGGCCACATGCATTTGGAAGCTCAAGTGGGAGCATTAGCTGACCAATTAAATGTATGTCTGTTAACTAATATGAATATCATGTCACATTCGTATTGGAACAACTAAGCTTTGGAATTATGATTGGTGTGTTATTTAGCTTTAAAGGGTGGGCTACTGCTAGTAGGACACAAATCACCCACGCAGATCATAGTGTAGATATAATGAGAAAACCCTAAGCATCACGAGAAAAATTAGGAAAGTGGAACTTGCTGGAAAATATGTGCCAATATTGCCGGTACGGCTAGAAAGGCTTCAGAAAGTAGCTCTCTACAACTGAAGGCACAATACTGTTACTACCAGTCTAACTCTCAAAGGCGACACATATGACCGAATACGAAGAGTTCAAAGCGTCCATGACAAGCGACATGAAGACCAACACGAAGAGTTGATAGCGTCCATGACAAGCGACCGAATAGACCTATACACTGCAAATGTCCATGCTCCTCTTCACTACAAGGAACATATTGTACTACTATTATACTCCCTCTGTTCCTAAATACAAGTCTTTGTAGAGATTCCACTATGGATCACATACAGATGTATATAGATACATTTTAGAGTGTAGATTCACTCATTTTGCTCTGTATGTAGTCCATGGAGGAATATCTACAAAGACTTACATTTAGGAATGGAGAGAGTATTTATTAAAGAAGAACAGAAGAGGAGCATGCTAAAGAAGAGCAAGCAGATTTTGGATAATGAAATGTTTGTTGCCCACACATGATGAACTAGAGTGCATAAAGAATGCAACTTCCCGCCGTCCCTCGATATGTGGCGCACGTGTTTTTCGAAAGTAAAGTAGGAACATTAGTTGACCAATTAAACATTCGTTGTTTTAGTACATGTCAGCATCATATCAGATTCATGTTTGAGAAACTAAGTTTGGAATTGTGAGTGGCATGTTGTTTAGCTTGATGGGTTGAGGAGCACTGCTTGCACGCCTCGAAGCACCTACGATGATGGTACTGAATATATGGGAATGTCTACATGCAAGTCACCTGACTTTTGTCATTTGGCTCAGTCGACCATTTCACGTGGTTGGATGAAGATCCTACATCTCCTATCCCATTTTCCTTGCTTCTTATTCTTCCCCTACAAACCACCGCACGGGCCATCGGCCCCGCCCTCCCCTGAACCACCCACCACCTACGGTCTTCTGGCGCCCCCGACCACCCCTCTAGCCAAACCCACCCACCCCACCCGCGTCGAGTTTTGCCTCCGGCGAGGCCCTGCCATAGCCTGACGACCGCCCCCACAACCACTGTCCGCACCCGAAACCCTAAGTAGATAATGGGGCAGCCCTCTGGCGAGCCCCTTCCTTCCCTCCGGCGAACTTCCAAAAATGGACTGACCCCAAATTGAAATTCAGTCGACTGTCATTTAACCTAATGCAGAATATAAAAGGGAAAAACCATAAGCATTGCGAGTATAGTGGTGAGCGTGTCATGACGGATCTGAAGGTGCAAACCAGGCAAAGGCAATTCCGCAACCAATGTTTGTTTCAACTAACAAGCAAGATTCTAAGTGATGGACAAGAAATCATAGTAAAGCAGTGCGTGGCAATCTATTTTCTTTCTGAGATAAGTAGCTTGAGTAGATACAAAAGAGTACCACTTCTAGTGTGGCACAATGTAATCATCTGCTGAGGCGTTGAGGGTGCTGCGGTGGCAATGGCTGTCGGCGGCGTGGAAGCAGATCTAGGAGGGCAGACCATGGCGGCGAGGGAAATATCTTGAACTGGTGGACGAAATGGTCGTACGAGCGGCCTCGGCAAGGTAGACGACGACGCGGATGAAGCGAGAGGACATGATGCAAGGATCCTGGTCCGAGGTCGTGGATGAGAGAGGTTGATCTTTTGTAATGGACGACGGCATCAGGGTATTAGCTCCGGCATGGTGGAGGAGGACGACGGTGGATGGGGTGGCGGACAGAGGAGACTGGGGTGGAGAGGGTGTTTTGGCGCCCACGGAGTACGAATGGGGGAATGGAGGAAGAGAGGTAGGGGAACCATGTCTTCAGGACGCGCTTGTCTCAAATGCGAGGAAATTTCCAAACTTAGCCCCCATTTAAAATTTCCTACACCACAGCAATATTGGTCGGTTGGGGATAGGACGGTAATCTCGCATACTCCAAATATTTGCCGACGGAGATTTTGGCCGAGGAGAGTTTGTTTTGGCGCCCACCCTGTATGAATCCGGGGAGGTGAGAGGCGATTTCGGCCGATGAGAAACGGTGTTTTGGCGCCCACCATGTATGAATCTGGGTGAGAGGTGGTTATGTCACGTTTGAGTGAAATTACAAGCGTACCCCTATCAAAACCTACAGAAATCGAGCCGACAGGCTTTGTGTGTTAGGGATAGACAATAATTTCCATCTCGCAGATTTTGGTTTCGGGCGGTTACTGCAAGTTTCCCTGCTTCGTTCAAATTTTTGCAGAAAAAGATTGCATGTTTACCATGCCAACTCAATTCAAATCCATTTTGTATTCTTTCTTTTCGGGAAAGATCCATTTTGTGTCCGGATACAAATCTATATACATCATTTTTTATATATACTTTCAAAGCACAACAAAGAATTATGCTCCTTTATATACAAAATATGATTTACAAATGCAATGATCTGAAAATCATAAGGTTGAATTAAATTATTGGAAACCAAATTATGTTGAACTTTGAATTCAAATTTTTGAAACCAAATTATGTACAGCTCAAATGTATGGATTGGTAATATCAATATATTAAATAACATACACGCGCACAAATACAAATCAGTATGCATGTTTGATAGATCAATTTTGGTTCGAGTATGAATTACATGTACTAGCATCTGGAATCGAATATTTTAATCCATTTTATGTTGACATCTTCTATACACACAACTAAATATTTGAATCTCGTTTCACGCCCATCTCTCTCTAGGTCTCTCTCGCATGCTCCTTCATGTAGCAATCACTCTCTTTTCTCCATCTCACCCGCACGCTCACCACATGCTCCTCCCTTTTTTGCAAACACGGTCTCTCGCCGTCTCCCTTGAGAAGTGTCACACTCTCTATCTTCATAGATTACACGGTTTTCATTATCTCTCACATCTCTATCGTTCTCTGGTATCACTATAGCTACCTAAGCTTTCTTTTTCACCGCCACACACACACACTCACTCGTCTTTCACTTGGCCTTTCTCTCCAGGGTTCCCTCACGCATCCTATATCTTTCTAGATATGACTCCTACCACTAAAATTACTCTCCCCCACACACACACCGTTTGTTGGGGTCTCCTTTTTGTCTTCATCTCCATTCCAAAACTGACAGTATTCATTTGTTTACCGATCAGACAAACTCTCTCTCCCCTCTCCCTCTCTCTCACTCACACACACAACTCCCGCTTTGCATCCCCCTACTGACTATCGTCTCTCTCTCACACAAAACTCTCACTTTCTCACTCCTGACTCGCATCTCTCTCACAAACATTGATCGACTAGCCTCTAGATAGGTTTATCCATCTGCGCACTTTCGCTCCTTGTATATATGTATATTTTCATCCCTTCTTGAGACACACCCTCTCGATCGTGGACACGCACACTACCACCCCATTTTATGGTAATACCTCTCGCACACACACTCTTCATGTCTTTTTCACACACGTACTCTGTCCTCCTCCTCTCTCCTTCTCTCCCTCTCACACACACATGGGCTTTTTGCAACAATATCACACTTCTCGAATCTTGAAACGAACCACAATCCTCCCTTATCTCATTAAAAAAGCCAAAGGAATATATTTTGAGTGAAACATAAGATATTTTTAGTGATATATGTATATCAAAACTAGACTATTTTCTATCAAATTGGTGAATATGTATTACTCTACTTTGAATGTGTTGCAACGCATTGGCACATTGCCTTACTGTATTTTTTTGGACACCCGACAAACGCTGGAGTACATATACAAAGAGAATAGGCACAACCACACAGTCAATCTCTCGCTGTCTCACACACACGTGAGAGTTACGTAAGGCACGGTAAACAAATAAAACCCATAGGTGCACGATTGCTGCATGCGCGGGTACCGGCTACGTGGTGCAGCGCATCTTTGTAGGAATAGTCAGCTCGCGTGATAATTTGATCCGTAGGAGTTGATGGTCGGGGACCACAGGTGAACGACATTGAGGCGGTGGCTTGCCAATCACCACTGATCGAGTTGCCACATTTAAAATATCATTTTTTAGCTAGGTAAGAGTTTTGATTTTCAATGGCGCGTTATACTATTTTTAGAACGATTGGTATGGAGCGAAAATGGAATTCATCACTACTACCTCCATCCTAGTTTACTAGTCCCCATCGTATTTTGGGTCAAAGTTTGTCCATGAATTTTACTTGTAAAATGCGAACACAAAATGATATTTTCTTATACCCAAAAAAAAGGGCCGGAGGGAGTGATTGCGCACACAGGGACGCGACCTCTCACTGACGAAGGCATTGAACCGGCGCACCGGCCAAGAGGGCCCTAATCGCTGCACGCCAGGCTGAACATGCCTCCTCGTCGCATTCAACCGGCTTCAGATTGCCCTACCTACCTCCACTGAATCCACGCGTGTGCTGGCAACACGCCCTTTCGCGAGCCGGCCGGCATTTTAGAACACAACGCCAGTTGGCTCCTATTTAAATGAGGGAAGACGTCTGGCAAGAACCATGCCACACCGTCGCTCCCCATATCCTCCTTGCACCATTTTCTCCACAATCTCCATAGCATCCAGTGAGCAAGAAGATGAGTTCTCCGGCATAAAAGCTGGTTGGGTGCCCCGACGAGCCAGGCAACTTGCTGCCCCACCTCCCTCCCTGCACTAGGCCGTCAGTACCATGGGCGATGCCGCAGGCGGGCAAGTGGAGGAGCAAGCCGCCGCTCCAAGCTGGCCCCTGGTGCATCAACACGATGTTCCAAGCCTGCTCGCAGAGGAGTAGCTAGTTGCTGCATGCCGGCACATGGGGGACCACGACATCTAGTGCATCATGGTTGGCCGCGCCATCCGACGCAAACATTGGCGGAACCGCGGCATGCGGACGGAGGTGGCTGACACATCTGTGGCCATCGCCAACACCGAGGATATTAGACCATGGGAGCCGCCGCCGCTCCGAACCCATGAAGGCTACGACCACCGCGTCACTGGCATAGAAACCCGGTGTGTTGCCCGGTTTGGCTCAAAACATGGTGGACCCCAGTCGCTGCCGGCATTAGAAATTATACCTGCTTCTAGAAGTTACTCACATTTAGTTAAAAATGTCCAAAATATAATTAATTTCGTATGGTCTTGTTTTGTCGAGCTCGCACTGGTATTAAGAACTAGAGATTTTTCTTTATTTATAACTGTCCTCACATTTTTTTGCTTTGAAGTGAATCATGATTGTGGACATTATCTATGAATGTGAACATATCTATGAACATGAGTTTGCTCTGGAAGTTGAACTTGGAATGTTGGGCTTGCGTGTGAACTCTACCATGTCCAATGATTCGCCTGTTAGTGTTCAGAAAGTAATGGCTGTTATTACATGACCCGGAAAATATATATTTTATGCCACATCTCAGTAGATGCACAGACATCATAACATGCATGTTGACTGGATAAACATTTGAACCTAGCTATTATGAATGAAAATTTGTATTGACAATAATTTTAGATAGCAGGAGACACCTAGCCCGCTCTGCCTCTGCTAGCTTCTTTGTGGCTTCTTCCATCTCTTCTTTGGCTTGGGTGAAGAGAGCATCTGATTGCTCTTTTCACTTTGTCAGGAACTCAGCTACATTCTCAAGGGCTCCTGCACGCTTTCTTTCAGCCTTACTAGAGCAACGAGGACACGAACAGTTGACGACTCCACCTGGCTTGGGAGTAATTAATCCAGCATCATCTGGGAATTTGCACCTTGTGTCTAATCCAGCATAATTAGGGAAATGACACCTTGTGTGTAATCTAGCCTCATTTTGGAAACATGGTCTCGAGGTTGACCATACTTCCCTCCTCGCTGGAACTACTTCTTGACATGAAGAAGTTACTTCTTTTTTAGATCAATAGTCAGAGCTCCCCAAATCCATGAAGTAGAAGCCTGATAAACATGACTAGGATAAGTGAATTCAAAAGGACAAGTATAAAAACAGTCTGCAAGGTTAGAACACCCACTTCCAACATCAAACTAAAAAGGAAAGCATTAGGATGGTTAAGACTGTGCTTATTACATATCAAGCAAAGCCAACCTATAGAAACGACAACATATACATCGAAGAACACAAGGCTAAGAGAAATAGAAAAATTAGCAGAGGGGTGCACTAAGCCAAGGGTTTCTGCACCAAAACAACCGGCAACCAGATGATCTCCAGGGTGTCTATAGGCGCGTTTGACTGACTAGCTTCAACACTAAATTACAAAAGATTCATCCTATGGCATGGTGGGTGTCGGTGTCAAAACCGGCGGATCTCGGGTAGGGGGTCCCGAACTATGCGTCTAGGCCGGATGGTAACAGGAGGCAGGGGACACGATGTTTTACCCAGGTTCGGGCCCTCTTGATGGAGGTAAAATCCTACGTCCTGCTTGATTAATATTGATGATACGGGTAGTATAAGAGTAGATCTACCACGAGATCAGAGAGGCTAAACCCTAGAAGCTAGCCTATGGTATGGTTGTATGTTGTGATTGTTGTCCTACGGACTAAAACCCTTTGGTTTATATAAACACCGGAGAGGGTTAGGGTTACACAAGGTCGGTTACAAAGGAGGAAATATCCATATACGTATTGCCTAGCTTGCCTTCCATGCCAAGTAGAGTCCCATCCAGACACGAGACGAAGTCTTCAATCTTGTATCTTCATAGTCTAACAGTCCGGCCAATGGAGATAGTCCGGCTGTCCGAAGACCCCCTAATCCAGGACTCCCTCAGTAGCCCCTGAACCAGGCTTCAATGACGATGAGTCCGGCACGCAGTATTGTCTTCGGCATTGCAAGGCGGGTTCCTTCTCCGAATATATCACAGAAGAATTTGAATACGAGGATAGTGTCCGACCCTGCAAAATAAGTTCCACATTCCACCGCAGAGAGAATAATATTTTCGCAGATCTAATTTGCTGGCTTGTTTTAGTAGAATGACGTTATGCCATGGCCCGGTGATTATTCGAACCGTTCCTTTTAACCAGCCCCGCACATAACGCGAGGCAGTTTTTTGACACGTCTTGTCAAAGCAGAGATCGTGTCCCCTTATTACGGGATTCTCATCAATACGGGCGTGGGTAACCCAACCGCGCCATCAATTGCGGCCCTTGGGGGATAAGCGAGTTTTACCAGGCAAGTGGGGATGCTTAGTTTCGTCCGCCCATATAAAGGGATAAGGATTCGCCTTTCTATCCACACCTTCTTCCTCCTATGCTCATCCGTTTTCGCACACTCGAGCTCAAGCGCCCAAGCCCACACTTCCGCCTCAACCTTCTCCAACCATGTCCGGAGCGGGAGGCAAGTGGATGGTCTCCTCCGTCACGGAGGGAGACATCAAGAAACTGAGGAGAGCCGGATACTTGCCCGACGACATCGCGCACCGGCTCCCTGATGAGGGGCAGCTCATCCCCACCCCCAGGCCCCATGAGAGGGTAGTATTCCTCACCCATTTCCTTCGCGGAATGGGGTTCCCTCTCCATCCCTTCGTCCGGGGGCTCATGTTTTATTACGGCCTGGATTTCCACGATCTGGCCCCGAACATCATCCTCAACATCTCGGCGTTCATCGTCGTATGCGAGGCCTTCCTCCGCATCAAGCCCCACTTCGGCTTATGGCTGAAGACCTTCAATGTCAAGCCGAAGGTGGTGGGTGGCCGCCAGGCGGAGTGCGGAGGCGCCATGGTGGGAAAGATGCCCAACATAACATGGCTCGAGGGCTCCTTTGTGGAAACCATAAAGGGGTGGCAATCGGGGTGGTTCTATATCACCGAGCCGCGCGACCCTGCATGGGAAGCGGCCCCCGAGTTCCGATCTGGTATCCCCACGCGGCTCACCTCCTGGAAAAAGAAGGGCATGTCCTGGGGTAATTCGAAAGAGCTGACCGGACTCCAAACATGTATTCAAAACATGGTGGACAAGAAGCTCAAGCTTGTCAACATAGTCCAAGTCATGCTCATCCGCCGGATACTCCAGTGCCAACAACAGGAGTTTAACTTGTGGGAGTTCAATCCGGCGCAGCACCGAACTCTGAACAGGCTCTTCGACACGACTCATGAAGACGCCTGGAGGGTGCTGTTCAAAAGTGCCGAGGTCCCCCCCTATTATGGAGGATCGCGGATTCAGCGCGAAGCGCCAAGCCAGTGCGGTAAGCTGCTCTACCTTTCACATGATACTTATTTTTTCATATAGATTGACTCTTTGCGGGATCTAAACTCCCGTACCTTTGACAGGACTGGCAAAAGATGGCCGGACAGATCGACTGTCCGGCTCCTTTGCCTGAAGGCCCCGCAGACGCTCTTCTGGCGAAGATGTTGACTCCGGCCCCTTATAAGGTACCGGAGAAGACCAAGAAGGCCAAGGGAACTCAAAAGAGTTCCCGACGCCAGGCGTCGTCGGACTCACCGTCCGATGACTCTGCGGTGCATTCTTCCCCCGAAGACAAGGAAGAAGAAGAAGAAGATGCTCCCCCATCGACTGGGGGAGACAAGAAAAGGAAGGCCGCCCCAACTGGGAAGGCCGAAGGGTCCAAGAAGGGAAGGACTCTCCTTTCGGACAGCTCCACCGCCGCCGACGAAGGCGAAGACGAGTGGTTGCCCAGGGCCAAGCCCCCTGGGAGATCGTAAGTATTCGGATACCAAAGTAACACATAGGATTCCTTTGTCGCACTATTTTCCCTAACACCGAACACAATTATGCAGGCCGCCCCGAGCCAGTATCGATGTATCACCGGACGGCTCCTTGGGCTTGTCGGACATGGATGGCGATCCAGTCCCGACCGCCACCTCCCCTCATCCTGCCGACGACGCCGAGGTGTTGTCTCAAGAGGCACCGGATCGAGGGGAGACAGTCCCGGAGGCGCCTCAAGGCGACCTTCCGGACTCTGGGAGCCGAGGGGACGGGGCCCCCGAGAGTTCCGAGTTCGGCCCTCAGCCGAACACCGCGTCGGACCCTCCAGTGGTTCCGGGCTTGGGCAGGCGGCCTCCTTCTAAGAGGGGAAAGATGCCTGTGCCGGTGACCTCTGTCCATCCAGAGGCGCCGGACAATCTGCTGGAAGTGCTTCGCAGCGCTTCCATCGACGAGGAGCACCGCACTATCATGAGTGCGGTGATCCAGAAGGTTCAGTCCACCAAGAGCGGATTGACTGAAGCCTGTGCCGGCCTTCTAACAGGCTTCGAGGTAAGTGTTTTAAGATGTAGTAGAAATATTACCGCATAGACAGTAGCCCCTGATGCTTTGTTTGGTGTTCACAAAGAAAAGCCGAACAAAGGATCAAATAATATCGCAGGAGTCTAATATAGGTGTGTCAATATGCGTATGCAGGCTTCGCTGCTGGCGTCTGCTGCACTGACTGCGGAGGTCGCCGTACTGAAGCAGGACCTCGAGGGGTCCAGGAAAGAACTCGGCCTTGCCAAAAGGCAGCTTGAGGAGAACAAGGGTAAGTAATACCCCGTCTATAGATATGTAAAAAAGGATGCGATTGCAAAATGACAGGATCATCGTATGTTTGTCAGGGGCCACGACCGAGGTGGCGACCCTGAAGCAAGCGCTAACCAAGGCCGAAGATACAAAGGCCAAGGAGCGCACCGAGCGAGAGAAGCACGAGGCTCGGGTGGGCGAGGTGCAGCAAGAGCTCCAGGCTCTCGTGACAAAGCACGAGGTGTTGGAGCTTGACTCGAAGACACGAGAGTCTAAGCTTGCCGCGGCCCTTGAGAGCGCAAAGAGTGCCAAGGCCGAGGCCCAGAAGGCCCTCCAGGAGATCGACGCAATGAAGAAGATAGCGGCGGGTAAGGCTTTCTATATGCAAAGCAAGCACGTAAAAGTAAATTACCGATTACTTACCCGGATCCGGAGCTCTTCAGGAGCATTCGCAGATTTGCCCCGTAGTGTATCCGATGCCGCACAATTTTACCAGGCCGGGGACGGAAGCTCGACGGAGAAGCTGTTCTGGTCTCAGTATGCTGAGGCCGAACATCCGGTGCCGATGAGCGACCAGCTGAAGAAGATGGTCGAGCTACATAAGGCGGCCGATCAGGCCATGAAGGGCTTTATAGTCCAGCTGTGGCCTGGCGACGCCCTTCCGAGCAGCTTCTTCGGCCTGGTGAGGCGGCTTGTGGATGCCTGCCCACGGCTGGAGGTCGTTAAGCGATCCGTCTGCATTGAAGGTGCACGTCGGGCTTTCGCCCAAGGGAAATTGCAGTGGGTCAAGCTAGATGCCGTGAAGGTGATCAAGGAGGGGCCGCCGGAGGGCAAGGAGCACCGCCACCCCGAGATGTACTACGAGGGTGTTCTGCCGGGTGCCCGTCTTATCGTGGATGAGTGTTCGAAAGATGTAATATTTGAGTAAACTCGCTCGTTTTATCCTGTATTTATGAAAACATGTTTCATATGCGCTATGCAACGCTTGTTTGAATTTAAAATATTACCTTCTGTTTGGCTATTTATCCTATCTGAGAGATGGCTAGTCCTCGGCTTCTGCCCCCATGCCACGAGTGCTGGGGTGTTCGGGATAAACCCGAGCACTCTTGTTCCCATATTTGGGTCCTTCGAGGGAGGTTCTCAGCACAACGAACAAGGCAACCAGACTAATAATGCTTTATCACTCTCACTTAGCCATAGAATTCTATAATTTTATATTTCGGCGAAGCCCCTGGTATTCAGAAGGCCGAATTCGGGGTGCGATACACGCCTGTAAGCCGGACAGGACCGACCCCTCGCCCTAAGCGGCATAAGTCTTTAGGGACTCGAAAAACCTCGCCGAACAGCGACCAGTCTCTCGCCTTATCATGACAGTCAGTTTTAGCTTTCTCTACTGAGGTGCTAAGCCCGACAGAACCGGGGAACAATCACAGTAGTTCTCCTAGCGCTACCTTAGCCGATAGAGCGGAACGTAAGGTACCAAAACATAGGAGCCGGGAAAACCCAACATTTGACCAAAGACATGATTCGGAGCTGATGCATATAATGCTATAAGTTCGGAGTGCCGCACTTGTGAAAGTGTTCGGACTTTTCACACCGCATTGTGGGGTACGTAAGCCCCTGGTGTATTGGCCGTACCATAGTGTACGGTTGCAAGGCATCATTAATGAACACACACACATACACACACATATATATATATAACAAGAATGCAATAATAGTCGTAATGTCATGCATTGTCTATTAAAAAAATGCGTTAAAGCAGAGTGATACAGATAGTGCGATAAGCAAAGAGTAGGATAGTGTGCCTTCCAAGGGCAAGCTGAGGAATGATATTAAATTGAATATTTCACTCGTTACTGTAATCAACCTGGGAATTCCGTGGTATAACGTAGCTGTCTGCCTCCTTGGTTGCTGCATCATGTGTTCGGCAACAGTGCTGCCGGACAGTGTTTCCAGAGATTAAGGTCCTGAAAGAAAAAGAAAAATAACCAAACGGGAAGCCCCTGGTGCGGTTTAGGTCACGTTTTGGGGCGTGCCGCAGTTGTGTCCCCCTCCCCACTTGTGCCCATGGTATTTTTAATGCGTAATTATGTACGCGCGGCACGAGTTTCACCGCTGGGCTGGGATTGGGGTGGCCGACGTATTGCTACGCGAGCTCAGATCATGCCAGGCGGTTTATTTGCCGATTGCCCCGAGCGCGCTTGAAGGTGTCCGGGATTTGAAGCGCTGAACTGGTTGATTGCCTTGAGAGGTTGCTTTGCGCTTCTGCTGCGAGGGCCGCGGTGTGCTCCTCTGTTCGGAGAGAGCGCCTTGTGTTTCCATTGACTGTAATAACTCCGCGAGGTCCTGGCATCTTGAGCTTGAGGTATGCATAATGCGGTACCGCATTGAATCTAGCGAATGCGGTTCGCCCGAGCAGCGCGTGATAACCACTGTGGAACGGGACTATATCGAAGATTAACTCTTCGCTTCAGAAATTATCTGGGGATCCGAAGACCACTTCCAGTGTAACTGAGCCTGTGCAATGGGCCTCTACACTTGGAATGACGCCCTTAAAGGTCGTTTTGGTGGGTTTGACCCTTGAGGGGTCTATACCCATTTTGCGCACCGTGTCCTGATAAAGCAGGTTCAGTCTGCTGCCGCCGTCCATAAGGACTCGAGTGAGGTGAAATCCGTCGATGATTGGGTCTAGGACCAGTGCGGCAAATCCGCCGTGACGGATACTAGTGGGGTGGTCCCTGCGATCGAAGGTGATCGGGCAGGAGGACCAAGGGTTGAACTTTGGGGCGACTGGTTCCAACGCATATACGTCCCTAAGAGCACGCTTCCGCTCCCTCTTGGGGATGTGGGTTGCGTATATCATGTTCACTGTCCGCACTTGCGGGGGAAACCTCTTCTGTCCTCCAGTGTGCGGCTGCCGGGGCTCCTCCTCGTCATCGCTATGCGGCCCCTTGTCCTTGTTTTCGGCAATTAACTTGCCGGCCTGCTTGAACACGCAACAATCCCTGTTGGTGTGATTGGCTGGCTTGTCTGGGGTGCCGTGTATTTGACACGAGCGATCGAGTATACGGTCCAAGCTGGACGGACCCGGCGTACTTTGTTTGAATGGCTTTTTCCGCTGACCGGGTTTAGAGCCTTTGAATCCGGCATTGACTGCCGTATCCTCAGTATTTTTGCTGTTAATGCGGCGCTTATGCTTATTGCGACGTGACCTACTATTGCCGTCCTTGGTATCTGAGGTACCATGGTTCCTTGATATGTTATTACTGCGAGCCAGCCAGCTGTCTTCTCCCGCACAAAAGCGGGTCATGAGTGTCGTGAGAGCTGCCATAGATTTCGGCTTTTCCTGACCAAGGTGCCAGGCTAGCCACTCGTCTCGGATGTTGTGCTTGAAAGCCGCTAAGGCCTCCACATCCGGATAGTCGACGATTTGATTTTTCTTTGTAAGGAACCGAGTCCAGAATTACCTGGCCGATTCTTCTGGCTGCTGAATTATGTGGATCAAATCATCGGCGTCTGGTGGTCGCACATAAGTGCCCTGAAATTTGTCGAGGAATGCGGCTTCCAGATCTTCCCAACAGCTAATGGAGTCCGCTGGCAAGCTCTTAAGCCAATGTCGCTGTCAGGACCCCGACTCGATGTCACATCGATCTAGCTGGTAACACCTCATATCACTTTGCGGCCTCACGCACGGTATCCCCACGGGTGTCGTCTTACCTTTTCCCGGGACCGTTTGCGCCTTTTGGCTCACGTATATGATAGTGTCGCTAGCATCCATATGATAAAGAGCCCGGGCTGACATGACTAGTCGTAAACCCAAAGTGGCACAGACTTACAGGGACAGGCATCCATGACCCAGCTTCGAACGTGTCGGTCATCAGCAAGTGGGTCCGGGCTGTAGCACTGGGCTAGCAGGACTCCGGTAAACCGGGCTGTAGCGGGCTAACAGGACTCCGGTACTCAAAGCGTGACATTTCCCCGAAGGGACAGACACAGGAACGAAGAAGGACACATGCCGGCCAGCCTAAGTGTTCCAGAGCAGTAGCAAGCTACCATGGCTCAGCGGTAACACTAGGAGACATTTCCCGGTAAGAGAGGCTACTAAAGATAAACAACTAGATAGCCAGATCCCACACATACCAAGCATTTCAATCATACACACAATATGCTCGATATGTGCAAATACAACGAAGCATCACAACATGACTCTATGACACAAGTACTTTATTTAAGGCTCAGTGAGCCATACATAACGTACACACAAAGGTACGGGTCTCACGACCCAACATACAAGTCATACAATCATACAAGCCAGCAGCGGAAGTAACTTGTCTGAGTACAGACAACTAGTAAAATAAAAGAGGCTTGGAAAGCCTCTGGCTATACTATGTGGTCCTTCACAAGCTCAGGGTCACCACCTGGGTCTTTAGCCTACTCGTTGATGTCAACGTCTACATAGAACCCATCAGAAGGGGTTGCAGCGTCTTCTGTAAAAATGTAGATTATAGCAACATGAGTACAAAGGTACTCAGCAAGACTTACATCAGATCCTACATACATGCATAGTATCAAGAAGGGTTGGTGGAGTTATTGCAGCAAGCCAGCTTTGACTCTTGGCTAGGCTATCCTACGATACTTCAACTTGAAATAGTTTTGCGCACACGAGTCCACTATTCACCACTTCAATACACTACCGAGGATCCACCTCCGTCTTCCTACGGAGGAGCCATCCTCGGCACTCACACTTATCTTGAGGCTTTTAGTAGTTTCCATTTACTTGTCTATGAACTGTATAGGCAACCAAGTAGTCCTTTACCGCGGACGCGGCTATTCGAATAGATCATGTTAACCCTGCAGGGGGTACTTCTTCATACACGCTCTCACCACTTACCGTCGTTTACACGACATGTACTCGGCAACCTTCAAGCGGAAGCCCAACGTGGGTGTCGGCCACGACCTACCTAATCACCTAAGCCTCCAATCCAGGTTTATCGCCTATTCAGGTTCCATCCGCAGGGAGTCCGGCCGAGGTTTCCCATACGGCCCCGAACGATGTGAACAGGGTTCCCGAGATACCTAACGGGTATTCGGTACACCCGGCCACGTACCTACCGCATCACAGCCCACCCCTACGGTCAGCGCTGTCCACGGCCTCCAGTAGGCTACAAACACCAGAAACTACTTGCAACTCCTGGACGAAGAACTAGGGTGAATAAGAAGCCGAGAGGGTCCATTGGTTTCGGGCCCAATGCATGGTAGTAGCTGATTCTTAAATCACACATACAGATCTCAGTGCTTAAGGTCGGCTTCAATGAAACAACCCACCATGTACTCCTACATGGCCTTTCATCGATACCTTTACCAAATCGTGTTCACCACACCACTCTCATTACCGACATAATCATTTCACTCCAGCCCATCACCCAGATGAACCAGACCTGACACAACTCTAAGCATAGCAGGCATAGCAAGGTAGGAACAACACATACATATGGCTCAAGCAACTCCTACACATGCTAGTGGGTTTCATCTAGTTATTGTGGCAATGACAGGTCATGCAGAGGAAATGGGTTCAACTACCGTAGCACACAGCAGTTTGAATCGCGTTGTCTTAATGCAGTAAAAGAGAGCAGGAGCGAGAACATGGGATTGTATCGATATGATCAAATGGTTGGTTGCTTGCCTGATGGTTCGATGCACTGATACGGTTCTTCGTTAGGGTAATCACGGTACTCCTCGGGGACAGAACCTGCCGCAGAGAGCACTGATACACAAACATCACCAAACAATGTGCAACAATATGATGCATGCATGAAACATGGCAATATGAGTGTATTGGGCTAATGCAACTAAAACCAGAAGGGTTTGAACAAATTTGAATCAAGGATTCAAATTTCAAATTCAAATATGGCCTTTTAAAGTGCTTTTCCTTGTTCTGCTTAAAACATCAATTTAACTTGTTTGATCATGCATGAAAATAGTACAGATGGATAGATTGGATTTTTCTGATCATTTTTCATATATAATTTGTCCAATTTGGAGTTACAGAATAAAAGTTATGAATTTTTGAAGTTTAAATAATATTCTGGAATTTCCTGATTTAAATTAAATCCAGAAATTATAATTATTGCGCCAGCATGACGTCAGCATGACGTCAGTGGTCAACTGCGGCTGGCTGGAGTCAAACCTGACGTGTGGGGCCCACACGTCAGTGACAGGGGGGTTAAACAGGGTTAAATTAATTCTAATTACTAATTAGTGGCGCTGGGGCCCACTGTCAGTGTCAGGGGGGGTTGACTAACGGTAATTAGTACTAACTAACTACCTGTCCGACAGGGCCCACGCGTCAGTGACCCTGGGGGGTCAAACCTCAGGTCGGACAGGTCAAACCCCACCGGCGACATGACGCCGGCGAGGCCCGAGACGGCGGCGAAAGTGCTTTTTGCCATTCCGGCAACCAAATGGACGGCGGAAGGCATCTACGTGTTGCTGAGGTTGAGCCGCGACTATTGGTGGTGGTGGTTGGGCTCGGGGTGGCCGGAGTTGACGGCGGCGAGCTCGGCTGCGGCTGCCGGAGTTCGGGTGCAGTCGGAATCGACGTTGCAGGGGGCTTGGGGAGGCGTTAGTGCGCGCTATGTGCTCCTAGTGAGGTGTGGAGCACGATGGTGTGTTCGGTTGGGTGCTACGGTGACCGTGGCCACGACGGCGACATCGCCGGCGGCGTGGAGCTCTCGGCCAAGGTGGGGCTAGGGCCTAGAGGTCGAAAGAGACCAGGGGAGAAGGGGGAAACGATCCGGGGGCTCACCGCGGGGCTGCAGAGGTGGTTAGCGGGCTCGGGGACGCGCTGGAGACGACGAATTCGACGGCGACGATGATCGGAGCCCGAAGAGGGGAACAGCGACGTGGCGGCGATGCAGGGCTTCCGGGGAGCTGTGGAGCGGTGGGGAGGAAGAGGGAGTCGAGGCGGAGCTCCTGAGCTAGTCGGGGGAGCGAGGGGTGGCCGGAGATGGCTGCTATGGCGAACGGCGGCGACGGTGGTGTTCGGCCGTGTGAGAGAGAGAGCGAGGGAGAGGAGGGGAGAGCCGGGGGAGAGTGAGAGAGAGCAGGGGGGGATCGGGACGGCCTGCGGGAGTCGTCCACGCGGCCAGGAGCTCGTCGGCAAGCAGGAGGTGGCCGCACGGCCGTGCGCGCGCGAGCACGCAGCAGCTTCGGGGCGAGGGGAGGAAGACGACGGAGAGCTGCAGTGGTGGGCTGGGCCGGCTGCTGGCTGGGCCGGCCAGCTGGCTGGGCCGCACAGTGGAGGAGCCCAGGTAAGTTTTCCCCTTTTTTTATTTCTGTTTCTGTTTTATTTAATATATCTGCAACTTTGTTGAATTAAATAAAATACCTAGGCAAGTTCAAAAATCACCAAACTATTCCTGGCCCATAGTTGGATTATTTCCAACATGAAACATTTTAGTTTGGAGATATTTGAGCATTTAAATATTTTATATTATTTTAAATGCCCAAATTCAAATATTTATGATTTAATTCAAAAACCCTAGGATGGCCTAGGAAAATGTGCACCATTTTTGGCAGAGGTTCTGAACCAAGACAAAAATGATGGGCATTTTAGAAGGGCATTTCAGGTTCATTGAAAAATTATTTTAGTAACCCTAGTTGGTTTCAGAGGGGACTGGGGGTTCTGTCATCCCCATTTCAAGTTTCTGATGAAAGAATAAACATGATGCAACACTCTAATGCATGACTAGCTAGGTTGTGACAACTCACCCCCACTCAAAAGAATCTCGTCCCGAGATTTGGGTTCCTCCGGGAAGAAAGCGGGGTACTCGAGTCGAAGACGATCCTCCCTTTCCCAAGTTGCTTCATCCTCAGAATGGTGCGACCATTGTACTTTGAGGAACTTGATGTTCTGGCGTCACGTGGTACGTTCGGCCTGATCGAGGATACGAATGGGGTACTCTCGATATGTAAGATCATCTTGGAGATCAAGCGTTTCGTGGTCCACTTCACGGATAGGATCCGAGAAGCAACGCCTGAGTTGGGAAACGTGGAAGACATCGTGAACTCTGGAGAGGTGCGGAGGTAGTTCCAATTGGTAGGCAACTTCTCCTCGTTTGGCAAGAATGCGAAAAGGTCCAATGTAATGAGGAGCCAATTTGCCTTTGATACCGAAACGACGGGTTCCCTTCAGAGGGGTGACCCGAAGATAAGCCTTCTCGTCAACCTCGAAAGTCATAGCCTTATGTTTTCGGTCATATTGACTCTTTTGACGGGATTGGGCTGTTTTCAACTTTTCACGAACGATACGAACTTGTTCTTCTGCTTCCTGAATCATATCCGGGCCAAAGAATTGTCTTTCCCCGGTCTCTGACCAGTTAAGGGGTGTTCGACATCGTCGTCCATAGAGAACTTCAAAAGGGGCTTTACCCAAGCTAGATTGATAGCTGTTGTTGTAAGCGAATTCGGCAAACGGAAGGCACTTCTCCCAGTCCATTCCGAATGAGATAACAGAGGCTCGAAGCATGTCTTCTAGAATTTGGTTGACGCGTTCTACTTGACCACTTGACTGAGGGTGGAAAGCGGTGCTAAAGGAGAGACGGGTTCCCATAGCATTTTGGAAACTTTCCCAAAATCGAGAGGTGAAAAGACTTCCTCGATCCGAGTTAATTTCCAAAGGAACACCATGAAGGGACACTATTCGGGAGATGTATAAGTCTGCCAGCTGACTAGCGGTTATACTCTCTCGAACAGGTAGGAAATGGGCTACTTTGGAAAGACGATCGACCACGACGAAAATAGCATTATTCCCTCTCTTGGTCCTGGGAAACCCGGTAATGAAATCCATACCAATTTTATCCCATTTCCATTCAGGAATAGCTAAGGGTTGAAGGGTGCCAGCAGGCCGTTGATGCTCTGCTTTTACACGACGACAGACGTCGCAATTTGCAATATACTGAGCAATTTCTCTCTTCATCCTAGTCCACCAGAACCTCTGGCGTAGGTCCTGATACATCTTAGTACTACCGGGATGAATAGTGAGAGGAGATTCATGAGCTTCCTTAAGGATTAATCGCCTTAGGTTGCGCACTTTGGGAACCACTAGTCGATTCCCGAAGTATACGACTCCTTGATCATTAATGGAGAAACAATTCGCAATTCCTTTCTGAATGTTCCTCTTGATGCGGGAGATTCCCGGATCTACCTTCTGTGCTTTGACAATTTGATCCGTAAGGGTAGGTTTTGCCACCAAGGTGGAGAGAAAACCTTGAGGAACAATATGAAGGTTAAGCTTCCGAAATTCCTCATGGAGAAGCGGTTGACTTTGTTGTAACATCAGGTTGTTACAATAAGATTTACGACTTAGCGCATCAGCCATGACGTTGGCTTTCCCTGGGGTGTAGGTTATTCCTAAGTCGAAGTCGGTGATCAATTCAACCCAACGTCTCTGCCTGAGATTCAAATCCGGTTGGGTGAAAATATACTTCAGACTTTGGTGATCAGTGAATATTTCGCAACGATTACCGAGGAGGTAATGTCGCCAGGTCTTAAGTGCATAGACTACGGCTGCAAGCTCTAGATCATGAGTAGGATAATTCTCCTCATGTGGGTGCAATTGCCGTGAAGCGTAGGAAATTACGTGTCGATCTTGCATGAGAATGCAACCTAGTCCTTGTCGCGAAGCGTCGCAGTAGATAACAAAGTCCTTGGAGAAGTCTGGCGGTACCAGTACGGGAGCAGAAGTCAGGCGTCTTTTCAGTTCCTGAAAGCTGTGCTCACATTGTGGAGTCCATTCGAACTTCTTATCTTTCTTGAGGAGTTCGGTTAGAGGTTTGGCAACTTTGGAGAAGTTCTCGACAAAGCGACGACAATAGCTCGCTAAGCCCAGAAAACTCCGAACTTGCTTGACCGATTCAGGTGGAGTCCAGTTAAGGACGGCTTGAACTCGCTCAGGGTTAACAGCAATACCTTTACCAGATATTACATGACCCAGATAGGTCACTTCTGACAACCAGAATTCACATTTAGAAAATTTGGCATAAAGGCGATGCTCTCGAAGTTTCTTCAACACTAGCCTTAGATGTTCGGCATGTTCTTCCTCGTTCTTGGAGTAGATGAGTATATCATCGAGATAAACTACGACGAATTTATCCAAATACTCCATGAAGATTGAGTTCATTAACCAAGAAAAGGTGGCTGGAGCGTTGGTTAAACCGAAGGACATGACGGTGTACTCGTATTGGCCATAACGAGTAACAAAGGCCGTTTTAGGAATGTCCCCGTTTCTGATTTTGATTTGATGGTAGCCCAACCTCAAATCCATCTTGGAGAAGACTGAGGATCCAGCGAGCTGATCATACAGGTCGTTGATCCTGGGAAGCGGATATTTGTTCTTGATTGTGACCAAATTGACAGGTCGGTAATCTACAACCATCCGGTCCGTACCATCCTTTTTCTTGACGAATAGGACGGGGCAAGCCCACGGAGATGAACTAGGGCGGATGAAACCCTTTTTCAAGGATTCATCGAGTTGTTTCTTAAGCTCGGCTAGTTCTAGGGGTGCCATCTTATAGGGTCTTCTAGCAATCGGAACGGTTCCTGGAATGAGGTCTATTACGAACTCAACATCCCTGTCAGGTGGAACACCTGGCAATTCCTCTGGAAAGACATCCGGGAAGTCACGGACTACCGGAACGTCCTCAAGGTCTGGCAAAGGGCTGGCGTTAAGAGAATATAATTGTCGCTTGGCTATTCGGGTCAAGACATTGACTATCTTCCCCGAAGGATGGGTGAGTTGAACAGTCCTAGAGAAGCAATCAATTTGGGCATGATGAGCTGACATCCAGTCCATACCCAGAATGATATTAATATCTGAAGATTTAAGGGCTATCAAAGACGCAAGGAAAACAAGTCTGTCGACTTGGATCTCATTTCCATAACTTACCCTAGAGGTCTGCCATCTAGACCCAGGGGTAGAGATTTCCATAGTGGATGGCATGTCACAGAATGCAACGTTATGCAGACGAACATAACTTTCGGATATAAAAGAATGAGAGGCTCCTGTATCGAAAAGAACAGATGCCGGGTGGCAGTTAACAAGAAGCGTACCGAGAACGACGTTGGGATCCTCTTGAGCTTCTTCGGCAGAGATACAGTTGACATGGCCACGTGAAGCGGTGACCGGCTTGGCGTGGAATACTTTTCCTGTCGGCTTGCCACGGCCAACAGCTTTAGCAGATTGATTGGGGTTGGTCTGGGGGCATTCACGCATATAGTGACCAGATTCCCCACACTTGAAACAAGTCACGGAACTGGTATGTGGAGGAGCATTGTTAGTTGGACCCCCATAGGGCTTGGCTGGAGCAGACTGTTGAACAGGGCGAGGCACCTGGAAAGATGGCCTCGGTGTGAACCTGGGTGGCAGGGCGGTGTTGGGCACCCACACGCGGCGCTTCTGAGGACCAGCACCGGATGAGGAACCCGTGTCACGTCCATGCTTGCGTGTTGCGTCATAGTCAGTCTGACCAGTTTCAGCACTGATGGCTTTGTTAACAAGTTTCGAAAAAGATGTGCACTCATGCAGACGGAGGTCGCGGCGAAGCTCAGGACTAAGTCCCTTACGGAACCTTGCTTGCTTCTTGGCGTCAGTAGACACTTCCTCAGTTGCATATCGGGCGAGATTACCAAACTCCCTGCTATAGGCATCCACAGAAAGTCGGCCTTGGGTGAAACTGCAAAATTCTTCACGTTTACGGTCCATGAGACCCTCCGGAATGTGATGTTCACGGAAAGCCTCGCTGAACTCAGCCCAAGTTGTGACATGGCCCACTGGGCGCATAGCTCCATAATTCTCCCACCATAGACTGGCGGGGCCTTCAAGATGATATGCAGCAAAGGTGACCTTGTCAGCCTCCGCTACCAGCGCGGAACGCAGTTTGTGAGAGATACTGCAAAGCCAGTCATCAGCGTCGAGGGGCTCGACGGAGTGGTGGAACGTGGGTGGATGCAATTTGATAAAATCACTGAGTGACACCACGTTAGCCCTCTGATGGTGTGCTGTATTCTGTTCAATACGCTCCAACAAACGGTTTGTCTCCCGCTTGTTTCTCTCAGCTTCCATCATCACCTCGGCTAGTGAAGGAGGATGAGGCAGATTTACATCCCTGGCTTCACTGCCTTCGGCCTGCTCTTGAGAAGCAGGGTTAGCGCGCGTGTTGACCATCCTAGGTAAACAAGACAATGATTTAGTCAGGATGGTAAAATTCCGACATAGGATTCATAATGTAAGAAATAACTCGGAATGCAAGATGATCATCCGTATGACATGGTAGATACAGAAACTGCTTCTTTTATTCCATCGTCATACCCACCATACAGGGTTTAGTACAAGACCAAACAAAGTACTATTACGGTGAAAAGAGGACTACATCTCATCGGAGGCATTCCAAGCTCCTATACATTATTTTTCTACACCTCCGGAAGGAGTACAAACTAGGTCATATCCCACGAGTCACGCGGGACAATAGACGACACAGCTAGTGCGAACTAGTGATACTACCACTAACTCAGACCGATCCGTAGTAGTCCTCGTAGAAGTCACCTCCATAGCCTGGAAGCTCAACATGATCATCTGGAAACAGACGGTCTCGCGGAGCTTGTGGACCATAGGGGCTAGGATGAGGCCTTGGACCAACAAACGGTGGCCTGCGGGGACCGCGAGGTGGGGTGATGCCTCCTACATCACGCCAAACCATCACGTCTGGCAGAGCAGATCTCACAGGATAGAGATCGCGCATATCTGAATATCCAGCTTGCACCGCCGGTGCGAACCGAGTCAAAGTGGCCCAGTGGTCAGCACGGGTGTTGAAGAGCTCTAGCCTTAAGGCCTGATTTTCACGGTCCTTATCCTCGAGCATCTCAGCAGTGGTGCGAGT